>NC_066641.1:5787585-6106109 GCF_025201925.1 Gopherus flavomarginatus
CTGTGTTTTGCTGCAGGAGAAGATTGGCTGGAGGAACGATGCTAGTCACCTGCTGGTGTTCACGACAGACGCCAAGACCCACATCGCTCTGGACGGGAGGCTGGCGGGGATCATACAGCCCAACGACGGGCAGTGCCACATTGACAAGGATAATCTCTACTCGGCTTCCACCACGCTGGTAAATGCAAGGCCCTGCCTGCGGGTCGGGGGAGGGGGAAGCGGGTCCCTGTGGAACGTGGGAAGCTTGCGCGCAAGAGTACGCAGATAGATATGTGTGTATACCTCTGTGTGTAAACGCAGGAGTGTGTGTGTGTGTGTGTGTGTGTGTAGTTGTGTGCACACATGTGGATGTTCATGGGCCATGTGTGTGCACCTGTGTACATGTAAGACAGTAAAGGGAGTATGTGTGCTGGTTGCAGGGCTCCCCCCAGCCATGTCCCGGGGGAACAGCCTGTGGGATTGGGATTCCCTACCCCACATGGGATGGCAGTAAGAGGAGGTGCAGGCTGCTGAGGGCAGACAGAGCTCCAGCCTCCGGGCAGGGGAGAGGAGGGGAATATAGGCCAGGCCAGCAGGACCTGGTGAGACGTATTGTGCAGTGGGGCTGCGGGTGGGGGATTAGATGTCTCAGCACCAGCTGCGCCTGCGGAAGTGCCAACCCCCAAGGCCTGACAACTCATTTCTCTCCCCAGGACTATCCCTCGCTGGGCCTGATGACTGAGAAACTCTCCCAGAAAAACATCAACTTGATCTTTGCCGTGACGCAGAGCGTGGTCGGCCTCTACAAGGTGACTGCTCCACGCTGGCGTCCTGGATGCCCCGCCCAGAGCCTAGGAAGCTCCGCCCCCAGTGATGGCTCCCTCCCCTCCCCAGCACCTGAGGAGCTCAGCACACCCAGGGCCACCCTGCATGACAGCTGGAGCTGTGAGCCGACCCCCGAGACATTCGCAGGCAGCCCCCAGGGCCAGGCTGTCGCGAGCCACCCGTGGCCGATGAAAGGAGACACTGCGTCTGCCCACAATCTGCTCCCAGGTGGCTAGAAACCCATTCGCGACCCCCTCCCAGACCTTCAATGACCCTCAACTCTCCAGTCTCAGGTCTTGTGGCCTGGCCACAGTCACCCAGCAAGACAGCGGCTGAGCCGAGAAAGAGATCCCGGCTCTCCTGGCTCCCAGGCCAGTGCTCTGGCCACAGCCTCACCCTGCCTGTGTTTGCAAACGCTCCCCCGCGGAGGTTTGACCCCCCGCCCTGATGCACGCTGGGGCAGAGCTTTGGGCCATGTGGCAAATTCCGGGTTGATGCCCCAGCAGAGCAGCTGCGCTCCACAAAGCTAGTGAGCCGAGCTTAGCGCCAGGCCTTGGCACCGAACCTCTGGCTGTGTGTTTTCTTGCCAGAACTACAGCGAGCTGATTCCCGGCACCACTGTGGGGACCCTGTCCAGCGACTCCGGCAACGTCTTGCAGCTCATTCTGGACTCCTATGGGGTGAGTGAGAGGAGCGAGGACTCCATGGCTCCTGGGCAAACCCAGGGCAGCCTAGGGCATCCAGCAGGGCCGCTGCCTGCAGAAGTTTTGGACGGTTCCTAGAGGGGTCTCCTCACTTGAGAGGAGCCTCATGTCAGAAGCAGAGCAAAATGGGATGTGCTTCTGCAGGATCTCAGCTCTTAAAGAGGGACCTGCGCGCACGCGCACACACACACACACACACACACACACACACACACACACACACACACACACACACACACCACGCGTTGCATCAGAGCTCCAGCCCGAAGCAGCCCAGAGACGCTCGCCAGCTGTTTGTGCCCTGAGCAGCCTCCTCGGTTCCAGCAGTGAACATCTGCCTTAGCGACGCACAGAGGAAGTGAGGTCATCCCATTCCCCACCTTGTCCCCTTCCCCTCCTCCTGGCAGACAGGCCGGCCCTCTGGCTGATGCCTCGGCGGCAGAGGAAGGACCTTTGGCAAGCGAGTCTTTTCCCAAGCGCGCCTCAGGGATGTGCGCCAAGCTCGCTGCTATAGGAGGGCCTCCCTCTCTCCCTAGCAGGTCACCAGTTCCGATCCAGCCCAGGGCGGTAGCTGAGGAAAGTTGTCACCATGTGACAGCTGCTTGGTGACCCCTGGGAGATGGAGCCAGTTGGCCCTCTCTGCGTCTCCATAGGCCTGCGTCTCTGCGCTGGCTGCCGGTGAGAGCTCCCCACTCCTAGTGCTCAGCTGCATCCTCTCAATGCCCTCTCCTAAGTGTGGGGTGTGCGCTGTTCCTCCTTCCCTCCCTCCAGAAAATCCGCTCCAAGGTGGAGCTGGAGGTGCGAGACCTGCCCGAGGAGCTGTCCCTCTCCTTCAACGCCACCTGCCTCAACGACGAGGTCATCCAGGGACTCAAGTCCTGCGTGGGACTCAAGATAGGAGACACGGTGAGTCTTGCCAGCTGGTGGCCGGCTGGGAGAGGGATCCAGCTGCAGGAGCTCTGGGATCATCCCCAGCCTCTGCCCCTGCTGGAGAAGGTCACAGGCTTGTAGTGTCTCTGTGGCTGGGCCGAATACAAAAGGAGACGCCGTGTAGCGCCTGCGGTTCTCTCCGAATGGCTCGCTGCCAGCCTGTGCTGCCCTATGTCGCCAGGCAGCATCGGGTGGAACATGCCTGGAAGGGACGGGCTGACGGCCCTGGGTCTCAGGCCTTGCAGCCAGGCGACCCCGGCTGTGCTTGGAGCAGCCCTGCCTGAATCGAACCCCTGCGCTTCCCTCCCCAGGTGAGCTTCAGCATCGAGGCCAAGGTGCGGGGCTGCCCGCAGCAGCAGGAGAAATCCTTCACCATCAAGCCCGTGGGCTTCAAGGACAGCCTGACGGTGCTGGTGAACTTCGAGTGCAACTGCATCTGCCAGGAGCACGCCGAGCCCGACAGCCCCGCCTGCCACCAAGGCAATGGCACCTTCGAGTGCGGCGTGTGCCGCTGCTCCCCGGGCCGGCTGGGCTCTCGCTGCGAGTGCTCTGAGGAGGAGTACAGCCCCTCACAGCAGGACAACTGCAGCCCCGGCGCGGGGCAGCCCCTGTGCAGCCAGCGGGGCGAGTGCCTCTGCGGCCAGTGCGTCTGCCACGCCAGTGACTTCGGCAAGGTGACCGGCAAGTACTGCGAGTGCGACGACTTCTCCTGCGTCCGCTTCAAGGGCGAGATGTGCTCGGGTGAGTGGCCCCCGGCTCCGGCGTGCTAAGGGGCGCTCGGAGGGGTGGGGGGTTCCCGAGGCCGTGCTCTGCTGAGCTGTATTAGCATTCAGCTGGTGCTGGGTCTAAGATGCCGGGAGTCCTCCAAGATCTGATGGCAGCTCCCCAAAGGAAAAGAAGGGTTCACTCTAATTGTATTCCAGCTTGTGTCATTCCACACGGGCTGCCTAAAATTCCTCCGTCGGTGTAGTTGGCTGCAGGATGTCTATTGTTGTACAGTGCTGAGTAGCAGCTGCCAGGTTGTGTCCCCCCCTCCCCCCCCCCAGAGCTGGCTGCATTTCAGTGGCTTAACCTGAGCAGATGACATGAGGAATGCCTGAGGAGACCCCTTGCCGCAGGGCAGGCTGGCCCCGTTGCCATGCTCTCCCTTCCCGAGCCAGTCGGGTTAACGCCACATCTGTTTGTTTCTTTCCCTTGGTGCATCTCACGGAAGCAGCCAAGCAAAGCGGTGCAGGGTTCACGGCGGGAGCAGGCGGCGGGCCTGACTCAGAACAGCATGTCCTGAAAGGGGACCAGCGAGCCCCTGCCCTGCTCCCAGAACGCTGGAAGATGCGCAGACACACAGCTCACTCCAGAGAGAGCCCCCAGCCGCTCCCAGCACAGAGGGGCCCTGGCCCAGTCCATCAGCAGGTTCAAACCCATCCCATCCCCAGGGAGCAGGAGAGGGGGCAGCCACTTGACTCTGCAGCCATCAGCGCTCAGGGAAGCCCCCAAATCCCCCAAGAGACACCTGCCCCTGGGGCACAGACCTTGGGGGTTCCCATAAGATCCCTGGTAGCTGGGCTTTGAACCACCCTGCAAGGGAGAGACTTTGCCTTGGGGCTTTGCAGCCTGCTCCCAGGTTCCCCTTCACAGCCCAGTGTTTCCCCCCCTCGCTGAGCGGAGCCCCCCCGGCCAGATTCCCCACTGGGTTTCTGTCCCTGGCACACCCAGCGCCCCTGTTGCTTTCTGCTCCCACCCCAGCACTGCCCAACCTCCCCCCGCCCCTCCCTTGGGGCCTCCTTATCTGCAGTTATTCGAGGCTTATCCCGCCTCAGCAGTGGAGGCGGGAGGGGTGGGGCTGTTTTTTCCCTAGTGAGCCTTCCAGAGCCTCCGGGGGTGTCCCACTGACTCACAGCGATAACGATCGGCTCCCCCACTCTCCCAGTGTACTCTGGGCTGGTCCGTCACACACTTCCCTGGCTGTTGTGCAATGCAGTGACTCCAGATGTTTGGCCCGAGCTGGTTATCAGGACAATGACAAATTGATGACACCCAACGAACAAACAAGCCATGGAGGGGAGGGGGTGAGCGGGCAGTTTATCACCCAGGCTGTCATTGTGGGGAGAGGGTGGCAGCATCAAAGCCCCATAATGGGTGGGGCAGGGGAGCAGCCTACAGAGGGCCTGCTCTCAGTCACACTGCTGTCAATCCGGAGTCAATTCGGAGTCACTCTGGTTGGGTCTGAGAAGTTAACGAGATCAGCGTCGGGACCTTTCTTCGGAGCTCCTGGGTGGGGCTGGTCCGTATCTCACATTCCTTCACCTTCCCCAATCTCTCGGTGCCAATTGTGAAATTAAAATGGGGGCGAGAGGAAAGTTTATACTAACATCCTTCTCCCGGATGCACCTGTCAGGCTACATCTGCATCCCCGCAGCGTAACCATCCTCCCTCCATCCTGACCCACGGCATCCGCTGCTCTTCCAGCCTGGGGCTCCCTGCACGTAGTTCTACCAATGCCCCTCGATGCTGATCACTGCCCCTCATCCAGCCCCAGCGTGCCCACCTGTAGCTCTCACCAGGCCTGTCTGGCCAGTTTTCCTCTGGCTCATCTCTAGTTTCCCATTATCTAAAAAGTGAAATATTCAGTCTCTCCAGCAGCAACGCTGCACCCGGGGCTGAGCGGAAACTGAAGCCCTGGACAGTTTTCCCAAGGAAAGCCTAACCCAGGGGCTGCAGTCCCACTCCCAGCCCGCAGCGACCGGCAGGATTCCCCAGTGCTCCAATGAGGACAGGGGCCGGGTCGGCTTTGTTGTGGGTTCAACGCTCCAGCTTGGTTTGCTGGGATCTTTGGGGCCAGAACCAAAACCCGTGAGCCAAAAAGCCCCAGGCTGGGAGAGGATTTGAACCTGGGTCTGTTTCTGGAGCAGCCCTACCCAAGGAGGGGCCCTAGGACTTAGGGGTCAAGGGAGGAACTGAGCGAGAGTCCAGCCATGTGTCTCTTTCGCTTTCTAGACTCATTCCAAATGGACAGAGAAACCCCCTGGGGCCCAAACTCAGCACTGCCTCCCACTATCCCCGGGGAACCGGACTGGGACAGAGTTCCAGGCAGCTTTGCAATGAGCTGTGGAGTTCAGCTCCCAGCAGGGTGGTTTGTTTTACAAAGGGCCCGGCTAACAGATGCGTCACCATGTCAGGGAACGTCAACGGGGGGCCTGTGGCTGCCCGTCGGGACTAGCATGGGGGGGCTGCAGGCCAAGATAAGGCGGCAAAGCTGCTGGTGGGGACTTGGATAGCAGAGGGTGGTGCCGATCAAGAGGGAGGTGCATTGGCAGAGCCATGTGGGGCGGTCAGGCCTGATGGGTCCTGGCAGGGCCCACCCTGGATTAGCGTCTCGCTTTCCAGAGCCTCCCAGCCCTGTCGATATCCCAAGGCCCCGGGAAGCCAGACAAGCCTAGGCAGATGGCCTGGGATCACACCTCACGCCCTTGCATTCGCCCGCAGGCCATGGGCAGTGCAGCTGCGGGGACTGCCTCTGCGACTCAGACTGGACCGGGGAGTATTGCAACTGCACCACGCGCACCGACACCTGCATGTCCAGCAACGACCTGGTGTGCAGTGGGCACGGTCACTGCCAGTGCGGGAAATGCGAGTGCACCCAGGCCGGCTCCTACGGGGACACCTGCGAGAAGTGCCCCACCTGCCCCGACGCCTGCACCATCAAGAAGTAAGTGGGGCTGGGGCGGGCGGAGCTGGCGCTGCTCGCTTGGGTTCTGGGCAGTGGGGATCTCGGTGGGTGGCGCTGGCGTGGGCTCAGTGCATGGGTCCAGCTGGCACCTCATTGGGAAGGGTCTGCGCTGAGCTCTAGACTTTCTGGGATGCTGTGATTGCAATCTGGGGCGGGGGTGGGGCAAGTTTGTGAGACCCTGATGCCATGAGGCGGCCGATCTTCCAGCGTAAAATCAGGGTGGATGCAGGGCAAAGAGTCACTCCTGCGTGGGAGAGTCAGAATCAGGGTCCCCCTCCCTGGGATCCCTGGGGGAAGCCTCCCACACACCCAGGGGCTTGGCAGGAGGCAGGGTCGAGACCAGTGTCCGTGTCAGGCCCCATTGGGGAGCACAGGGGATCCCCGCTGGGAAGCAGGGACAGAGGATAGGGGAACAAAGTGAAGCAGTTGGAGTGATTGGGGGGGACCCTTCTCCCCTGGAGCCCTGGAGCTGCACATAGCATCCCCTGATGTTCTTGTCCTTCATCACTCTTTCCTCCTCCTCAGGGACTGCGTCGAGTGTAAGAAGTTCGAGAGGGGGACGCTGATGGAGCGGCAAACCTGCAGCTACACCTGCCGTGACGAGATCGAGTCGGTGCAGGAACTCGGTGAGCGAGGGAGGAGCTGGGCTCTCAGCCGGGGTCTCCGACGTCGGCTGCTCGGTGCTGAGCTGAGAACGCCCAGCAGGGTGGTGGATCATCGGTGTTTGTTGCCACTGAGTGTCGCTAGCACCCCGTTGGCCTCGCCTGACCTCCGCTCTGCCACCTGCCTAATGCAGCCGGAGCTCAGCGCCCTGCCTGCCGAGCATCGTTCCGCCCCACGTGGCCAGCCCCAGCCTCCTTTCCCGCTGCGCTGGCCAGGAAAGTGACTACAGAACTGGGGCCCCGTCTCACTCCCGTTGAGCTCTGCGGGAGGTGGGCCCTGCCATCTGTAAGAGCAGGAGCAGAGCCTAGTGGGTGCCCCTGGGGATTTCACACCTTGCTCGGCCACACCCAGCCAACGCTGGGATCCTGGTGCCCACGCAGCAGCGGCCGCTCTGAACAGCGGGTCCGGGGCTCTCGGTAATAACCCCAGTTCTCAGGGGATCTCACAGCGGGATTCAGCTCCTGTTTCAGCCTAGGACCTTCTTCCTCATTTAGACAAAGCCTACAGGGGAACTCGCAGGCCCGGCCCCAGCTTCACTGTCTGCCCAGCGGGGCAGCATCCGCTTAACCCCGTCCAGGGGGCACCGTTTGGGCTGACAGCCTCTCCTTCGCCCCTCGCAGGTGATACAGGTAAAGACGCAGTGAACTGTACCTACAAGGATGAGAATGACTGCGTGGTGCGGTTTCAGTATTATGAGGACTCCAGCGGGAAATCCATCCTCTACGTCATCGAGGAGCCAGGTGAGGCAGGGAGCGAGTGATGGCCCAGGAGGGTTAGCCCCAGGCTGGTGCTGGTCCTGCTCCTGCCGCTGGGAGCGGGGGATACACAGCCAGGCCCCAGAGGAGCCCAGCTGCCGGATGGGATCTCCGCTGGACAGGTCAGCTGCCCTGGCTCTGTCCAGCCTGGACAGCTGCTTCCTGTCTGGGCGGGTGTCACAGGGCGGGACGGCAGCTTGAGCTGACAGCTTTGAATCCCGCTAGCAATGAAGCTGCAGCAGCTGCGGAGCCCAGGGTGCCGGGCGGATTCGTACAGCTCCGGACCCAAGCTGCTTTCACACCCTGTGATCACAGGCCGGACGTGCCCTGGGAGTAGACAGCAGCTAGGCCAGGGATAATAGGCAGGGTATGAATTTCAGGCCAGGCCTATTCCGTACAGTGGGGGAGGTTTATGGCACACTGCAGGGACAGGACCTGAGCTGCTGGGGTGTAGGCTTCATGATCTCTCTTCTTCCTTGAACCCGCCCCGTGCCATTCACTGGCTCCTGAGAAGCAAGCGGTGCGGCCAGTGGGAATTCCCCCGGGAATTGGGGAGGAGTTGACATCCGGTGCCCCGGTGGCTGCTCCGCTGGTCGTCCAGCTCTTCTGGGGGCTCCTTCTCTCCCCCTTTTGGTTAATTCTCTGTCCTGCATCTGCCCTTTTATCCTAATCCACTTCTGAGACCCCCCCCTTCACCCTCGGCCAGGAGACACCGGTCCCCGGCTCATGACGGAGTTGGAGACAGGCCCAGATCCAGCCCACCGGCCAAGATCTGAATTCAGCAAACTGGCGATGGTCCCCGAGGGGTTCCCAAGGGAGGTGGGGTACGGCACACGGGGGGCTGCTTAGGACGTCTCCCCATGGCTGAGTGATGTGGATTTAATTTCTAAAGGCAAGAGGCATTCTAATGAATAAAGCAGGAGCCAGGGGGTCAGGCCAGCTCTGCTCTAGTATTGTTTATATGACAGTAGTGCCGAACGGGGAGGGTGTTTACACACACCCCGAGGGAAGGGCCAGACCATGTTGTTTCCCAATGCCTACTAGGAGCATGCTCAGAGTCCTAATGCTGCTGGGTGTTGTTGGGAAATCCCAGGGACTAGCACTGAGCAGTTAGCCCACATGACGTGCCAGCATCCGTGCCGCGGGTGGCAAACAGCCTTTCCTTGCCCTAAGGGCTACAGGCCCTTCTGTGGTCGGATTCTTTCCTGGCTGTTTTTGGAGACTGAATAAGATGATATGAAATGATTCTGCCTCGTGTCTGTCAGCCCTGGCTCAGGAGTGGCTTCAGGCCACAGTAGCTGGAGCTCGGGTGGGCTCTGGTGTCCAACACACAGCTGTAACCTTCCGTGCTTTGCGCCGCTGGGAGAGCGAGACCTGTCCCCTTGGGTTTGGCAAATGCAACCGAAACATAGGCAACAGAACAAAGAAACTCTGTGGACATGCTAGGGTGACAAGACAGCAAATGTGAAAAATCACGACAGGGTGGGGGGTAATAGGAGCCTATATAAGAAAAAGACCCAAAAATCAAGACTGTCCCTATAAAATCGGGACATCTGGTCACCCTAGGACATGATCCATTTCCTCCTCCAGGCCCTGTTCATACAGACTGGTCCCACGTAATGAGTACAGGTCCATCAGCTTCCCCAGATGTGCGTGGAGGGTGGAAAGTCTTGCCACCTCTCAGCCCCTTGGGCTCTGCTGCGGCCGCTTTCTGCCAGCGTGACCAGCCCCTGGGGGATACCTGGCTGACTGGCCTTCAGCCAAGAGAACGGCATGGCGGGAGCAGGCCGGAGCACTCTGCATGTTAGACTAGCCGCGGGGCTGCCCGAACGTACACCAGCAGCAGGATTTAAAGTCGCCGTTTGCCTGTCCTGACTGGTGCGGCTCAGGGCCTGAGCATCTGAGAGGGCTGAGTGAGAACGTGATTGGATTGTTTCACGCCCGTCTCCATCTCCCCGTGCTGCTGCTTTGCTCAGCACTTCTCTGCAGCCAGCGTGGGCTGCAGAGATCAGCCGTCTCCCCCGGCACGGCCCTGCCTTGTCTCCACAGCTCAGTACAGTGGGCACACATCGGGGAGCCGAGCTTGGGAGAGACCTCGCCCCGTGCAAGGAACGCCTGGGGTTCCCCAGCTTTGCACTGACCCCTCTGCACTGCAGCATAATCTGGGGCAGTATCAGGGCTCTTTCGGCTCTAGCCTTGGGCATGGACAGAAGCAGGCTGTCCCTTGTATGGGAGGGGTATAACACCACACCCCACGCAGACCCGCAAGCAGGATGCAGCCGCTGCCCTGGTGCATCCCATCCTAGGGGGCCGCCGGCATCCCAGGCCTTTCCCCAAGTGCCTTGGAAAGCAGAGGCAGGAAAGAGCTGCCAGGCGTAATTACAGCCTGGCTGCCAAGGGCCTTCCTGGCCCCGCAGGCCTGACAGACAGGAGGGCAAAGGTGGTGCAGGTTTGTTTGGGTTGCACATCACGTTAGAGGCTGGGGAGTGGGTGTGTCCCCTCCTCCGTCAGACACGGAGACAGCCAGGAGGTGTTAGCAGATGCTGGCTTAGGATAGGAGAGGAGGTTCGGAGCAGAGCCAACCTGCCCGATGTGGGGGAGGGAGTTTCAGACAGATGGAAACGTGAGCAAAGCCACAAGAACTGCGGCCTGTCAGGGGGTGTTAGAAGCCAGGGAACTCCACCTACCCTGCCCCCAGCCCTGGAGCCCTTCATTCCCCAAGGGGAGCAGGTGCCAGGCAGCATCCCGTGTCCTCTGCGATCACCAGCTGCCTCGCCCATCAGGCATGTGAAGGAAGGCAGGTTAACGAGAGGGGACCGGCTGGCTCGAGGACGGGCGATCCCAGCCAGATGTATGACCTGGCCCCTGTTCTCAGAGCATCAGGGCACCTCCCAGTCTGTACCACGGTCACCCTCCCAGCAGCCTGGGAGGCAAGGTATGCATCATAGCTCAGTGGTTTGAGCATTGGCCTGCTAAACCCACGGTTGTGAGTTCAATCCTTGAGGGGGCCACTTAGGGATCTGGGGCAAAAATCTGTCTGGGGATTGGATTAGGTGACCTGAGGTCTCTTCCAACCCTGATAGTCTGTGATTCCCTGTTACAGTCAGGGCAGAGGGGCTCAGGGACCTGCAGGACTGTCCCTGCTGCTGCAGGCCGTGCCCCTTGCATTTCTAGCTGTGGGATGCGAAGCCAGCGTGAGACATTTGGGAACATCCAGGCTTTGGCCCAAGGTTGCATAATATTGAGTGCCCCGGCCCTGGCCCTGCAGATGCATTGGCTGCAGCGTTCCAAGGAGCCAAAGGGAGCGAGGGTGCATTGCAGGGGGATTTGGGTGCCAGGCTGGCTCAGGCCCTTTTGTAAACCCCACCTGTTGGCCCAAGAGTAACTCAAGGGGGCTGCTTCAGTGCTGGACCCGCCCCTGAATGTAGGTGAAATGCTGCCCTTTCATAGCACAGGATAAGAGACCTGCTACTGCTGCTGGCCGAAGAAGCTCTTCTGTTGTTGAGCTGCAGTAGATGCACAGGTTAAGCAGGGAATGGCCGAGCACTAATTCCCTCCTTCCCTTCCCAGACTGTCCCAAGGGGCCAGACATCCTGATGGTTCTGCTCCCGGTGGTGGGGGCCATCCTGCTCATCGGCCTGGTCGCCCTTTTCATCTGGAAGCTCCTGATCACTGTCCACGACCGACGGGAGTTCGCCAAGTTCGAGGAAGAGAGGGCACGGGCGAAATGGGACACGGTAAGGGTCGGGTGGGCAGCCCGCTCCTCTCCCGCCGTCACGGTGTGGGGGGGGGGGGGTGACTGCGCTCGGCTGCTGTGCCCCACCCCCCTCTGTTGGGGCAACATGGGGGATTCAGGCAGGAACCCAGATGCCCTGGGTATCTGGGCCTGGCGGGTCAGAGGGGACCTGGGTAGGTGCTGGGAAGCCAGGAGATGCTCTGGCAGGAAGGGGGCTGGGATGGGAAGATCAAGGGCCTTGGGGAGGGAGAGCCCAAGCCTGGCTATGGGGCACTGCCCTCCGGATACATGCCAGTCAGCAGGGCTGCACGTGTGCAGGAGAGACTGTCCCAGCAGCCTCCCCCGTCCCCTGAGCGCTCATCCCCAGCACGTCCTTCTGACTCACTCTCCTCCTGCTTTTCCATCCCTGCACCCGGCCCGGCCCGGCTGGAAAGGCTGAGACACGGAGTGCGGGGAATTCGGCACCAAAGGGGGAGGGGGGCAGCTGGGTCGGTGGAAGATCGTTTCCCCCCCCACACCCCACCCCGTGAGGTTCGAGGCAGCTCTGCACCTCTCCAGGGGCCCCCGCAGGGCACGAGCGGCTGATGAAATTCTTAGGCCCTGTTCTTTTGAAATACAGCGGTGCTGGTAACAGTGATCCTGTCCGCCTGGGGTAGAGCTGGACACTGGGCAAAACTCACTGCCCACGGCGCTGACCTGGTACCCCAGCCCTGGGCTCCCCACCCCCAGCTCTCCAGTGCCCCTCAGTCCCTACCTGCAGCCCCCTGCTACCCCAGCCCTGAGCTCCCCACCCCCAGCTCTGCCGGTGCCTCTCAATCCCTACCTGCAGCCCCCTGCTACCCCAGCCCTGAGCTCCCCACACCCAGCTCTGCTGATGCCCCTCAATCCCGACCCAGCCCTAGGCTCCCCACCCCCAGCTCTGCCAGTGCCCCTCAATCCCGACCTGCAGCCCCCAGCTATCTCAGCCCTGGGCTTCCCCCTCTGAGCTCCCCACCCCCAGCTCTGCCGGTGCCCCTCAATCCCTACCTGCAGCCCCCAGCTAGCCCGGCTCTGGGCTCCCCACCCTCAGCTCTGCCAGTGCCCCTCAATTCCGACCTGCAGCCCCCAGCTACCTCAGCCCTGGGTTCCCCACCTCTGAGCTCCCCACCCCCAGCTGTGCCGGTGCCCCTCAATCCCAACCCGCAGGCCCCAGCTAGCCCAGCTCTGGGCTCCCCACCAGCAGCTCTGCCAGTGCCCCTCAAGCCTGACCTGCAGCCAACCACTACCCCGGCCCTGAGCTCCCTACACCCAGCTCTGCCAGTGCCCCTCAATCCCAACCTGCAGCCCGCAGCTAGCCTGGCCCTGGGCTCCCCACCCCAAGCTCTGCCAGTGCCCCTCAATCCTGACCTGCAGCCAACCACTACCCCGGCCCTGAGCTCCCTACACCCAGCTCTGCCAGTGCCCCTCAATCCTGACCTGCAGCCCCCAGCTAACCCAGCCCTGGGCTCCCCACCCCCAGCTCTGCTGGTGCCCCTCAATCCCAACCCACAGCCCCCAGGTAGTCTGGCCCTGGGCTCCCCACCCGCAGCTCTGCCGGTGCCCCTCAATCCTGACCCCAGCCCTGGGCTCCCCACCCCCAGCTCTGCTGGTGCCCCTCAATCCCAACCCACAGCCCCCAGGTAGTCTGGCCCTGGGCTCCCCACCCCCAGCTCTGCTGGTGCCCCTCAATCCCAACCCACAGCCCCCAGGTAGTCTGGCCCTGGGCTCCCCACCCGCAGCTCTGCTGGTGCCCCTCAATCCCAACCCACAGCCCCCTGCTACCCAGGCCCTGAGCTCCCTACACCAAGCTCTGCCAGTGCCCCTCAATCCTGACCTGCAGCCCCCCGCTACCCCAGCCCTGAGCTCCCTACACCCAGCTCTACTGGTGCCCCTCAATCCTGACCTGCAGCCCCCAGCTAGTCCGGCCCTGGGCTCCCTACACCCAGCTCTGCCAGTGCCCCTCAATCCGTACCCACAGCTCCCTGCCGTTTAATGGTGCAAGCGCTGGGAGGGAGGAGGGAGAAACAGGATGTGGCAGCCTGCTCAGGGGAGGAGGAGAGGCAGAGGTGAGTTGGAGTGGGGCGGAGGGGGGGTGCTCCAGCCCCAGAGCACCCACTGAGTCGGCACCTATGCATGGGGTCAGGAGGCCTCAATTTCCCCATCTATAAAGAGGCGATGATGCTATTTACCTTCCCTGGGTGCTTTGCGGCCTGCTGGCGAGCAGGGCTGTGTGTGACACGACATCTGTTGTGTTTCTGTTACAGGCCAACAACCCCTTATACAAAGGCGCCACCTCCACCTTCACGAACATCACATACCGCGGGAATTCGTAAGGAGACCCGCCTTCCCCTCCCCCGGCGCCGGCCCTGGGACCCGCTCCGGAGCAGGGACGTTTCACGTTTACGGACAGGCTGGCGTGGGCGCGTCTGTGTAATTGAATGACGATCCCTCCAGCTGGCGCCAAGGACCTGGTGTTCATGTCACTCCACTGTATTGCAGGGCTGGGCCTCTCCAGCCACGCCACTGTCCCGTCGCTACCTCGGCATGCCTGGGGGCAGACCCGGCCTGCCCTTCTGCACACGGAACAAGGAGAAGCCGGCCTCACCGCGGCGGGCGTGCGGGCCGGCCCGTGGGGACTGGGAGCTCCCTTTGCAATGGGGCTGCTCGCGGCTGAGCCTGACGCAGGATGGATGAGAACAGCCCGCCCTCAGCCCGGCTCCCTGCCTTTCTCCAGCCAGCAAGGAAAAGCTGTGAACTGCTTGGCCAGGAGTCCCTGTGGGGCACGTTCTGCACACGACTGGCCCTGCCTAGGCGCTGGACCCACCTCCCCCACTGGGCAGCACTGCTCCCCCTCCTGGCCCGCTAGCAGAAAACGCTGCCCTGGAGGGACGCCGGACCTGCTCCCGGCCCATCACAGGCTCCCGGCTCTGGCCCGGCTGCTTCCTAGAAAAATAGAAACCACGCGACCCCGAGAACACCCTGGCCAGGCCGTGTGCTGCTTCCCCCTCCTCCCCCCATTGCCCCCCTGCATTTGTACACAAAGCAGATGATTGTAGCATCGGCTCTGCCAGTGCCCCTGCTGGGCCGAGGCCCCTGTGTCAGTTCTCACCCCTGTGACGCAGAGGAGCACAAGGGGCTGTGACACCAGCTCCCCCCAGACCTGCTCTTCCCCAGCCTAGATCCACCAGGATTTCCAACCCACAGCAAGTAGCCTGGTATGTCACACAGGGCCACCCTGTGCCTCGGTTTTCCCCTCTGTACCATGATGTTGATGCGCCTTTGCAATCCAGCGCTGGGAAGTGCTAGCTCGTGATCAGGCAAAGAAACGAACAAGGGGTCTCCAGCCACTAGCCTGGGGCCAAATATCACTGCAAGGAAGTGGGACACTGGGGAATTGGCCCCTCGGACACAATCTCTTCTCTCTCTCTCTCTCTTTCTCTCTCTGGAACAGCAGCCAAAGATTAGGGAGAGCTTCCTACCATGGGGCTAGTGCAAGAGACACGGGTTCGCCTCCTGATTCTGCCACTAGCTCCCTGCACGACCTGGACTGTGCCACGCCGGGCCTCAGTTTCCCCATCTGCCAAAAAAGGGTCTCCTGGCCTGTACCTACCTCTCCAGTGGCTTGCAGGGCTTTGTGAGTGAATGTTAACGTGCTTTCACATCCTCAGCTGGACGGTGTTCCATCCAGGATACATGAGATTTTCACCCCCACCAGTGGTTTTGGGGGGCAAGGGAAAGGGGAACATTGTCAGCTTTCCAGGCCTGAGCTGGGGAGCGAATTCCCCTCCATGCAGAACAGCAGCCAAGGCCTGTTTTCGGGTCATGCCTAGAACCCCGTGCTGCCTGCGAGTTCTTGGTATCTACTCTGCAGACCAAGCAACGGCAGAATCAGATACGCTGCCCCCTGCCCTGGATGGGCACCAGCACTGCCCCCTCCTGCCAGGGCAAGGAGCTACCTCCCAGCTCTTCCCTCCTGAGCAGCTGCAACCCCCAGAGCCTGCAGCACGGGGCAGGGATGGCTGGCACCCATGCCCAGCTCCCCTTTAGCTACTGTACCCTCCCTTTGCAGTCTAGACAACGTCAACCCAGGCTAGGCGCAAGGAGCCCCCTGATCTCCCAGAGGCACCTGCAGGGCAGTAGGGGTGGGGCTCTGATGCCCACTGAGAACAAGGGTAAGATCCCGAGGGCTGGGGAGAGGAGGGGAGTGTGGGTCTCCCCAGGGCACAACTGAGATCGGCCCAACCTCAGACTTTTCATACAGCACCAAATAAAAAAGTTTTGCACTAACGAGGGTCTGGTCTTTAGCCGCAGGCTGTGGGGGCAGCGCCTGGCGACAGCGCTGGCATCTCCTGGGGGCGGCTGTGGGCAGCAGCGACTGCTGGGTGAATAATGAATTGGGCAGGCGCTGGCAAGTTCAAAAAGTCGGGGGAAAAATAGTTTTTGGTCAGAGTGAATTTTTCAACAGTTTCAGCAAATCGGAACATGGGAGGGGAATGAGGCTGGGTTGCCCAGGATGTTTTGCCCAGGGCCAATTTTAAAAAATGAATTGAAAGGAAATTTGGAACTGAAACGTTGGGGGTTGGGGGTGGTTTGTTTCTGTCAGAGCCCTGATGCACACTGCTCCGTGCATCCACTTGCCTCTTTATTTGGAAGCCCCAGTCAGGGGTCAGGCTCCGTCTGGCCCCGGGGACGGATGAACGAAACGCCCTGGGGCGCAAAGAAAAGGGAAGCACAAGGTGGGCGGGGATTCCCCTGCTCCTGCCATGCCAGGCTGCGGCTGGCTTCTGGCCCCTCTAAGGAGTGTGACTCCAGATTCAAATGCTCTAAACTTTGGGGCAGAGCCACAGGGGACATTCAGCCCGTGAACTGGGATCTCGGCTGAGCGTTACGGGCCAGAACGGTGGGGACATCTAGTGGCCACTCAGAGCGATGAGGGGCAGGTTTTGAGACGGCAGTTTTCATGGCCTGCTGCTCGGGTGGAGAGATCTGCGACCGTCCCCTCCTTTCCTGCACGAGCAATCCTGGCATTAACAATGTTCATGTTTAAAAGCGAAGATTCTGGGGGACAAACAGCAGCAGAGGGGCCACCAGGCTGCGCTGCCGGGTGCCAAGCCCTGGCAGTGAGGGTCTGGCTGCACTCAGTCAAATTGACCCTGGGGTTCTCTGCAGCAAGTGGCCTGGGATGGAGAGGGTGGAGCGCCGAGAAGCGTGAAACAGACGTAGATGCTGAGGCAATGTTACGTACTGAGTTCCCCTTCTTGCACTGACCCAGCGTTCTGCCTTCTCGGGCCTGGGCAGAAAACATAACACACAGTTAAACCGCAGGGCAATTGTCTGAACACCCTGAGCAGAGGCCTTAACAGTCCCCAGTCGGCTTCCGAACGAGTCCTGCGTAGGGACTTTGTGTGTTTGTTTCCAATGGACACAGACTACATCGTAAATAGCACTTGGAACCCTTCCATGGTCCTTTTAAACAACTGTTACCGGGCAGGCAAGCTACTGGCAGCCTGCCTTGCTGTGTTACTCTGGCCTATCTCCGTGCAAGGTTTCAGCGTTTCCCCATTTTGGCTTTAGCAAACCAATTCCCCTGGGCTCTTCTGTCGGAGGTGAGTTCCCAGTCTCCGTGTGTGGCCATGCCAGGGGGTGGGTGCCACTGGGACTTTTCAGAGCTGGGGAAGTGGGGCAGCCTGGGGACCCGCACAGCGAGCAGCATCCTGGCCACGGGGTTAGCACCTGACTGGTCTTCTCAGTTGCTGGCGAAACAAACCTGTAGCCTGTGTCAAAGCAGTACAGGGACTAGGACCCACATTATGCAGCATGTCTCTTGATCCTGTGTCAATCAGCCGCTGGGTCCACGGGCTCTGTCTTTAATGGTTACAGTTATAACTTCTCCACCCCAGGCTCTGCTGGGCCACTCCCTGGTAGCGAAGGTCTGGAACCTGTAAAACGGCTTACCCTCAATGAACACTGCCCAGCTTTGGAAACAGCTAGTCCGTGCAGCAGAATGGTCATGATAGGGGTGACCAGGTTAGCTGGGTAATTATGGGCTGGAGCCATGCTTCCCCCCTCCCCCAGCTCCTGTTTGCTCAGCGGGAGTTTCCCACGCTCCCTTGGGCTGCAGTTAAAGAAAGCAGCCAGTACCCAGCCTGCAGTCCTGTGAGTAGCTTTCTCTTTGGCGAGCGGCCTGGCCCCTTTGCAAAACTGGCACTAAGGGAAAACCTGAGAAGTGCAGCAGCTGGAGGCGGTTCATGCAGAGAAGGAGAAGTGGCAGCCATCTAGTGGGCGACTGGGCCGCTATTGTTTTGCAAATGAGGCTTTAGATAAGGACACTCAGCGACCAATTTTCCTTGGGGGCCGTGGCAGTAAAAGCTGAGGCGTGTGTCACCCCCTCACAAAGCAGGAGATAGCAGGTTAGAAAAGGCGCCAACAGTCAAGCAGTCCCTGTCTCAGCTCAAGGTGCAGCAGCTAAGGGCACAAGCTGAATGCTGCTCAGGAGGAAATGCTCCAGCGTGCGCTGCAGGGGAGATTCGCTGGGGCTGGGTCTAATGAGAAGTCAGGCCCCAGGGCTGGCGAAGGGAATTTGAACCTGGCTGGGGGCAATGCACAATAGTGATTTGCAGGGATAATCACCCGGACTCAATCAGCCAGCTGCCAGGGATGGGTGGTGCCAGGGCCGGCTCCAGGCCACAGCACGCCAAGCGCCTGCTTGGGGTGGCACGCCACGGGGGGCACTCTGCCGGTTGCCGGGAGGGCGGCAGGTGGCTCCAGTGGACCTCTCGCAGGCATGGGAGGTCCACCGGAGCAGCGGGACCACCGGACCCCCTGCAGGGAAGCCTGCGGGAGGTCCACCGGAGCCGCAGGACCGGCAAGCGGCAGAGTACCCCCCGCAGCGTGCCGCCGTGCTTGGGGTGGCGAAATTTCTAGAGCCGGCCCTGGGTGGTGCTCCCCAAGGGTGTTTCCTCTGTGGAGGATTTTCTTCTGCAGCTGTTTGTACGGTTCCAGTGGCATAAATGCTCCCAAGACTTAGCCCAAAAAGGCAACGGTGACTATCAAACAGCATCTCAAGGCCAGGAGGGGAGAGTTCAAAGGAGCAGAGGCCAGGGAGGAAAGCAGAGGGCATTTTAGCTGGTGGAGCAGCACTGCATACGATCAAAAGAGAAGCGAGTGAGGCCTGATGCAATGCTGCCAGCAGAGTTCAATAATCTGTCAGTACCAATACAAGTAGCTGCAGGGGCGTCAGCAGTGTGATCAGTGGGCATGTGGCCTGCTGGCATCACAGCTGTTGTTCCGACTGGCAGGAGGCTGGTAACCAGGTTTCTGGGCCTGCTGGGAGTCCTGGGGGTTCCCAGAAGTGGGTTGGGGGAAGAGCCAGGAGGCCAGAGCGGGAGAGGGAAGCTTACCCGTCCACGGAGGATGAGCCCTCGTCCCTGTCCCACAAAGGAGAGCTGCCCCTTTCAATGCCGCCTGAGCACCTCGCAGGCATCTCGCCTGACTCCTTGGGCGGGGATGGATCTATCACACACCGCACTGCCTGAGCTGGGACCCCGGGGAGCTGCTGAGCAGGGATGCATTCGCTGCGATCGCCTTGGCGGCTCGGGGCCAGATCCAAGCCCTGCTCCATCTGCTTGGGTCACCCCATCCATGCAAAGCTGACCAGCTTCTAGGCAGGAATGACACACCAGGCCCTGCACCAGTGCCCAGCCTGGCCCCAGGGGTCTGGGGTGTTTTGGGGTGAGCACAGGGACCAGCAAGAGTGGCCACAGATCCTGTCTGTTGGAAAGGCCCCTGGGGCCAGGGTGCAGTGAGGTGTAGATAGGACAGCCCTGGGGCTGCACTGCCTTGCTCCCAGGCTCAGGTCAGTGAGAAGTGGGCAGAGCCCTAGAGTCCTGCTGGCCACAGCCCGGCCGGGCACCAGGATCTGCCCCTCCAGCTTGTCTTCTCTCTGTCACCCAGCACACTGTGACATCAGGCCGGAACAGTGACATCAGGGAGTCAGGAGTACGGACCGGGACTGTCACAAGGCTCCTTTGGACCCTGCCCTGGTCCAGAGCCCCGACAGCCCAGGGCCCCTGCACGGAGCCACAGCTGATGTCATTTTCACGATCCTGTGGCGGGTGAGTAGGCCTTGGGGCATCCGCCCAGCCCTGCCACACAGTGCCCCCCTCCGATAGTCTGCTATCCCGTCCTAAGGCAGGGTCTTGCTCAGGCGTGTGTGTGCCAGGCAAAGCAGCTCCAGGAAGGTAAGTTGGGGTCTTGCTCATAAACCCAGGGTGAGTTTGGTGCTAAAGATTTACACGTGGATTTGAGTGGCAGGGCCTTGTCCGTTCTCCCATGCAGAGCTGAGGATCCGAGTTCAATCAGGAGTGGGAGACCTGGGCAAAGGTGAGTGTGAGGACTCAGAACTGGAAAAGTTTGGGAGCAGCGGGTCAGGAGCGAGCGGCACCGGCAGAGCTGGGTGTGGAGAGCCCAGGGCTGGGATAGCAGGGGGCTGTGGGTCGGGAGGGGCACCAGCAGAGCTGGGTGTGCGGAGCCCAGGGCCGGGCTAGTGAGGGGCTGGGGGTCAGGATTGAGGGGCACCAGCAGAGCTGGGTGTGGGAAGCCCAGGGCTGGGGTAGCAGGGGACTGTGGGTCGGGAGTGAGGGGCACTGGCAGAGCTCTGACCGCCGCATGCTTACCCCTGTCCCAGCTGGGTATGTGCCACAGAATGTAGATTTACAGCAAAGTAACAGCTGGGCCAGGACAGCTTGTCACACCCCCCGGGGGTGTTTATTACCTCTCACAGTCATTCCTGAAGCTCTAGGGCGCTTTTCAGAATGCTCCTCCTCAAGCCACATGGGAATTGAACTAAAGAAAAGTTTTCTCAACTTTAAAGATCACTTGATAGACTCAGCTGGAGCCCCAAGATGCTACTGCAATGCAAACTAATCGCAGTAACATCTGATCTAGTGCCTTTCATCTGCCAATCTCAACGTGCTTTACACAGGAGGGGGCGGTATCAATGGCCCCATTGTACAGATGGGGAAACTGAGGCACAAAGTGGGGCCCAGCATCACCCAGAAGCTATTGGCAAAGTTGGGCATGGAAACCACATCTCCTGAGTGCCAGTCCAGTGCTGTAGCCCCTAGGCTGCATGATCTATGCAGGTGGCAGCGCGCTGATTTAACGGTCCACCCGTGCAGAGCATTATGGCGTCAGGGCCTAAATGTATAAGGAGAAAGAGAAATGCACGAGGGAAACGCAAGGAAATCCAGGAGGTGAGGTAGGAAGACACACAGAGTTGTGACTTTTCCAGCTGGCCACTTGATGGAGCCCTTGCACCTCAAGTACCCAGCTGATGGGAGCCTTTACCTAGCAGGCGTTCGGGGGCCAGATTCTAGGGGGTAGATGGAGGCTTTTGCCACACTGCTGAGGGATGGGCTTCACGAAGAGGGTGGCTGTCGGTGGCCTGACTTCCGCTCTGCAGCCCTTTGGGAACCGCGTCCTCGCTGCGTCAGGCCTGACTCCCAAGTCTTCCCAACCCAGCAGCGCATGGGAATCGGTGCGCTTCGCACCCGGGCTGGCTGGGAACCAGTGTCCGTATTTGCGAGACTGGGACACATTTTTCCCCTCCCCCGTCTCAAATCAGGACGAAAAGTCAAAATCTGATGGCGAACCAGAAAACCAAGTCGTTTTGGATTGGGCCGATCGAAGCATTTTTGTTTTGATAAGTTTGAAATGTTTTGTTCCAATTTTGACCTTTTTTATTTTAAAACCTTTCTCCCTGTCTAATCGGCTTCGGTTTCTAAACAAAAAGTGGTCGCGAGCCAGAAATCCAGATTTTTTTTTTCACTTTGAAAATGTGGAAAACTTCAGACAATTTTTAAAACTTCTCCCTCCCCACCCCCAACATTTCTCAAGTCAGGAATTTCATCAAAACCGGCTCTGTTTCTGTTTTGACAAACCACCATTTTTCAATGGAAAAACCGCTGGGTCGGAAAATTCCTGCTCAGTTCTTGTTCGCCTCCCCAGGCAGCCGGGCCCTTCCAGACACATGGATCATGTCAATTCCCAGCTCCACTGGCTTCCCAAGCTGGGTGGTTTCTATACAGACATCTCCATGCAAAAGGGCCCTGGTCACAGTAAGGGGGAAATGCACGTTCTGGGGTTCTTACAGCAAGGTTGTAACGTGGGTCTAAAACCTCAGCCTCTAGAAATCCAGGTGGTGGCCAGGTGACCACTTTCCCCACCTGTGGATCTGCCCCAGAGATCCCTGCCCCTGTTTGCAGTCAGACCCCTGCAACTGACTGCGGGATCATTTACTCCCCAGAGTAGTTCCTGCTGGAGCAAGTAGCCTGCATGGCCTATACCTGGGAGTGAGTGTTCTCAGGGCTGGACTAGTCCATAGCTTCCAATATCTCTACCTAGCAGGACAGAGAGTCCCGTGGCACCTTACAGACTAACAGACGTATTGGAGCATGAGCTTTCATGGTGAATACCCACTCTACGGTGCCTCCAGACTAACACGGCTACCCCTCTGATACTCTTCCCAGAGGGCTGGGCAGGCATCTCCCACTGAATTAATGGGAAACGTGCATCTAAATTCCCAGGCCGCTCTGAATCCCTGCGTTTCAGTCTCCAACACATACACAAAGGAGTGTGCTAGAGGGTGCGGGACAATTGCTGTATTACAGTCCTTTCTGTTTTCCCAATGATCCCCACCCGCTTTGCATCATTAACCCTTGCTGGCCCAGCCCCTGCTCCCGGAGCTATTGTGTAACCCAGGCTGAAATTCCAGCTTGTTGGTGTCATTTTCTAGCTTGCTCCAAAAATCAATCCATGGGCCCTAGGTGCTGAAGGCCCTTGGCCTTACCTGGATGTTCTAACAGGCTTGGTGTTGCCTTAACCCCACCAGGTTTCTGCTGGAGGAAATCCCGCGCCTCAACTCGCATCAGGCTGCTCCCAGAGGATTGCCAGATTTCAAGCAGAGGTCAGTCAATCCTCCTAGTCCCAGGCAGAAGGATGGAGCCAGGAGCACTCTGAGGCAGAGACAGCTCTGGCCATAACAGGACAGATGTAATTAGCAAAGCAAGGACGGGACTCTGGTTACCAGAGCCTCATCTGCGCTGGGACTGGAGAGAAGACAGGATTGGATTAAACCGCTCCAGAGGGGGAACCCTGGATACAGACAGACTCTCTGGCTCACAGCTCAGGGTCTCCCAAAGTCCTGGCCCGGACTCAGCAGTCACAGAAGGGACTCTGGTGCCTGAAGCCCTTGGGCTAAGTGTGACCAGAGGAGTCTGAGCTCTGCACCGGGCCCCGTCCTGGGGTTGTGAGTGGAAACCCACATCTGAGGCACTGGGGTGTTTGGTGACCTGTGAGAAATGAAGGAGTTCTGCCGATTGCAGTTAACAGAGATCTAAGCAGGGTCGTTAAACATGCAACCGCCATGCACTGGCCTTTGTGGGGCGGGGGGGTGCATTTGCGAACACAAGCCACCACTGCCCCCTACAGGAGGGAATCAGAACAGCTCAGCTGTGAGCCATAGACTGCATCCTGCCGACAGCTAATGGAGAGTCGTAGGTGTCCATCCTATATAGCAGGCACGTGAGGGAAACAGGCTGAATCAGCTCTGGGGCAGGCTCAGCCTGATCTCTCTGGGTGCATGGGTGAGCAGGGTGCCCCGGGGAATGCCTCGCGGAGGCATGTCGCTCTGGGCCTCATGGAGGCGGCTATGTGTCGGGCTGACGTGGGAGTGCGGCTGGCCACGGTTAGGGGATGTTTGGTTCTTCCCCCTTTATTCAGATTTAAAGGGGCCGAGGAGGAGATGGAGCTCTGGGAGCCGCCGGACCAGCAGACCCTGCCGCAGCCACCCGACTCCTCTGTCGTGCAGGCTTGGCAGCAGAGCTCCGGCCACGGAGCAGCCGCGGGGAAGGCCGAGCCACCGTTCTCCCCAGCTGCCGAGGCACGGCAGGAGCCGAGAGGCTCTTGCCCAAAAGCAAAGTAAGAGAGAACAGCGCGGGGCACTTCGCGGCCTAGATCCATCCCTTTGGGGGTCTGGAGTCATGCCCTTTTCTCTTGCACCCAGCCTCAGTGATGTGTGGCTGCCAGCAGCCGAGCCCCCCAGGATGGGGAGGCGTGTGTCCATCGGACCCAAATGTTAAACTCCAGGCCTGGGAGGGGAATAGCCAGACCCTTCCTTCCACTGAAGTCAGTGGGTCTTTCCTGTCCTTGAGGCCTGGTGGCCCCGAGCAGAAGTAACTGGGCTTCCCTCCCCGCCTTTGGGTCTCCCACGCGCTGGCAGGCTGACGCCGGCTCTCTGGGGCTGTGGTGGCCGTTCTCTCCAGGGATATGCAGCAAGCCGGGCCTGCATCCGCACAGCCGTCCCAGCTACCCGTGGGGAGGGAACCGGGGGACCCCAACGGCAGATCCACAGGCCCCTCCCGCTGCAGCCACAGCGCTGTGAGACATCCACCAGTCGGAATCCTACATCGCCCAGCTGCGACTCTCGCAGCATCTAGTGACTTTCAAACAGTCTGACCTCCCGAGTCGGCCATCCTGTTGGCTTTGCCCCAGCGTGAGTTAGAGGGCTTGGGTTTCTGCCCTGCGTGACAGGCCACGCCTTGCAGCCGGAGGAATGTGCGTTCTCCTGGCCTGGTCGGGGAATGGCTCGCTGATGTTCAGCTCCAGAGCAGGATCCCTCGTGAAATTTTCCCATCCTTCAGGCTCTTCAAAGTTGGGTTGTGATTCTGCCTGTTGTACAGACAGTCCCAAGCCAGGATCTGGTAGCTCAGCTGGGCCCCAAACTTGCCCAAGGTTTGACAAGGCCAGATCCAGCGTCCCTGCTTGGGCCCCGCTCGGGTAAAAAGCAGCCGGCTTGAAAAACAAGGAAACACAAAGAGGAGGAAAATAATGCCCAGGCCCTAATCCCTGAGGGTTTCTTGGTAATTCAGGCGAGATTCTGCGCCGGCATCACCAGTGAGGCATGTGAGATACAGGAAGCGGGTACCAAAGGCAGATAAAGCAACTGAGGTGAGAACCGTCTCGGCTGGTCCATGAGTGCACAATGCACACAAACATACACCCGCACGTACACAGACGGTGACGCAGGGGCACATGACGGCAATGCACGCACGCACATGCAGACATACCCACCTGCTCACGTCAACATGCATGCACAAATTGCCATGAGCACACACAACACCTCTGCTCCCGTGTGTATGCAGGCACGCCCATGCACGCGCAGATAGGCATTCATAGAATCATAGAATATCAGGGTTGGAAGGAACCTCAGGAGGTCATCTAGTCTAACCCCCTGCTCACAGCAGGACTAATCCCCAACTAAATCGTCCCAGCCAGGGCTTTGTCAAGCCAGGCCTTAAAAACCTCTAAGGAAGGAGATTCCACCACCTCCCTAGGTAACCCATTCCAGTGCTTCACCACCTTCCTAGTGAAATAGTGTTTCCTAATATCCAACCTAGACCTCCCCCACTGCAACTTGAGACCATTGCTCCTTGTTCTGTCATTTCCCACCACCAAGAACAGTCTAAATCCATCCTCTATGGAACCCCCCTTCAGGTAGTTGAAAGCAGCTATCAAATCCCCCCTCACTCTTCTCTTCTGCAGACTAAACAAGCCCAGTTCCCTCAGCCTCTCCTCATAAGTCATGTGCTCCAGCCCCGTAATCATTTTTGTTGCCCTCCGCTGGACTCTCCAATTTTTCCACATCCTTTTTGTAGTGTGGGGCCCAAAACTGGACACCAATGTCGAATAGAGAGGAATGATCACATCCCTCGATCTGCTGGCAATGCCCCTACTTATACAGCCCAAAATGTCGTTAGCCTTCTTGGCAACAAGGGCACACTGTTGACTCATATCCAGCTTCTTGTCCACTGTAACCCCTAGGTCCTTTTCTGCAGAACTTCTTCTTAGCCACTCGGTCCCTAGTCTGTAGCAGTGCATGGGATTCTTCCAGCCTAAGTGCAGGACTGTACTTGTCCTTGTTGAACCTCATCAGGTTTCTTTTGGCCCAATCCTCCCCCAGACCTTCATACACGGTGAACATGGCCCCCAAAAGGCTGGAAATGAGTTTCCCTCCCGGTGCTCAGGGGTCCCACCCTGCTCATGTTGCTTCCCTCTTTGTATTCCCCACCTCCCCCATCACCACAGCCCTTGGCTACATGCTGGTTTTGTACTCGGATCATTATGGCAGGTGGGGGGGATTTTCTTTACTGATATCCTTTTACCAGTACAAGCCCTCGTGTGGACACAGTTGTACTGGTGAATGGGGGCCTTGTACTGGTGAACAGAGGCCTTGTACTATGCAGGCTGCTGGTCTGTCCCTATGGCCCATGATGGGCTCCCTGCCACAAGCAGAGTCTATTTCCAGTTTTATTCTCCAAACATGTGGTTCTCGGGGGCTTTTCCCCTTTGCCCCCTCCTCCTGAACCTCCCCCAGACCATCGGCCTGGATATTACCCTTCTCTGGGGCCTGCCAGAGGAGCCAGCTGCCCTTCTGCAGCTGGTCCTGCTAACGGAGCGCTCTCACCTCTGGGAGGGCAGCCCAGGACCCTTTCCCAGCCAGGCCTAAGCATGGAACCAGGCCAGCCAATCCCCAGCCGATGGGGCCAGCTGGGAGGGTGGCCAGTCCATCAAAGACAAGGCTGGGCCTGACTCCCCTTAAAGGGCCATGCTGGTCTAGCTTATTCCCCCATTAGCTATCCTGGTCCAGGGCAGTTTTCCCCTTTATGCTGGCATCATCGGTCCAGCCACTCCCCAGGGAAGCTGCTCCAGGCCAGGGGCCTCTGCATGAGCCGCTGACTGGGGCAGAGCCTCTGTTGTTGGCCCCAGATCACCCCCTCCTTTGAGACGATGCTGAAGCAGCGAGCAGCGAGCAGGAGGAAGGAGAAAAGCGAGGACAAGGGGTATGGCCGGACTCGGCCACGGAGGAGCACGGCCCCCTCGCCCAGCTATCCCAAGCAGCGCTTCTCCCAGGCGCCCAGGTACCGAATGGCAGGCATCCCTCCTGGAGCAGATGCTCACTCCCTCTCTGTGCCCGGCATGAAGCATCTCTGGCTGGCCCGCGGCCTCTTCCTCAATGCCTGGGTGGGCTGAGCTGTGTGAAGTCGTGGGCTGGCCCGGGGGAATGAGAGGGGGCCCAGGGCCAGTAGTTCAAAGGCCAGCAATCAGCTGGCTCAGATGCCGTGGTACCGGGGGGCAGAGTTAGAGAGAGCTCCCACGGCTGTTTGCTGGCCTCTCTGCGCTGTGGGGCTTGGCCCGGCCCCCATGCATTGGGAAAACGCCCAGCGGTGCAGAATGGGAACCCTGCATTGGTGAGTCTCCGTCCAGCTGGATATCCACATATCTCCCTGCTCCCGGCCCTGTGTGGGGCCATCTAGGGTGGGCCGTGGCGCGGGAATTCCTTCCCGCCCAATCCGTTTGGCAGCAGTCACCGCTGGCAGAACATGCAGCAGGGCGGCTCAGCGTGATCCTGCTGCCTGTGATGTGCTTGTCCCCACCCGGCTGTGAGCCTTTCGCAGTGACAAGGGGGTCTGAGATCTGCATCCCTGGGACCATTTGCGGTCAGTGACCCGGCCCAACGCCGAGACTCTGTGTGCGTCTGCTTCGTTGGCAGGAGGAGTAAAGTCTTAAACAACCTCTACATGAATCTGTACGAGGAGGTGGGGGAAGACGAGCCCTGGGCTGTGCAGAGAGTTGAAGGTAAGCTGGACTCACACGTGCCCCCTCACACCCTGGAAATTGAATCGGCTCAGAGAAGCCGGTGGCAGAGGGTGGGAAACTTTCTTTCGTCCTCCCACCAAAAAAAAAAAAAAAAAAAAAAAGTTGGGTGGAAATGAACTTTTTTTTTTTCCCATGTGTAGTGAAATCTTTCAGGAGTTTGTTGAAAAACTAAATTTTTTGGGGGGGGAGAGGGCAGGAGGGCGGGGAGGGTTTCACCATTTTAAATAATAACAGATCTGTGTCCCCTGTTCACAGGCTGTCCGTGCACTCAGACGTGCTCAGGAAGAGGATCTGAATCATGTCTGAGTTTCTGAGGGGTGGGGTAACTGGGAACAGTAAATGCTTTAAGAAAAACCCACAATTTTTGGAAGGGCTGGTTCACTCTAGCTGCGGAGGCCGGGCGGCCTAGGACATGGAGGCCTGGGTTCTATTCTTGAGCAAGCCACTTCCCTGCTCGGTGCCTCAGTTTCCTCATCTATCAAACGAGATTAATGGCACCTTTGTAAAGCTCTGGGAGATGGACAGAGGAAAAGCCAGCCAGCCCTAGGCAAGCAGCAGAGATTAGCTGGTGGGGGTTCAGGAGGAGACTTTACCTGGGGACAGGTATCCACAGCTTCCTGCTGCACAGGGTCTTACCTTCCTCAGAAGCAGCTGGCCCCAGCCATTGTGGGGGGCAGGATTCCGGGCTAGCTGGACCTTGAGTCTGACCCAATCTAGCCATTCCTGTGCTCCTACAAGGGCTGAATTGAAGTAAACTACGGATAACAAAAAGATGGAGGTTTCCTGCTCCCTGTGTTTTCCTGGATTCAATCAGGCTGTTCACAGGGCCGCAGGCTTGTCTTCACTGCAGAATTAGCTTGGGCTGTAAGTCAGGTGTTGCTTGTCTCCTGACCCCTGTCCACACACACAGACCCTTGCCTGGCATGCGGACTGGTGGGGTTGGCCCATTGCGGGGACAGGCACAGCTGGATTTAGCACAACTCGTCAGCAGCTACCACGACCGCTTTACGCAGTGCGAATGTTATTTCTCAGTGTGGCCGCTGCCACTCAAGCCACAGGAGCGAACGCGAGTGACGGGAACTGGTGGTGACTCTGCAGTGAAGACACAGCCCTGGTGCAGCGGGCTGGGGCCCCGGGGCGTTTGCTTGTCCCCGCAGCAGTCTGAATCATCGCTCACAAGCAAAGATTTTCCCTCTCTCTCCTCCCCATTGGCTTTTCCAAGCAGCCCCTTGGTTCTGGTATGAACAGCCAGTTTGCATGCTGCTGGGGAGTCTTTTGGCATTGCAGTGGGTCTGAGTCCACTGAAATCAGCAGCATGAGTCTGTGTTCGCCCTGGCTGATGAGATCAGGAATTGATTCTGCATTGCCTGTGGTGGGACCCACGCTAACCCCGTGGGCTCTTTGTCTCCATCTAGTGGCTAGAGGCTTATGAGGCTGCTACTTTCAGTGGCTAACGATGATTAGTGAGTTAGTTCAGTGAGTCAGCAGAGGCTCCGGCTTTTGTATCAAAGGGCCCAGAAAGCTCCCTGCAGGATCATGCTTCGTGCCGTCGTTCACACCCGGGGAAGGAATGTGACCGGTCAGATCTGGTGGCCTCATGCACCCGCTGGGCGTCAATGGCAACGGGAGGCCAGAGGGAATTGGTTCCCAGAATCTGGTCTGGAACTTCGAGGTGTTGTGTTAATTATCCCTGCTGGTGGCCCGGGTTGTAGCCTCCTTGGCAAGGCACATCGGTCCATGGCCTGCCCCTCTCATTGCCAGGCCCCTGGGAGCAGATTCTTAGTCCCCAGGGCTAGCTGCAGAGCATGCATTCTGGCCAAGAGCAGGAAGGTGCCCCTGCCCTGGGCACGTACCCTGACCCGCTGTCCGCCGGCTTGCCTGCTCTAGGATTGCCGAAAGCCTGCTTCATCTTCAGCGCCATCCGAAAGGGGAGAATTCACGTCAACGACCTGCTCCTGACCCTTCACACGCTGGGGATCCTCGTGACCAGCACAGAGATGCGGAAGGTGCTGAAAACCATCGACATCGACGGTGAGTGGCCCCGCTCGACGTCTCGCTGGCTTT
The DNA here is from genome assembly GCF_025201925.1 of Gopherus flavomarginatus. Classification (NCBI taxonomy): domain Eukaryota; kingdom Metazoa; phylum Chordata; order Testudines; family Testudinidae; genus Gopherus; species Gopherus flavomarginatus. The sequence continues at coordinate 5,816,704 of NC_066641.1, forward strand.
TCCCAGCCCCTCCCCCTCTAACCCGCTCTCCTCTGTTGCAGAAAATGGAAACCTGAGCTTCGCTGATTTCCTGGAAGCTCTGGATGAGACCTCGCCCTTTGCCCAGACGGAGGGTGAGTGAGGGGAAAGGAGGAGGAGACAGGGAGGCCAGAGATAGAGCAGTGGGAGTTGGACAGAGCATTGCATTGCTTCTCTGTAATTCTCCATCCATCCACTACAATAACCTAGCTCAATTTCATCGATTTTTTTCCGCAATACACCTAGTTGTATTTCCTAGAGCAATCTGAACACTGCACGAGGCCTGGACCTCATTAGGGTGAGAATACAGTCGATAGCAGCTGGATTCTACCCTGGTCTCTGTGCCAGGGTCCTGGGTGATGTTTATCTAGATGCAAAGAGCAAAGAGACTCGCAAATCAACGGACCCAAATGAGGAAGAACTTGTGAGTTGACCTTGAAGGTCCCATGAAAGAACACACTGTGATTATATGCATGTGCCCAAGCACACATGAGTGTGTACATGGCCCTTCCCACAGTCTGCATGGAAATTCAAATGCACAGTATGTGAAAATAAAACTCCTCTGGTACGTAACTAGACTAGATCTGGGCAGCTACTGGATTTTTCATTTTGCGGAACATCCATGATTTTGAAATTTTGTTTCCATTCGGAAACAGAACAAGAACAAAAGTGCTCAACATTTCCTGTGCAACAAAATTCTGGAAAAGAAAAATCCATTTCAGGCCTATCGAAAAGTTTTGTTTTGCTAAAATGGAAATGGTTTGTTCTGATTCTGATTTGGATTTAATGGGGACATATAGACTCATAGACTCATAGACTCATAGGTCAGAAGGGACCAATATGATCATCTAGTCTGACCTCCTGCACAAGGCAGGCCACAGAACCCTACCCATCCACTTTTATAACAACCCCTAACCCAGGACTGAGTTATTGAAATCCTCAAAATTGGTTTGAAGACCTCAAGCTGCAGAGAATCCACCAGCAAGCGACCCATGCCCCACGCTGCAGGGGAAGGCAAAAAACCTCCTGGGTCCCTGCCAATCCGCCCTGGAGGAAAATTCCTTCCCGACCCCAAATATGGCGATCAGCTAAACCCTGAGCATGTGACTAAACCCTGAGCATATATAATATCCTTTAAAAAGGGAACCAAAAAGTTTGATCAGCGCAGGAGATCAAGCTGCTTCATCCCCAAAGGAAGCAGAGACACGTGTTCAAATTGTCTTTCTAAAACAAATCACGTCAAAATTGACACATGTCCCCAAACCATTTGGCTTTCGACGGCTCGGCATTTTCCATCAGATTCTGACCCGCCCCAAACTAGACACACCACAGCAAGCTCCTCAGAAGGAGGCGTCATTGGCAGTTGGGTCCTGCTCCTGCACCGTCTTCCTGGACCTCTCTGAGGCTCAGTAACCTGCTGTTGTTCCCTGCATCACCTGCAGCCTTCCAGAACACCTACCAAGCCTTCAGCAAGATGAGGAAAGGCCTGATCGCCGTCGATGACCTGCAGCCTGCTCTGATCAGCATGGGCGTTGGGTTAAGCCTTGAGACACTGCAGGAGGTGCTGAAACACGTTTACGTGAACAGTGAGTCTTTCACCTGCTGGTGCGTGGACACGTGTCCCCGTGTGAAAGAACGTGTGATCCCTTCAAAGTCAAATACCAGTGCCTAGGGCCAGATCCTGCCTTGGGCTGGAAGAGCATTTGGCCTCCTGACCCCATGCAGGTAGCAAAGCAAGATCTCCCCTTAGTGCTCCCGACAGGTCCTGCTGCCATGATCCCCGGGGCTGCCTGCTAGAGGGGTGAGCGAGACATGTGCACTGCAGCTGGAATCAGGCATGGTTCCTGTTCAAGGGAGCAGTCACACGCTGCATGGGCCAGGTGGCTTTCACAGCCCCATCACAGAGGCAGAGAGTCACAATGCACACGAAGTCGCTAGACAGCGTCACAGGGCTAAATCCTGACCTGGTTTACACCAGTGCAAACTGGGAATGACTCCCCTGAAATCCATGGTCTGAAACCAGCATAAGCAAGAAGAGTAGCAGATACATAAAGTCCTTTGTGTGCAGGAGGCTCTGGGGTGGAGGTGAGACACCCCTTCTCCTTTCCAGCGGCTGATGGGACTGGAAGTAACCTCCAGAGGACAGAATCGTGGCCCTCCCGGCTCCCAGCAGATGTGGCTGGGGTGGAGCCAGAGTTCAGTGCTTAACGCGATCTGAAAAAATTGAGTGTGGCGGGAGGGGGGCTCTGTTGTAATCGGGGTGCAGCAGGTGTGGTAAGACAGTGCCTGACGGGCATCCCTGAGCCACCCAGCTCAGGTTTTCGATTTTTGTGAGTATATGTTTTTGGCAGGGTCTGTGACCCCTTGTGCCCTCCCCACATACCACCTGGAACACTGGCAGAGCTCCCACCCCTGGGTATGGCTCCTGGACCTCATTTGCAATCTTTTCTAAAAGCCGCTGGCCGGTAGGCTTCTGGTAAATGTGCCACATCTGGTCTAGCCATTTGCCTTTCACTCTGGCCCTGGGTTTCTCTGTTGCTTGTACCCCTGTATACCACCCAGCCCATGCTCTCAGACCCTCTCCCCCCTCACCCCGTATACCACCCAGCCCATGCTCTCGGACCACCCCCCCTGTATACCACTCAGCCCATGCTCTCAGACCTCCCCCCCCCGTATACCACCCAGCCCATGCTCTCAGACCCTCTCCCCCCACCGTATACCACCCAGCCCATGCTCTCAGACCACCCCTCCTGTATACCACTCAGCCCATGCTCTCAGACCTCCCCCCCCGTATACCACCCAGCCCATGCTCTCGGACCTCCCCCCCATATACCACCCAGCCCATGCTCTCGGACCCCCCCCCATATACCACCCAGCCCATGCTCTTGGACCACCACCACCACCCATATACCACCCAGCCCATGCTCTCAGACCTCCCCCCCCGTATACCACCCAGCCCATGCTCTCAGACCCTCTCCCCCCCCCGTATACCACCCAGCCCATGCTCTCGGACCACCCCCCCTGTATACCACTCAGCCCATGCTCTCAGACCTCCCTCCCCGTATACCACCCAGCCCATGCTCTCGGACCTCCCCCCCATATACCACCCAGCCCATGCTCTCAGACCCTCTCCCCCCCATATACCACCCAGGCCATGCTCTCGGACCCCCCCCCCCGTATACCACCCAGCCCATGCTCTCGGACCTCCCCGTATACCACCCAGCCCATGCTCTCGGACCCCCTCTCCCCCCTATATACCACCCAGCCCATGCTCTCAGACCCCCCCCCCCCGTATAGCACCCAGCCCATGCTCTCGGACCCCCCCCCGTATACCACCCAGCCCATGCTCTCAGACCCCCCCCCGTATACCACCCAGCCCATGCTCTCAGACCCCCCCCCCGTATACCACCCAGCCCATGCTCTCGGAGCTAGCCATTAGTGTAGCCTCCCAGGCGGGAGGTGGAGGGGGCCCTCGCGCAGAGATCCCTGCTCCAAGCCTGGCCGGCTCTTTTCCTTGCAGAGGACAGGCAGCTGAACATCTCGGACTTCCTGACGGCCATGAGCGACCTCGAGCATCACTACGAGGATGTGGGTGAGTGAGAGGCCCAGGCTGGCCCAACCCTGGAGCACCGGATATGGTGGCTGCCATCTTGAGGCTTGAACCAGGGACCTCTTGAGCTGCTACAGGTTGAGCTGCCAAGCTCAGAGCTGTCATCGACTCACGTCATCCGTGGCTCTGGAACAGAGAGGGACCGGGGCGTCGCATGGACCGGGGTGTCACACAGAGTCTAAGTCCTGGGGACGCCAACGGGCCCTGGCTGCGAGTGTCAAACCTGGGCCCAGATTCACCCAACGCAGGCACCAATTTCTGCCGCAGCACGTGGCTCGATGCACCTTTTCACGAGGTTTCGGTGCAGACCCGAGCGAGGCTCCTTGGCTGTCCCTCAGCAGCTCAGGCTCAAAGCAGTTGCCTGCCTGTGCCCCTGTACAGTGACCGTGACCCCCTTTCAGGGCCCACCCTGCCTGGATTTCACACCAGCCCCTTGGTTTTCTTTCCTTGCCAGTCCTACTCCATTGCACCCCCCGTATGCTCCTGGCTCGGGTCTCAAACTCCCTCCCTGCCAGTCCCCAGCCAAGACCTCCCCTCCCCCACAAAGACCCAGTGGGATGGGAGAACGCCATCCTCCAGTCAGCAAGCTGTCCAGTATTTTGACTCCCGTCCCCCAGCCTCCTGGAGCCGGGTCTGGGCTGTGGGTGAGGCCTACCTGTTGTCATGGGGTCCCTTCAAACAGCTAGGCCTTAAGCAATGTCCTCCCTTTGCCCGTGATGCAGATGGACTCACGTGAGTGCCCCTGCCCTGTATCTCCACAGAATCCCTGAGTCTTTACGACACTTTGAAGCCCAGGAAGCCTAGGCGTCCATTTGACTTTGATGCAAAGCCCAGAGTCAGAAGAAGGACGCGGTTGTCCTTTGACGTCAAGTACCTGCAGAAAGCTGACGCACCTCAGCCGGATTCCTCTTTAGCTCATCATCAAAAACCATCCAAGGCTGGTAAACAAGCTTCATCCCCGCGACCAAGGTTCCTTTCCTTCCAAGAAAAGCTCCCAACTAGATCTGATGTGGAAGACAGGCTGGAGGAATCGCCTAAAACCACCAAGAGGCGTTTGACCCAACAGAAGCCTGCTTGGAGCACTAGTATTGAGGAAGACCTCGAGGAAACTCTGGAAGAAGTGGAGAGCCCTTTCGGCCAGGAGAGGATCCAGAAGTCGCAGCCATTCACTGCAGCCAGGGGTGAGCTGTTCAGCATGCTGGTCGAGCACAGGCGGGCAGTCCGGCATGCACAAGCATGTCCACGTGCATGGCTGGTGTCCGCCTGTGCATTCGAGTGAGAAATGAAGTTGGCTCATTCAGAAACAAAAATATTGCGTGTGAGCCCTAAAGTAGCCAGCTGGTTGGCTTGGAGGGAGAATTGCCTAGTAGTTAGGGCATAGCATGGGAGTCAGGCTCCTGGGAACCATTCCGAGCTCTGCTACGGCCTTGCTGCGGGAACTTGCGCCAGGAACCACCCCAACTGCCCTGGTAAAGGTCGTGCACTTTTTGCTTGGCTAGGCACAATGTTTGTTTATTTACAAATTGTGCCCAGCTGGGCAAAACTTATAGGCAGACAGGGGAGAGGCCGGTAAGGAATTGGCACCTTCCCTGTGGCCTGTGCTTGGACCAGAGCATCCCAGGCAGTTCACCTCTGGAGTTAGTGCTGGAAACACCTGCTGGATTGGCTCATCCATCCCTCTGCCAGGGCCTGCTTCCAGCCCATCCTGGATTGGGACCCCGGTGTGCTAGGGGCTGTACAAACACAGTCCAAACAGATGGCCCCTGCCTCACAGAGCTTCCAATCCAATTCCATCTTCGAGTCTGTTTGCCGCTCACTTCGATCCCCACGTATAACCTTCCTGGGCTGGTACGCGGCTATTGGAACAGGCGCCTTCTCCTGGCTTTATGCCAGCGGAAGAGGGGCTTTCAGGGCAGGGTACGGAATGCGTTCTGCCCAGCATGCCTTTGTCTCATCTAATTCTACGCACAGTTGCTTCAGCCGCTTTCTGGCTGGGAGGGAGCCATCGCACATCTCCCCAGAACTGACCTGTTCTTTATTCCGCAGGGCCAGGGGGGACAGAAGAGCCGGGGATGGCTTCTGCTGCTGGCAAGTGTGTCAGCGATTATGAAGGTAACTGAAGGAGCAAAGGCGGAGAGAATTCACATGTATCTGATCTAGATCTTGGGGAGAGGGGGGAGGGAATTCTTTAAAGAGGCCTCAGCGCAGCGTCCAATGTATGTGAGCAGTTTTACACCCACTAGGAGGTTCATTTCAGACACACTGGCTAGTTAATGGCAATGTCTAACCACTAGGCTGCAGTGTTGCCTGGGACAGAGCACTGGACTGGGCCATGGATGACCTGATTTCTATTCCCAGTTTTGCCACTGGCCTGCTGGATGACCTGGGGCAAGTCACTTCCCTGTTCTGTGCCTCGATTTCCCAATCTGTACAAAAAGGATCATGATCGCGACCTCCTTTGTCAAGTACTTTGGGATCGATTGCTGAGCTCCGTGCATGGGCCCAGTAAAGCCGCTAGATGGCTCCACTCTGGCATCTGCCTATGGAGGTAGGAGATCTGAACCTGGGTGCCTGCAACACAGCAGAGGATCTGGCCTAATCTCCCTGCACATACCTCCATACGCCCATCTAGCTACCTTCAGTATTTAGGTGACCAGAGTATCTGAGCCCTTCTCTGTGATGGAGGCCAGGCCCATTACCCCATTGTACAGAGAGGGATCTCAGGCAAAGAGAAGCTAGGGGGCTAGTCCGAGGTGACGCTGGGAGTCTGAAGCAGAGCACGGAACTGAGCTGAGGTCTTCTGAGTCCCAGTCAGTGTCCCGTTGCACCACCCCACCTCTCATCTCAGTGGGCATCGGCTTTGTGATTTCTCCAGGATTCCTCTTTTGCTAGATGTGACAAGTCCAAGGTGGCCTCGCAATCCTAGCATATGTCCACGCTGCAATGCAAGCCCAGGGTTTGAACTCAGGCTCAAGCCTGACTCCCTTCCGTCTACACACAAATTGCACTAACCCAAGGATTGGGAGTGGAGAAGCCAAGCCTGAGTCAAGCCCTCTTGCTTTGCAGTGTAGAGGCAGCCACACTGGACTCGTGCTCTGGGAGTCCACAAAAAAATATCTCAGAATCCCAGGAGCCAACGTACCAGCTGAACAGTCAAGTTTGGTGGACAGTCAAGTTTTCCCCAATTGCACCAGGAACAAAGGGCTAGAGCATCTTGGGAGGGCACTAGGAAGTCTGGGATATGGGTGGACTCGGGCCTGCATAATGCAGTGTAGACATCGAAGCCCCAGAGTTCAATCATTCCTAACCTGGGGTTACAAGCCAGTGCAGACGCTCAAGCTCTAGATAAGTGGCTTTCAAACTTTTTTTCTGGGGACCCAGTTGAAGAAAATTGTTGATGCCCGTGACCCAATGGAGCTGGGCATGAGGGGCTTGGGGTGTGGGAGAGGCTCAGGGCAGAGGGTTGGGGCTGGGAATGAGTGGTTCAGAGTTTGGGGGGGCTCAGGGCTGGGGCAGGGAGTTGGGGTACAGGAGGGGGTCAGGGCTCTGGGCTGGGGATGAGGGTTTGAGGTGTAGGAGGGGCTCTGGGTCTGGAGGGGGGGCTCAGGGCTGGGGCAGGAGATTGGGGCGTGGGCACAAACTTACCAGAAGTGGCCAGCAGCAGGTCTGGCTCCTAGGCAGAAGTGCACAAGCACTGCCCCCACCAGTTCCCACTGGCTGGCATAGCCCCCTCCTGCACATGCTCCATCACTGCTTCCTGCCCCAGACTCTCCTTCACTCCAGCAATATATGTGGCCTGGGAGAGGCGTGTCCAGGGATGAAAGGGAGCAGTGGATGGCTGAGAACCAGGGAGCCCCACTTGACCTATCGCCTGCCCCTCTGTGCCCGCGCTGTGCCTAGACTCAATGGAGAATTGAGCCCTGGTTCCTAGGGTCCAGTGCTGCTGCGATGAATGTGCGTGCAACTCCCACTGAAATCTACGGCGCTCCAGCCTGTTCTGACCTTGCCAAAGCACGGGACCTTGGCTGCATGTGACTTGCCCATGCTTTCAAAGGCGGCCAGTGATTTTGGGCTGCAGGCACTTGACTTGAGACAGTTTGGGCCTGTGCTTCAGAGGTGCTAAATGCCCAGGGCTCCTACCAGCTCTGCACTTTGGGGGCGGCGGGGGGCACTAAGAACTGAGTCCCTCTGAGTGTAACCCACTGGTGAGCATGTCTCACAGGATCTTCTCCGTTGCTGATCCACAGAGGATCTGAGTCTGTTACAGCCCCAGCTAGGGCTTTATGGCTCTCTAGCTCAAGCTGTAATAGCTGAGACTTCACTCTGGAGGTAGCTGGACTGGTTCAATCCCAGGTGTTTTGGCTCAGATGGCGGCAATCCCACAAAGTCAGTCAGTGCTTCAGAGAATGACCTTCTCTTCCCTTCGCCTCTGTTTTCCCACCCCTGTAACCGATGGCACAGCTGGGCACTCTGCCGTTCTGCTTCCTCTCTACATCTGACCTCCACGTTATCTTGCAGGAGACGGGAAGGTGAATTTTAAAGAATTTGTGGAGGGTTTGACCAGCACCAAACGTTTCTCCAGAACCCTAGGTGAGTGAGGAGCTGAGGCCATGCAGAGATGGATGGAAGATGCTTTGCATCGTGGAATTCCAGCTGTGTTTGCAAGGGTACCACAGTTCTCCATGGCATTTTAGGCATCTGTTTGGCATGCTCAGCTATCATTTCTGTAGCATTTGGAGCCAGACGAGAGACCATTCAAGGATTCCTGTACCCAGTAGATCCTCAGGTGGCCACTGCAGCTGGTTTATGGCCCGTTGGTGGCACAAAACAGCTGAAGCTTCCTGGTAAATGGTATTTGCTTCATGACTGACAAAGCGCTTAGGACATGAAACACAAGAATCCCTTGTCTGACAGTTCCATGCTCTTAGAACAGTCGATACTGTGATCTTCCAAAGGGGGCTTAGCACCAGGAAGGGAAAATACAGAGCATCCTGTCTCATTCCTGGTTTTGTCTAGCTCTTTTCTCCCATAATTTGCATTTGGCCCTGTGGTGAATTCCGCTCTCCCATAGAAGCACATTGCAAACATCCAGTGTAGACAGTGACACCCAATGCCTGACTGCCACCAGCAGATTGTAACAGCAATCAGTGCCAGGAAGGTCTTGGTGCTGGGCCTTCCTTAACTCTCTGTCCAGCTGCCCATGGCAGAGCTGTTCCATGGGGCTCCTTTCTGTGCAAAGATTATTACCCAGACCTACCAGCTAGGATGGACGTGCAACCTAGCAGGATGTTCTGATTAGGCAGGGTGGCCTTAACTCATTTCCACTTGTGACACTTCTTCCCATTCTCCATGAGAAGGGGACCCAGAGAAGAGAGATTTACTGAAGGAGAAAAGCAGGATATTGCCATCGAGCTGAGTTACTCTGAGCTTTCCTCCATCCCAGAGTTCACCCATCTATTCACCACCCCACTCCTCCTTCAGGGAGGGCAGACAGGGATTACAGAGAGAGGAAACAAAGGGCTGAAAATGGGCCATAAACAAACTCCATGCAGGATATGGCTGTCTCCATTAGGGACATCTCTAAAGGAGACAGAACTCCGGTTACTTAAGTAGACAGGTCTGCTTCCAGGGCCTGTACTAATGTCCATCTGGAAGTATTTCCATTGCCTTGGATGGGCTTTGGATCAGACCTCTAGCTTTCGGTGCTGCTGAGTTCTCTTTGGAAGCTAAGAACTAGAGTCACATTTTCTTCTTCTCCAAGCAGCATTTCCGACCAATCCTCTCCTTTCCCCTGTCGAGAGTTGGCTGAATCTGCCAACGGGAGGCCTCACAACACCTTCTGTTCGTGCTTGCAGAGATGGAAGGGGCTGTGAAAGCCATTGGCGTGATCAAAGAGGACACAGTGGACGTTCATCACCTGGAATCCATCATGCGCAACATGGGGATTCATTTAACCCCGGAGGAGATTCAGAAGGCGCTGAAGCATGTTACCTGTGAGGGTGAGCGTTTCAAACAGCCTCCTGTTCTTTGGTGAGGCCTGTACTTTTTGTCGGGGAGGTGGAGGTGCTGTTTGTGCACTTGTGACAATACCTGGGGTAGGGTTAGGGCTTGTAGAAGCTACTCATTCCATTTAAAACCAACTCCTGTGCTATTGTGAGCAAAATCCCTTCTCTGATCATCAACCTTTGACCTCATGCCAGTCGTTCTGATGATCAGATAAAGTCTGCAATTATTAGTCTATGTGGCATGGTTGTCATGTCTCTGGCTTGAGGATTTTAACAGACGTGCAGACACATCAGGGGGAGGACTTGTCTTCTTCAGGGTCAAATCTGGGCTTTGGATGTGGAGAAAGGCCCTCCCATATCTCAGCCCCTCCGAGCTCCAGGCTGGGGGGAACCCAGAGAACATTTGAATGCTAAAGAACTGATCCACCATTGCGTTACTCCAAGGTGATGTGGGCACAACTCCATTCATCACAACGGACCTATCCTGGTGTAAAACCAGCGTAATGCAATGATGAATCCAGCCCTTAATATTCACGATATCTGTCTCTCTGTTAGCGTTCAGGGGCTAAACTCGTCCCTGGTGTAAAGCTGTGAAGGTCAATGAAGATACCACAGGGATGAATTTGGTCCAACAGTTTTAGGACCTTCAACAATTTGGCTAGAATTTTTCATCCAAAACCCTTTTGGCAGCTTTGGAACCTCCCCCGCCCTCCTTTTTGACTTCGTATCTGTTCATCGTTTTGTCCTTCTCCCTGACCCGGATCATCTCATTGCAGAAGATGGGAAGGTGAATTTGAAAGATTTCATGACCGGTTTGACCAAGACCCGGCGATTTTCCCAAACTGAAAGTAAGTGGAAATTGTAATGTACGGTGGAGCCCTACAGTGGGAGTGGGATCCCACAGGATCCGCTGCCATAATAGCAGGAGCGAGTAAAACATACTTTGTTGGGTGGACAAAAAAAAAACAGCCTGTGGGAATTTGTGGGAAAACACTAAATTTCTCGGCAGTTTGACTTAAACAGAATTTCAGCAACATAAAGCAAGTTTTTCTTTTCATAGAATATCAGGGTTGTAAAGGACCTCAGGAGGTCATCTAGTCCAACCCCCTGCTCAAAAGCAGGACCAACCCCAACTAAATCATCCCAGCCAGGGCTTTGTCAAGGCTGACCTTAAAAACCTGTAAGGAAGGAGATTCCACCACCTCCCTAGGTAGCCCATTCCAGTGCTTCACCACTCTCCTAGTGAAATAGTTTTTCCTAATATCCAACCTAAACTTCCCCCACTGCAACTTAAGACCATTGCTTCTTGTTCTGTCATCAGGTACCACTGAGAACAGTCTAGATCCATCCTCTTTGGAACCCGCTTTCAGGTAGTTGAAAGCAGCTATCAAATCCCCCCTCACTCTTCTCTTCTGCAGACTAAACAATCCCAGTTCCCTCAGCCTCTCCTCATAAGTCATGTGCTCCAGCCCCTAATCGTTTTTGTTGCCCTCCGCTGGACTCTTTCCAATTTTTCCACATCCTTCTTGTGGTGTGGAGCCCAAAACTGGACACAGTACTCCAGATGAGGCCTCACCAATGTCTAATAGAGGGGAATAATCACATCCCTCGATCTGCTGGCAATGCCCATACTTATACAGCCCAAAATGCTGTTAGCCTTCTTGGCAACAAGGACACACTGTTGACTCATATCCAGCTTCTCATCCACTGTAACCCCTAGGTCCTTTTCTGCAGAACTGCTGCCTAACCACTCAGTCCCTAGTCTGTAGCAGTGCATGGGATTCTTCCATCCTAAGTGCAGGACTCTGCACTTGTCCTCGTTGAACCTCATCAGATTTCTTTTAGCTCAATCCTCTAATTTGTCTAGGTCCCTCTGTATCCTATCCCTACCCTCCAGCATGTCTACCACTCCTCCCAGTTCAGTGTCATCTGCAAACTTGCTGAGGGTGCAGTCCACGCCATCCTCCAGATCATTAATGAAGATATTGAACAAAACCAGCCCCAGGACCGACCCATTTTTTAAAATAAAGGTTTTAATACTTAAATTTAAGTGAGGAATAGAAAGAGATTTGATGTCTGTTCTAACAGGAGTTAAAGTTTTTTTTTTAACGTGGTTTGAGCAAAATTTGTTTTATTTTTTTAGTGGTAAAAATTGTCTGAATTCTGTTTATATATTTTTTTCTTTTCCTTTTTTGTGTCTGGATTCCATATTTATTTATATATATACATATATATATTTCTTTTTTTTTCTAATAAGCACGGGGAGAATCGGTCTCTCATGCAGGATTTGCGGGATCTAAGGTGTGAGCGGGTTACAAATGCAAGAAACAGTGTGGGAGCAGGTGGGAGTGGGTATTGCGAGGCAGGATTGAAAAAATAGTCTAGCTCAGGGCTCTAGTTTAGTGTACAGGACTAAGGAAAAATAGATGGGGAGCCCTCCAGTGTCGCTCCCCATGTGCTGCGATGCTGCAAGGACAGCAGGATGTGTGTAGCTAAGCCTTGTATGTTCGTGTGTAGTTAGGAAACACAGTTATTAAAGACCCAACAATGCTTTTGTGGTTTCTTCGTGGTATTGGAGCTCCAGGAGCTATTCTCTGGCCTGTGTTCTACAGGGGGCAGACTACATCATCACACCACTCCCTTCTGGCCAATCTATGAATCTGTTGTGGTGTAAAAAGCAAAAGACTCAGCAGAAACTTGACTGCAAACAGAGCTGCTGGAAAACCACATTTCAGGGGGAAATTCCCTTCCCCCGCTTTTGTTGGTTTGTTTGCTTTTGGTTTTCATCAAAGTTTGGGCATTTTCGGAACAGCTGCTAGAGCTGGTTGAAAAACAGGGTGAACAAGTTCAAAAAAAGGAGGCTGTCGGATTTTTTTAGGCCGTCTGTTGATATTTTGACACGTTCAGACATTTTCCAAGCAGTGGGACTGGAGGGTGGAAGCTGATAGATGGAGCCCCGTCTCTGCATTTCAAGTGGTGCTCTCAGCATTGGAGCTGTGTTTCTTCAAGATTATGTATTTATTTGTGTTACCCGGAAGCTGCAGTCATGATCAGGGCTGCCTTAGAGTTCGGGGGCCGTCTAGACACAGTGAGAAACGGTCTCTGCCAGCAAAGTGTCTGAACAGACAAAGGGTGCGGGAGAAACAGAGGTGCAGAGAGGGCATGGAACAGAACCCGGGTCTCTCGAGTCCCAGTTCACTGTCCAACTGCTGGATAATACTGACTCTCCTCCTGCTTTGACTTCACTGGTGTGACGCAGGCTGGTCTGGATCCCTGATCTCAGAGCATTAAAAATTGGACAGACTCAAGGGCTCCCAGGCCAAATCCCATCTCACTAGCCATGACAGAAGAGAAAATCTGGCCCACTCGATCTCTCCCCGCCAGTTCCCCGAGTGCCAGGCTTGCAGGCATTTCCTTCTGCAGAGTCTACCCCACTTTACTTTACCTCTGCCAATTCTCTTGCTGTTTACCCAGCCTACCCTGCTCTTAAAGGGGCAGCCCTGTTATACAAACAAAGCCACTTCTCTGCACATGGCCAGGCTGTCAGATGGCTTCAGGGCCAGCAGCACCATCCAACCGATTTTATTTGGAGAGACGTTTTGGGCCCAATTCTCCCCTTGCTTATGCCGGTGTCACTCCATAGACACCTGTAGCATTACTCCTGTCTACACCAGGCACTCGAGGTCATAATCAGGCACTTTGGATTAAATCCAGCACCTTCATAGGGCGGTGCAAAATGGACCAATGTGCCGAAAAGGACAGACCTATCCCAGGCAGCCTGTGTGAGGTGCCGTTTCAGAAGAAAGAACTCTGTTTTCCAGCCAAGGTTTCAGGACAAATCCTGCATCATGGTAGAGAGTTAGAGTAGATGACCCTTGCGGCCCCTTCTGACCCTGTGGTGATATTCACAGACGCTATTTCTTTCCTTCACCTATTCAAGAGGACAGGGTTGATGTCAGGAACCTGGACTCCATTCTGGACAACATGAGGATCTACCTGACAAACGAGGAGCTGCAGGAAGCCCTGAGGCACGTTACAGTTGATGGTGAGCATTGGAAACACTCTGTGTATTTAGGTGCAATGCAGACTCCTGCAGGGGAGCTCGCAGCCCGACGTGCATTATGCCCCATGCATGTCTTTGGCGCCAGTAAAGAAGAGCAGTTCTGGCTTCCCCAGGGCCCTTCCATCATGACGGAGGAGCTGCAAGGCCAAACCTGAGTGGCGCAGTGGCCCCCGTGCACCATGTCACAATGCTGCTCGCTCAGTTTTAGAGGGTTGGTGGGGCCAAACCTGCGTGGTCTGTGGGTCACCCACTATTGCCGCTCTTCACTGCAGCCGTGGGCCCAGCTCCTGCACCAGGGATTCCCACCAGGGGCCTGCCTGGCCTCATCCGACCTCCAGCAGCCTGTGGTCCCTCTCAGGAACGGGAGTGACTGCACCTGGGTGGGCCAGGCTGGAAGGTGGGGGCTGAGCGTGGAGTGGACTCAGCAGGTGAGGCCAGCAGCTGCAGTGAGGATGGCTCCATGGGGATTGATGGTATGTACTCGGGTGAAAAATTGTGGGCTCCTGTAAGGGTGTGTGTGTGAGAGAAAATATGCGATCCATTTAAAACAACCCCCTAAAATGTAAACTGGTGGAATCACCTCTCCAGTCCTCAGTGCCCGACCCTTGGAAATTTAGGTAAGTCAATTGGCGCCGTGGGATAAGTGCTCATGGGCCGTTCTAGTCTGCAGCTCGACAGGCCGGGGAATTCCACCTGTTTGGAACAGGAATGGTGGGCTGAGAAATAGGGCCACCCTGTTTATAGTTAGTAATAACTTTGAATATCTGTTGTATTTGCTGTTTTGGTCAATCGCTACACAAAGTGATGTGAGAGAAATGGGAGCTGCCCCTTTAAGAGTCAGGGAGGACACTGGGAGTGAGCTTCTGCCGCAGGGCTAGAATGTGCGGGGGGGCGGGGGCTGCTGCCGGCCCGTAGCTGTGCCCTGGGGAGTTCTCAGCCTGCAAGAAGCTTCTCGAGAAAAAGTTTGGAGTCCCAGAAGAAACGTTTTCCTTGACAAGCTGAGTCTTGGGGTTAAGAGTGTAGCCCCCCCAGCCTTTGGACTTGGGTTTAGAGCCGGTTTAGGGCCATCTGGGCCCCTGGGCACACCATGATACAGGCCTGCACCTCACAGCCCCACCAGAGAGATGTCTAGGGCAGTTCAAACCTTTCTAAGATGTTGTTTCAGGCTCTCTGCAGATTCAGGCAGATTTCACTGCATCAGTTATACTTGGGTCACGTTTTCGAGGTTTTTTGCTTAACCTTTCTTACTTTTTTAATGAAGCTGAATCTAATGTAAACACGTGACTCCAGGAGCTGGGGCTGCAGACATGGGTCTACAATGTCAGTGATGTAATCTGACTTTGCTCAAATTTAGTTGAGGGCAGGTTGTATTTCACTGTAATCCCCCTCCTGAAACCACTCCCAGCAATACTCAAAGTGCAATGAGAGGCATTATGTCAATGGGCCCACCCCCAGCCCCGACCACTTCTCCTTTGTGTTCTGATTGGCAAATGCAATGGGTCTGCCTTTCTTAAGCACCATCCGTTGGCGACAAGGGCAAAATGCAGGTGCAAATGCCTTATTTGCATGCACAATTGACTGGTTCTCCATGTGCCGTTTACAAGCACTGTTTAAAAATACCAGCCACAGGGCCTGTATCGCCTCTCTTTTAACCCTGAACTCTCTTTCTTGCACAGCGGACGGGAAGGTGTATCTGAGCAAATTTCTGCAGGGCGTGAGAGCCCTCCGGAGATTCTCCCACAGTGAAGGTGAGAAGTGAGGAGTTCCTGTCAGAGAGGGATGGGCCATGATAAACACAGCATGCTGCAGGTGTGTTTATTGTGCAGTCTCACTGTACTGGCCAGTCCTGCAAGGGGCCGGGCACCGTTAACTTCACTTGACTTCACTGGCAGCTGATGGCACTCAACATCTCATAGGATCAGGCCGATGGACTGAGGATCAATTTTGCATGATGGCACAAAGATTCAGCAGAGGCGGCACTAGGCTTGCCACCTTTCTAATGGCTGGTAACTGGCCGCCAAAGGCCCCTGCCCTGCCTCTTCCTGCAAAGGCCCAATCCTGTACACCACATGCCGCCACACAAGCAGCCTGGCCCCAGAGGCAGCGGCGGCTCCTTCCTTCCACTTATGGTTGCCACCTTTTCCACAGATCAAAAAACTCAGACATGAGTGTGACGGGTTCCCCCCAGGGTATCATCAGGAACTGGGGAACCACTGAGCCCTCTGACCCACCAGCCTGGGCTCCCTCTCCCACTACACTGCAGTGACAAAGCTGTAAATCTCTCCAGCCTTCACTTTTACCAGCATTCACACAGGAAGGGACCCACCCACCCAGCTGCAGTTACACACAGGCTTTCTAGCCACCAGCTTCCCAGCCTAGGACCCCAGAGCAGAACCGTCCTGCCCTGGTCAAATCTGGCCAGTATATGAGTTTAATACCCAGTCCGCCTCTCCCTCAGTGCGAAGAGAACAATGCACACTTGTGGAAACCAAGCAGAGGTTTTCCCCCAACACTCCAGTCAAGCTAGGTTTTCCTCAAGCACTCCAGCACTCACTGGTTTGGACTGAAACAGAAAATAAGTTTATTAACTACAAAAGATCAATTTTCAGTGACTATAAGTCAGAGGTGGGCAAACTACGGCCCACAGGCCACATCCAGCCCATGCGACCGTCCTGCCTGGTCCTTGAGCTCCCGGGCAGGGAGGCTAGTCCGTGGCCCCTCTCCTGCTGTCCTTCCGCCCCTCCAGCCTCAGCTCGCTGTACTGCCCGCGCTCTGGCCCGCTGCTCATGCTGGGCAGTGCGGTGGCGTGACTGGCTCCGGTTGGGCAGTGGGGCTGTGAGCTCCTGCTGCTCTGAGCAGCATGGTAAGGGGATGGAGAGTGGGGGGCAGCTGGATAGGCGTGGGAGTCCTGGGGGGGCCTGTCAGGGGGCAGGGGTGTGGATAGGGGTCGGGACAGTCACGGGCAGGGAGTGGGGGAGTTGGATAGGGGGTGGGGTTCCAGGGGGAAGTTAGGGGTGGGGGGTCCCAGGAAGGGGCAGTCAGGGGACAAGGAGCAGAAGGGGTTGGATGGGTTGTCTGAGGGGGTAGTCAGGGGTGGGAAGTGGGAGGGGGCAGATAGGGGGTGGGGGCCAGGCTATTTGGGGAGGCACAGCCTTCCTTACCTGGCCCTCCATACACCCCGATATGGCCCTCGAGCTAAAAAGTTTGCCCACCCCTGCTATAAGTGATAGCAAAGGGATCAAAGCAGATTACCTAGCAAATAAACAAAAAACACAAACTGAGCTTTACACACTAGTTAAGTAGGATATGAATTAGCAAGTGCTAAACAGGCTGGCAGATTTTTAAAGCACAAGATGCCTTTGCTTTGCAGCTTGAGTTTCCCAGGTTTTCATACACCTGCTAAAAATCCCTTTAGCCTGGGACCATCACTTCCCCCAGTTTAGTCTCTGTTCCTCAGGTGTTTGCAGGTCTGTTGTTGTAGGGAGAGTGAGGTACCATCATGATGTCATTTTTCTCCCTTTTATCTCTTCTTCCCACTTGCTGGAAAGCTCTTTTGCTGTGACCTGGGTCAGACTGTTCCCATTGTGCAGTGCTCTGCACACAGTTCCTGGGGTAATCCTGGTGCTCGTGTGCATTTCCTCAATAAGCCATTCACATTGCTTGGCCTTTTTACTATTGCACCTGAAAGGCTGCTTGTGGGTGTTTTCAACCTCATGACATGTTTCAGTTACACCTACCTAGCCAAATTTCATAACTTCACACATGACAATAGCACACACAATCCAACGAGATATTAACGTCTAGCAGATCAAGACTTTTAGAGTGACACCTCACAAGACATGCTATGTATAAGGCAGATCCTCATTACATGATAATGGTGAATAACGGGGTGCCAACTTGTCACAATCAGGGCTTGTCAAATGACACACAAGTCGAAACCCAGATTGTCCAGGTGGCAACCCTAGGTGGCACTCTACTCCCTGAGCCTATATCCTACCATGGCACTGGATGGGGAGGGGCCAGGTGCTGCCAGAAGTGCCACATTGAGGGAAGACCTAAATCCAAGGACCTGACTGGTTAGAGCTCCATGCCGGCAGCTGTTTGATGTGCATACTAACAGTTCTATTGAACCTGTCAACGTAATGGATTCTATTTTTCATTCGTGCTACTGGGTGGTGATCTTTATATATACAAATTGTGTGCATCCTGTTATGGATTCTAGATTTGATTTTGATAAATAGAGAGAAACTGGCTCAGATTTTGAAAGTGGAAGGCGGCTTGGGTGAAAATGATCATGAAATGATCGAGTTCATAAGTTTAAAGAATGGCAGGAGGGAGAACAGCAAAATAAAGACAGTGGATTTCAAGGCAGACTTTAGCAAACTCAGGGAGCTGGTAGGTAAGATCCCATGGGAAACAAGTCTAAGGTGAAAAACAATTGAAGATAATTGGCAGTTTTTCAAAGAGACATTAAGGGCACAAGGGCAAACTATCCCACTGTGTAGGAAAGAGAGGAAGTTAGGCAAGAGACCACCCTGGCTTAACCAATTCAAAATGATCTGGATAAACTGGAGAAAAGGTCTGAAGCAAATAGGATGGAATTCAGTCAGGACAAATGCAAAGTACTCCATTTAGAAAGGAACAGTCAGTTGCACACATACAAAATGGGCAATGACTGCCTAGGAAGGAGTACTGGGGAAAGGGATCTGGGGGTCATAGTGGATCACAAGCGAAATATGAGTCAACAGTGTAACGCTGTTGCAAAAAAATCAAAAATTATTCTGGGATGTATTAGCAGGAGTGTTGTAAGCAAGACACAGGAAGTAATTCTTGTGCTCTCCTCCACGCTGATTAGGCCTCAGCTGGAGTATCGTGTCCAGTTCAGGGCACCACATTACATGAAAGATGTGGACAAATTGGAGAGAGTCCAGAGAAGAGCAACAAAAATGATTATAGGTCTAGAAAACATGAACTGTGAGGGAAGATTGAAAAAATTGGGTTTGTTTAGTCTGGATAAGGGAAGACTGAGAGGGGACATGATAACAGTTTTCAAGTATGCAAAGGGTTGTTACAAGGAGGAGGAAGAAAAATTGTTCTCGTTAACTTCTGAGGACAGGACAAGAAGCAATGGGCTTAAATTGCAGCCAGGGAGGTTTAGTTTGGACATTAGGAAAAACTTCCTATAACTGTCAGGGTGGTTAAGCACTGGAATAAATTGCCTAGGGAGGTTGTGGAATCTCCATCACTGGGAATTTTAAGAGCAGGTTGGACAAACATCTGTCAGGGATGCTCTAGATAATACTTAGTCCTGCCATGAGTGCAGGGGACTGGACTAGATGACCTCCCGAGGTCCCTTCCAGTCCTCTGATTCTATATAAAGATACCATTTTCTATAGACAGCTCTTGTAACACTGATGATTTACAACATTTTAAAAAATGGCACTTTATGGAAGTATTACCCAAATGCTCTGGCTAAATTACATTCTAACAGTCTACAATTCCCTTCTGGTTGCATCTGAATATAGTGTTCCTCATTCCGTGAACAGAATTCGGCTTTCGTTAGACCTTGCAACTTCCCTGGCTGCAGTAGACTTGTATGCTATAAATGAAAGCAGAACTGGGCTGTCCAACTGTTGCCCACAATTGCTACAGCTGCAAAAGACTTTCTGTTCTTGCCCCATGTTTGCACCTGGTCGTAGCTTTCTCAAATTTTCAGCCCCCAGGGAGAATATTTTGGAAAGTTTGAGCAAACTCCTTTCAGCCATGTTTAAAAGTGGAAAGTAATTCCAGTGCAAAGTGACTGACTGCAAAATGCAAGTAGAGCTTCCCCTTTAAAATGAATAAAGTTTTTGGGCCTGAGTTTTGCCTACACTAAACATGCCCCATACCCAGGGCTGGCTCCAGGCACCAGCTCAGCAAGCAGGTGCTTGGGGCGGCCAAGGGGAAGAGGCGGCACGTCGGGCTCTTCAGCGGCAGGTCCCTCGGTCCCTCTCGGAGGGAAGGACCTGCCACCGAAGAAGAAAGCGGCGCAGTGGAGCTACTGCCGAATTGCCACCGATCGCTGCTTTTTTTTTCTTTTCCACCATTTGGGGCGGCAAAAACCCTGGAGCCGGCCCTGCCCATACCATTGGCAATCTGCAGTTTTGGCAGCATAAAGGGACCTTAAAGTTACAGGGCTTGGTTCTGTACTGCCTTGCGCCTTACACAGTCATGGACACCCGTGCAGAGTGGAAGGAAATGGCTACCAGGCTGATGTGGTAGCATTTCCCCACCTTTGCACGGATGTAGATGACAGCACAAGATGCAGGGCAGTGGGAAACCAGACACAAAATGTAAAGGAGCCCTAGTGTGTATGAAAATCAGGCCCTGTGACTCCATTTGTCTCTTTAACTGCATGGCCTGACTGCTGCCTTCATATAGTTTTGTGCCTTCTGTTATGATTGCAAAGCCAAAATCTGCCAGTGCACCTGCAGGCAATTGGAGATGTTTTTTGGAGAAAGGCTGCAGGATTTGGCTCCACATTTGCAAGGATGCAGGGCGATGTTCTTTCTAAACTCTTAGTGATTAAAGCTGACGTCAAGCAAACCCCTTCCCAGAGCAGTACAAGCCAGAGCAGTAACCGGTGAATTTCCAGCCAATGTGCTATGAAAAGTCAGGCATTTTGCTGTTGTTTGATATATTTCTCACCATCTCTCCCAGGGAAAAAGGTTGATATCAGAGACCTGGAGTCTCTTCTGACCGAAATGGGGATGCACTTAGCACCAGAAGTGCTCCAAGAAGTGCTGAAGCACGTCATTGTGGATGGTGAGCAGCTTGCCACAGCGCTGTGTTCTCTGTAGACCTAAACAACCGTAGACTAAACAATCAAAGATTTGCAGGGTGGGGGGAATGTGTTCAAAGTCAGGCCAAGAAGCTGAAATTTTAAAGTTTCCCACAAAATGAAAATTAAGAAAAAATGGGGCCCATTGAAACATTTCATCTCAACATTCTCGTTTTGGGTCATTTCATTTTTACTGCTGTATGAGATTAATATCATAGCTCTAACATAGAAAACTGTAAAATAATATTTAAAATCATACTTTATTATCCTAGATGTAAAATGAAATGTTTCAGCGTTGTCCAAACGAAACACAACAGCTTTTTCCCGACAAAGCTTCTGTTGAAATTGACCTGTTCCCACGAAATGTTTTGATTTTGACAGAATGACATTTTTCAATGGAAAACTAAGACCACTGTCTCTTTCTGCCTGGCTGGCACTTTCTCTTTGTAGGAGACGGGAAGGTAAATGTGAGTGACTTTACGAAGAATGTGATCAGCACACGGAGGGCTTCCAAAGCTGAGAGTAAGTCAAGGTCTAGTGATAAAGTTGGACGAAATGTGGTAGACCTCTGCCTGCCTCTCATTTCTGTAGCAGCAGGGGCCCTGCCTATGGAAGGGACCTCAGGAGGTCATCTAGTCCAACCCCCTGCTC
This sequence comes from Gopherus flavomarginatus, assembly GCF_025201925.1. Taxonomy (NCBI): domain Eukaryota; kingdom Metazoa; phylum Chordata; order Testudines; family Testudinidae; genus Gopherus; species Gopherus flavomarginatus. Next base: position 5,837,871 of record NC_066641.1, read on the forward strand.
AGAGCAGGACTGTAGCAGAGTGGGTCTCTGCTCCAGCCCGGAAGGGGTTAAAACAGCCCTGGATAAGGGCTGGGGCTGGAGAAAGCAGCCTTTTAGGCTGGGCTGATTGGGGAAGTGGCTGCAGCTGGGGGCCATGCCCCAAACTGAGCGACAGGGCCTAATAAGAAGGCCAGGGAAGACAAGGGCAGACAGCCTTGCTCTGCCTGTAGAGAGAGAAGGGCCTGGCTGTATAGAACTGACAAGGTACCTAGCGTAAAGCAGGGCTGGGGAAAGGCAGTGGAGCTGGGGGCTGCGGCCTAGAATTAGGCTAGGAGGTACTGGGGTTGTAGGGTGCAACCCAGGGGTAGGCCAAGGCAGCAGGTCCAAACCCCTTTGCTGATGATGAGTGGCTGATACTGCAGTCTGCACCAGAGTGTGGGGCTAGACAATGACTGGCAGCAGCCTACACTGAGGCAAAGTGGGGATAGAGGGTGGGGGGTTCCCAGGGAGGGGAAACCCCTAAGGAAAAGGGGTTGCTGCCAGGGGGCAGAACCCCATGTAAAACAGGCACCAGGGTCCAGAGAGGAACATGGGGCCCGTAGCAGGAAACAAGATGGATCACCGGCCTGCAGAGGGTGCTCCACTGGAACCTGAGCTAATTCCTAAAGTGACCAGCAGGAGGCGCCGTGGGAGTGAGTGATGCCCGGTTACAAGGACTGATCCTCAACTATTTTTTTTTTTGCCCCAGGTCCCCAAACAGCCCCTCAAGGATTGAGCCCACAAACCCTGCAGTAGCAGGCCAATGTAAAAACCACTGAGCTATCCCTCCCCACAAAATCATCTGGTCCTTTAGCTCAAGTAGTGGAGAAGTTATGCTTTTAAATTGAACATTTCAGTGGTCACTAGTGACGATCTAACCATCAAGAAAGGAGGGTTTTTTCATTTTGTGGGTGCCCCAAATGTGAAACCTATCCCGGTGCCCAGCACAAGGTCTGAGCAACACGTAGTAGTGAGTAGTGTCCAGGCCCTCTGCACCTGGAAGGATTTCACACAAATTCTCAGCTGCTCTGAGGGGAAGCCCAGGGACAAAACTGGCCAAGAGACTTTATTTATTAGGCCCTTTGCTAATACATTTACTGAGCAACACAACAAGCAGATCCAATTGCTGTCTGGCTACACTGAAATCAGAGGTGTGACTGCAGCACGTGCAGACCTACCCAAGGATAGCTCTGATCTTTCTCACCCCAGTAACAATAGCAGTGAAGCCGCGGCAGTACGGGCTAGTCACTCGAGTACATACCCAGCATCCTGGCTTGGCTCGGACAGCCCATGTGGCTGCAGCTTTGCGGTTATTGTTATTCGCGCTAGCTAGATCAGAGCTAGCGTGGGTCTGCCTACATGTGCTGCTTGCAGAGCGGATATACCCTTCTGTCCAGTGTCAGGTCAATGTTCTCCAGCCCTGTGAAACCTCGCTAGGATTTTGGCGTTTAATTCGTTGTCTCTCTCCGTCCAAGGGGACAGGGTTGCTACGAGTCACCTGGACTCCATTCTGGGCAACATTGGGATCTTTTTAACTGAAGAGGAGCTCCAGGAGGCGTTGAAGCACACAGAAATAGATGGTGAGCATTACAGATCTCTCTGGAGACACTCCAATGCTCGTCCCAAGAGAGGGAGTTGGGTACATCCGTATAAAGGGATCTACTTCCCCTTGCTAGCGCAGACCAAGTGCACTCTCACCCCATTCCTGTGGCACCGTCAGCCAGATTTCCCTTTACCCGTGCTAGGCACTTGTATCCTCTGCACTTGAGTAGTTCTCAAGCCTCCTGCGTGCTCCTTCTCTCACAAGGGCACAGCGTGAATGGGCAGAGGGCAGGAGTGGGCGTGTCTGAGAACACGCAGGCTGATGCATGATCCTCATCACTTAGCAACATGTTCCCCATCAGGCTTCTCGCCACCTACTATGCTGCTGTAAATAGGGCGGCTGCATAGCAGGATTTGTCCTTGGCGTGTTTAACCCGCAGGACTCTGTGCCAGTCCAGCCCAGAATGCCCATCTTCCAGGATGTCTTCTGGAAATGCAGATCAATCCATTACAGCCACTTGCAGGGCTCAGAGGAGCCTTCCTCCCGCCCCGCCTCTCGTTTCCTTTTCCCTCCTGCTCAGCCCCGGGATGGAGGGGAAAGAGAGGAGAAAATTCTGTACCACATGAAGTTCAAATATCTAATGGTAATTTCGCTGGGCCCAACCATCCCTTGCATTTCACCATGTGTAGCCATTCACACCAGTGCAAACTGGGTGTGAAATGCTACCAGAATGACTTATAGCCACTTTGCAAAGGAGAATTGGGCTCAGTCGCGTTCATTGTTTGCACAAATTTAGGCCAAAATTTTCCAAATTTTCCATTCAGCAGGAAATTCCAGCATTTCAAAAACATGAGTTTGTTCCAAACTGGAACGAAAAATTGAAATTTGTTGCAGAACTGAAAATCCGAATGAATTCTATTCAGAAACGTCAGAAGATTTTGTTTCTCTAATGACAAATCACTTGATTTTGACAATGTGAAAATGTTTTGGTTTTGATATGGTAAAAATATCCATTTTGCTAATGTCAAAACATATATATGCTGAATTTTATTATATTTACTATTATATATGCAATTAAATGAATATTTACTATAATAAAAAGTCTAAACAAAATGAATTGAAATGATAAAGTCAAAGCAAATGGCTTTACTGTATTGCTATGAACAGGGCCTCCTGGGGGGGCAAGTGGGGCAATTTGCCCCGGACTCCGCAGGGGCCCCCTTGAGAGTTTTTCGGGGCCCCTGGAGCAGGGTCCTTCACTCACTCTGGGGGCCCCAGAAAACTCTCGCGGGGCCTGGGCCCCTGAAGCTTATTCCGCTCCGGGACTTGGGCAGCAGGGGGTCCTTCCACCTCGGGGCAGAAGGACCTCCCGCCACTGAATTACCACCAAAGTGGGACCCACCGCTGAAGTGCAGGGTCTTCGGCGGTAATTCGGTGGGGGGGGGCCCCCGCCGTGAGTCTTCGGGGCACTTCGGCACCGGATCCCGGAGCGGAAGGACAACTTGCCGCTGAATTACCGCCAAAGCGGAGGCCCCTCGCCGCCGAAGACCCCAGACCCCCTGAATCCTCTGGGCGGCCCTCACTATGAAATGTTTTGACATTATTGAAACAAAATGAGAGAGTCAGAATTATTCACTTGGACCGTTTCCAGTGGAAAATGTCCTTGAAATTGACATGTTCCTGTGGACTGTTTTGATTTTGACCAAAGTGCCTTTTCCACTGGGAAAACTCTTCCTTGTGAATGTGCCAACCAGCACTCCTGTTCTGCCTCTTCTCCCCTGCAGCGGAGGGGAAGGTGAATTTGAGTGAATTCCTGAAGAGTGTCCAGCGATTGTCCGAAGCCGAAGGTGAGTGACGACTGTCTAACGAAGATGGATGGCGGATGATGACCAGAAGGTGTCACATGTTGTTCAGTTTTCGTTGCCTTTCTCTGGGTGTGTGTAAGACAATTACACAGCATGCAGTCTTCTGTGTCTTTTCTCTGTACATAGCTGGAGACTGTGGTATAATTCCATTTGCTGAAGAGTTTTGAGTCAGTGGACTGATTGATGGTGCAAAGATTGACTGGGCTGCACTCTTAAGGATATGTCTACACTGCAGTCCAAAGGGTGGTTGCTGCCCCGGTAAACACACCCAAACAAGCATGGCTTAAAAATAGCAGTGTAGAGGCAGCAGTCTAGGCTTCAGCCAGGGCCTACAAGCCCATCCAGGGTGCTGAAGTCCTTGCTGTTGTATCTACGCTGCTGTTTTTTGCCATGAATGCAGGTAAAGCTAGCGCTGGTATGTCTGCCCACGCCACGATCACCCCCTTAATTGCAGTGTAGATACACCCAAAGACAGGCCTGTCCTCATGTCTGAGCATAGGGTTAGGAAGAGATGCCAGGGAATCATAGACTATCAGAGTTGGAAGAGACCTCAGGAGGTCATCTAGTCCAACCCCCTGCTCAAAGCAGGACCAATCCCCAACTAAATCATCCCAGCCACGGTGTCATTCTCCTATGGATCTCGGCTTTTGTACTGCACGCGTCACCATGATAGCTGCTTCACTGCAGTGGTGTTAAAGGGTTGCTGGAGGTGCTGATTTCCTGACTGGAACTAAAATCGAGGTCCTGCCAGAGCTGTGCAGTCCCTCTGCCCCGATTATTTCAATCTGTGAGCATGTCAGGGCCAGATGTACAGTCACTAACCACGGAGCAGGGAGCTCTGGTCCAGGGAAGCTTCACAGGATCATCAGCTGAGATTTTCAAAGCAGCCTAAGGGATTTAGAGACCCAGCTCCTATTGCAGTGCATGGCAGCACTGAAAACCTCAGCCATCACCTCTATGGGCAAGGGACAGGACGAGGCCTCAGCTGGACGAGGACCAGAGCAGTCCGCATCAGAAATGCTGAGTGCCCGCCACTCCCATTGGCATCATTGGTGGGACCCTTTGGGCTTGATTCCTGTTTACACTGAGGTGGTTTTACACCATTCTAGTAGGGCAGAGGGGCCTTGAAATGAGTGTAAATGAAATGAACACCCACCTGGATGTCCTTTTGCACCACCAGCAAGGTGGAAAGCAGCCTTCGGTCTTGTCTACACACACTTCATGCACTGAGTTAACCAGTTTCCTAACTGGTTCAGTTAAATCAATGCAGCCCCCCCCTTGTGTGGACACTCTGAAATCCATCTGGGAGCCTTACACTGTTGGCGTAAGTAGGTATTTTTTTACTGGGCTCATGCCCTGTTTCCATAGAGCTCTCTGAATCCGAAATAAGAGCATCCACACACCGGAGTTGCTTCAGGTTAGAAGCTGACTTTGTTACATCAGTGCACAGACTGTGCGTACGCTGGCCCTTGGATCTGTAATGTTTTGCACGTCTCTAGTCCTGACTTTATGCGACCATAAAAAAATCTCACGTCAGAATAGGAGCATTCAGTGACCTGGCTAACTCTGTGCTGGATAAAGGCCTTCCGAGCCCCTGGAATTCCCCCCTAGAGTCAGATGGATACGCTGCCAGCGTTTACTGTCCTGAACCAGTGCACAGAATGACATCTTCCTTAGAGACATGACACCATGTTATGCATTCTTTCCTCCCCCCATCCAAAGGGGAAAAGGTTGATGTCGATAACCTGGACTCCATTCTAGCCAACATGGGGATCCGTTTAACGGCTGAGGAGTTTCAGAAGGCGCTGGGGGGTGTAACTCGTGGTGGTGAGTAATGCGGCATGTCCCTCTGTCTTCTTCAATGGCGTCTCTGCTGGAGCTGGGAGGGGAGGGGTGTGCACACGCAGATTGTCAGCGACCGGGACTTGGGCAGTCGGGCTTAGTGCTTGGGGCAGGAGTCCGTCGTCAGGAATCGGTGCTGAGGGGCAGGACCGGGTCACCTGGATGATGTATCCCAGCAGATTAGGAGCTGCTGCAATGAATCACACAGACGCAATGTATTGTTTGAAAGTCAGATTCCCCGGATGGCTGCTTTAATAGTATAGCTTGCAGAATGCAGCCTGCAGCGTAGCCAACTGCACTCTCTAGACCCAACCAACACTAAGGTGGACTGATGTGACTCAGCTGCTGGACTCCAGACTCTCCAAGACGCACACGGACCACAGAACGGATTCTCCACCAATGCTATGGGCCCACAGCAGGAGCAGGAGCGATCACAATCCTCAGCAAAGGCTTTGGAGCCGCTGTCGAGCTGCTGCTGCTGGGCTTTGGAGCTTGGTTGCCCAGGGCCTGACTCTGCTGCAGGCCTAGATTCCAGGGTTGCACGTGTGCACGGGTGTTCTGACAAGTGCACGCACGTTTGTACAGGGCGTATGCACACGCATGTGCGTGTCACAACACTCAGGGCTGGCGTCAATCTGCCTAAGGGATAGCTGATCCATTTCAGCTCAAACCCTCCACGGCGGGGGAATGATCCCCTCTCGGATTGTTCACTTTTAGTCCCTTTCCTGTGTTCCCACAAGGCCAATTTCCTCTTCTCCAAGCACGTTTTGTTGGCACATTTCCTGCTTTCTAACATGGAGGGACAGCAGTGTGAATAAATCACTAGCCCCCTCGTGTCAAGACGCAGAGAACTCTCCCCTTTTCCCAGCCCCACCTCGCTGCCCGGTGGAACGATCGGGAGGAAATGCCCAACAAATCGTGGTGAAATCCCCATTGCCCTTTGCACATTTTCATGGGGTTTAGTACTAAATACACCATGGGTATGAGTTGCCCCTCGCTGACGCTGGGGCAGATCCTTCCTGCACTGACTGTAGTGGAGTTACTCCTGATTTATCCGTGTCTGAGTTCAGAAATGGACCCAAGTCCTTTGTCTGCAAAGATTCCCATTGCAGAGATTCCCATGGACATCACCAGGCCTTGGATCTGGCCTTTGGACCATCTGGCTGAGACTGGGACATGCAAAGCCAGTGCAAAGAGGCCCCGAAGTGAATGTGAATTGTATTTACACTCACTTTAAAGCTTTTCTGATGCTGCCAGAGCAATGTAAATAGGCCCCAACCTGTGGGCATGTCGGCCCTTGGAGCTGGAGGGTTGATTCCTGGTTGGAAGAGAAATACACTAGCTCTCATGGAATGTGTGAGAAATACTCTCACTAGTGCTAAAAATAGAGTGTAGCCGTGGCAGCACAAGGGGTGGGAGGAGCTAGTGATCCAGAGTACCAGCCTGGGGTCTCAGACAGGTACATACTCAGGGCGCTAGCTGGTTGTGCCACCATGGTCACGTCCAGTTTTTAGCATGCTAGCTCAGTCAGCGCTGGCATGAGTGTGTCTCCTCCAGCAGGGAATCACGCCCCCCAGTGCCAGGGGCAGACGTAGCCTCTATCTTGCCGTCTGTCTCTGATCTGCATTTCGTCTTGCAGCCGACGGAAAGGTGGAGCTGAAACACTTTATGGAGAGCGTGATGGGCACCCGGCAGCCTTCCCAGTGTGAAAGTAAGTCAGGGCTACTGCAACCCAAGCAGCTAAGGACGAGCAGGTGGACAAAGCTGCATGTCAATGGAACAATCACGGCACCTGTCAGCATGACATTCCACACGTGTGTGCTTTATGATTGGCCAGAAATGTTGCCTCAGTCCTGAGTCCCATGTGCCTGGTGGCACAAAGATTCACTGACGCTGGGATTTTCAAAGGGACCTAAAGGAGTTAGGGTTCAACCTGGGAGTCGATGGGCATTGGCATTGGATGAAAATCCAGGCCTGAATGGCAGCCTCCCTGGAGAAGCCATTATCCTCTGGGCACTTGTTGGGAACTGAGGACATTCAGCACATTGAGGGATGTGCTCCTAAGACAGCCCAGAACCAATACCCCTGCATGGTTCCATCTTTGGGAAGAGTCATTTAAAGGCACAGCCGAGCCCAGCCCCTGAGGGCCGTACTCCATTATTACTCTCTTCTTACTCTGGCAAACCTCCCCAATGATTAAATCTTCCCCACCTATCCTAGGGGATACGGTGGATCTCCAGAACCTGGACTGCATCCTGGACAGCATGGGGGTCCATTTAACCAATGAGGAGCTGCAGGAGGTGCTGACACATGCTACTGTTGATGGTTGGTCTTTTGAAACTCACTCTGTGTTCTTTGCGGGGGTCACCCTGAAATCAGCGTAATTGACGGTGAAGATTTGAAATCCTGGTTGTGCGTTGTGCTTGCCAAAAGCCAGTGGTGTGGTGTGTGCACAACAGGCAACAGGGACAATACGTCTGCTTAAAATAAATCCTGGGCCCAGATTCTGCTCCCGCTTACGCTAGGGTAAAGCTGAGTCATGCTGCTGCCACCAGAGGACCGACTGACTGATTCCCAGTGACCAGGGCCGGCTCCAGGCACAGCGAAGGAAGCCTGTGCTTGGGGCGGCCAATGGAAAAGGGCAGCATGTCCTGGTCTGCAGTGGCGGGTCCCTCAGTCCTTCTCAGAGGGAAGGACCCGCCGCCAAATTGCTGCTGCCGAATTAAGTGGCGCGGTAGAGCTGCCGCCGATCACGGCTTTATCTTTCTTTTTTTTTCTTTTTTTCTTTTTTTTTTGCTTCACCGCTTGGGGTGGCAAAAAGGCTGGAGTTGGCCCTGCAAGTGACCATAGTGTCAATGAGACTCTGGCTAATCCGCTGGAGAGGGGATTGTGATCTGACCCTTTTAAATGTCAGCCCCTCCCTTTCCCGATCCTAGAACTCTGACCCCTTTCAAGGGTTCCATCCGTTTTTCCTTTAGAAAGAAGAAAGTTCTTAGTCCCTTGCTAAGTGAAAGTGTCTCCATCCCATGCTAACCAACCTGACTACAGCAACTGGGTCAATTCCCATCAGTCTCTGTGTACTTCAGTGTGTGTTGCTTCCTTTGACTCCGAGCTTTATCTTGCAGCCAATGGGAAGGTGAATTTGGGCGAATTTATGAAGGGGGTGAAGACTATCCAGAAATTGCCCCTAGGTGAGGGTAAGTGAGACTCCTATAATACAGGTGGATAGATGGGACTGCACTGAATGAGGCAGGAGACACATGGTGGGGGAAGTGCTGTGTGATCAGGTAATTAAAGGCTGTCTCCTAATGAAGCTACATAAGGGGGCAGAGTTAAGGTTACTTAAGCGACCTCAACTGCTGCCTTTCCTCACTCTAGAGTATCTGACTTAGGAACCTTAGGCTTTGATCTTGCAAATATGCACAGGCTCCGACTCACTAGCGTGAAGTCTCAATGAAGTCACAGGGGTGAAGTTAAGCACAAGCTTTAGTGTTTGTGGGATTGGGGGCTTACTCGTGTACCTTTAACTGAAGTTTCTGAATGTAGCAATAGTAATCCATGTGGTACATTAGTGAGCTCTCCACGATACAAACCTAAGAGAAACCGTGCTCACAGATAACTGCTTATCTGAAATGTAGGGGCTGTGCTGTGTGAAACCGGAGTCAGTTAACTGTCTTGGACAAATTAGCCAGAAGGGCAGGATTTTTAATGGGTGGAGTCTTTCCACTTCAGGTTTTTTCTTGATCATGTTGGGAGTTCTTGCTTTATTCAATGCCCAACTTGAATAGCATATGATAAGTTTTCTTTGGAGTTGCAAAGAGGCCAAACGATTTCAATGCCAGCCTAAAGGGCATCAGAGAGACACGACCATGTTGTCGAACATAATGAATAACCAGCTCCAAAAGCCAAATTCCCTGCTGGAGCTCCCTTAGACTTCAACGGAATTGCACCACCAGCTCATAGTCTTTTAAGAGTTCAGTGTCACTTACCATGTAGCACAGACAGGAAGGATGGTTTAATGGCTAAAAGACAGATCTAGAAGCCAAGACACCAGGCCTATACTCCCCACCTCTGCTACAAACTTTGAGCCAATCGCCTAATGATGTGTGACCTTGAACAAATCACTTAAATGCACCATGCCTCAGTTTCCCTTCCCAGGGCGAGTGTGAGATTTATTTGACAAAAGTGTGTGAAGGGCTTTGAGATCCTCACGTAGCAGCTGCTAGAGAGAGACAAAATATTATTGATATTATTTCCATATCATCAAATCTCTCGCATGTCCTGGCTGCCCGAAGGGGAAGAGTGCCTAGCTCAGTTGTGCGGGATGACTGTTAAATGTACAAGTCATGAACCAATGCAGTGTTATTTCCTCTCTGTTCCCAGAGGACAAAGTGGATGTGAGGAACCTGGACTCCGTGCTGGCCAACATGGGGATCCATTTAACCCCAGAGGAGCTGCAGGAGGCACTCAAGCACTGCCCCATTGACAGTGAGCATGTCCACTCCCACTCTGGCTCCATTTGTATTGTCAGAGCCCTGTTGTGTGGGGCGAGGCCTCCTGCTGCCATCGTGGTGGTGGGCAGAGGCGATGGGGGTGGCTGCTCCTTCCTAGAACTGCCTGGGCATGTCAAAGGTGCTAACTCCACCCTTGCCTCACCTGACTTCCCCCTTACACCATCAGGCTGCTCTCTCTTGCAGCCAGCTCTTATGGCCTCTACTGCGTAGCTGGGAACAACCACAGCATTGAGGTTCTCAGGCCATGGCCTTTGCCCCTCAAGCTATTCCCCCCATACATCGCCTGTGCAGGAGGCTGCAGTGGGGCTGGGCCATAGAGCCAGGCCTCCATGTGGCCATTTCCTGTGTGCCCAGAGGTTCCAGGGTAGCTGGAAGCTGTGTGATATGGGGATGCTATAATGCAGGAGGAACAAAACCCCAAATCCCAGGCCTTATTTGCTCAGCTGCTTCCCTGCCCATGGCCGTGTCCGGCCCTTGCCTCTGAGTGGTGCTTTCCCTTGCAGGAGATGGGGCAGTCGGCCTGGGCGCATTTATGAAGAGCGTGATGAGAACGCGGAGACCCTCCCAGGCTGAGAGTAAGTGAGAACAGATGTGCTCTCTCAGCACTCAAGGTTGATGTGTCCCCACCCTGGCAGTTGGCAAGTGGTGTCAACGCGGTTAAAGTAGTAGGAGGCGGGACTTGCATATGCTCTGCCCAAACCAACCCTGAGGTCCTCACTCCATTATGACACTTTCCTGATCCAGTCAAGCTGCCCCGTTGGCTAAAGTGTACGTCTTTCCCATGTGTCCTAGGGGATAAAGTGGATCTCCAGAACCTGGATGACATCCTGGGTAGCGTGGGGGTCCATTTAGCCAATGAGGAGCTGCAAGAGGCGCTGAAACATGTGACCGTTGATGGTTTGTATTTCAAATCTTACTCTGTGTTCCCTAGCAGGGGGCTTGAAATCAACAGAAATGATGGTGAGCGTTGGAAACCCTGCATTCCTCAGTTTTTCCACATAGAATGGAGGAAGTTCTAAGTAAATTATGGCAATTTATCTCCTTTCGATGCTAATCAACCTGAATTTTAGCTAATCAACCTGCCCCTCAACCTTTGTGTTCTTTAGCGTCCTGTGACTCTGAGCTGTGCTTTACCTTGCAGCCGACGGGAAGGTGAATTTGGGCGAATTTATGGAGGCGGTGAGGATTGTCCAGAAATTGCTCCCAGGGGAAGGTGAGTGACCATCTAATAATCCAGAGAGAGGTTAGGACAGTGACCTGAATGAGGCTGGTGTCCTCTGGGAAAAAATAGGGTGTCATCATGTAGTTAAAAACCACCTTTTCATGAATCCGCACAAGGGGCAGAGTTAAGATTACACCAGAGCCCTTAATGCTGGCCCTTCCTCACTCTTGAGAGCCTGACTTTGTAACCTTAGGCCCTGATCTTGCAAACATGCACTGGTTTTGCTTTTCGCACATGAAGTCTCCTTGAAGTAAAGTTAAGCACATAAGTACCGTTTGTAGTGCTGGGGGTCATAATAGCATTCATTTACCAGAGGATTTTGTACATAGTAGTAGTAATACTTGTGATATGGGTGAATCATAGATTCTTAGGGTTGGAAGGGACCTTCGGAGATCATCTAGTCCACCCCTCTGCTCAAAGCAGGACCAATCCCCAAATGGCCCCCTCAAGGATTGAACTCACAACCCTGGGTTTAGCAGGCCAATGCGTGATATGCTAGTGAACTGTTGAGGATACAAAGCACAGAGGGATTGTGCTTATCGATAGCTCCTTGTCTAGGACAGATTACTATTACTATTATATTATGATTCATATATTGCCAAATCTCTCTCTCATCCTGGCTGCACGTAGGAGAGTACTGCAGAGTTCAGTTGGTTAAACATTCAAGTACTGAACAAAGCACAGATTCCAATATTTTCTCTCTGTTTGCAGAGGACAAAGTGGCTGTGGGGAACCTGGACTCCATCCTGGCCAACATGGGGATCCATTTAACCCCGGAGGAGCTGCAGGAGGTGCTCAAGCACTGCCCCGTTGACAGTGAGCATGTCCACTCCCACCCTGGCTCCGTTTGTGTTGTCAGAGCCCCGTTGTGTGGGGCGAGGCCTCCTGCTGCCAACGTAGTGGTGGGCAGAGGCATGGGGGGAGTCTGCTCCCTCCTAGTGCTGCCCAGGCTTGTCAAAGGTGCTGACCCCACCCTCACCTCACCTCGTCCGCTCTTCCTCTTTAGATCAAAAGGCGGCTCTCGCTTACAACCCGCTTTTTTGGCCTCAAGGGGGCAGCTGGGAACAGCTAGAGTGTGAAGATTCCCAGGCCATGCTCCTTCCCCTCCAGCGATTTCCCCCTACCCCCTCTCTACAGGAGGCTGCAGTGGGGCAGGACCATCGAGCCAGAACCCCATGTGGCTATTTCCTCTGTGCACAGGGATTCCCAGGTAGCTGGAAGCTGCCTTTGCACCCCAGAGGTGGCTATAAATCAGGCCCCACTCGCTCAGATTTGTGGCCTTTGTCTCTCAGTGTTGCCTTCCCTTACAGCAGATGGCAAAGTCAGCCTGAGTGCTTTTGTGAAGAGCATGATGAGTACGCGGAGACCCTCCCAGGCGCAGAGTAAGTGAGTACAGATGCTCTCTCTACACATTCATTATTGGTGTGTCCCTCCCCGGACAGTAGGAGACAGGTGTAGATGAGGGTTAAAGCAGGGGGACCTTGCACATTCTCTGCATAAGCCAAACCCTGAGGTCCTTACTCTGTTATTACTCTCACCTCACTCAGGCAAAGCTCCCCAGGGTCTAAATTATAGATCATTCTTTCCCATGTAACCTAGGAGACAATGTTAATATCCAGAACCTGGACTATATCCTGGACAGCATGGAGGTCCATTTAACCAATGAAGAGCTACAGGAGGTGCTGAAACATGTGACCGTTGATGGTGAGTATTGGAAACCTCACTGTTTTTGGTGGGGGCCTTGAAATCAGCAGAATTGATCTGGAACCTTGGAAATCCAGAAGACAGTGGTGAGATGGGTGAACAATAGAGACAAGGGAAAAATCAATCCTAGCCCCAGTGTCTTCTCCCACTTACACTGGCGTAAATCTGGCATAACCCCACTGACGCCAGTGACCTGATTGGCTGATGCCCATTTACACAAAGGCCAATGTTCCCCATGCTCGCAGTGTGAAGGGGGCATAAAGTCAGATTGAATTATATGTGAACTTCGACTAAAGTAATGTGAAATGACCGTCACGTAAATGAGACTCTGCTCCAATGGAGTTAATCTGGATTTACATCACTGGATACGGGAGCAGGATCCTGCCCTTTAAATGTCGTGCCCCACCTGTTCCCAATCTCAACACGGTGACTCCTTTCCAGGAGTCCATCCCGTTTCTGTTTTGAATGAAGATAGTTCAAAGCAACTTCCGTGGAAGTATGTCTTCCAGTGCTACCTTACCTGAACTGTGGCAGTGAGCTCAATGCCGCTCTGCCTCTTTGTTGTGTGGGGCGAGGCCTCCTGCTGCCAACGTGGTGGTGGGTGGAGGTGATGGGGGTGGCTGCTCCTTCCTAGAACTTGCCTGGGCTTGTCAAAGGTGCTAACTCCACCCTTGCTTCACCTGACTTTCCCCTTAGACCATCAGGCTGCTCTCTCTTGCAGCCAGCTCTTATGGCCTCAGCTGGGTATTTGGGAACAACCACAGCATTGAGGTTCTCAGGCCGTGGCCTTTGCCCCTCCAGCTATTCCCTCCATACACCCTCTGTGTAGGAGGTTGCAGTAGGGCAGTGACATAAAGCCATTGTCCCACATGGCCATTTCCTCTGTGGACAGAGGTTCCCTGATGGCTGGAAGTTGCCTTTGTCGCACCGAAGCGGTCTAAAGCAGGAGGAACAGAGCCCAGAATCCGAGGCTCAGCTGCTTCCCTGCCCATGGCCGTGTTTGGCCCTTGTCTCTGAGTGGTGCTTTCCCCCCAGCGATTTCCCCCTACCCCCTTTCTACAGGAGGCTGCAGTGGGGCAGGACCATCGAGCCAGAACCCCATGTGGGGAAGGAGTTGGAATGAGGCGGGGGAAAGACGAAAAGAGGCAGGCTAGGGGCGGGGTCTCATGGAAGGGGTGGGTTAGGGGTGGGGCCGGGGGCAGAGGGGACATCAAGCCCCCAGGGAAAAGAGGGGAAATTGGCCCCTATGGTCACTACGCTGACAGGAGAGCTCTCTCCCATTGACTTAAAGCGTCGTCATAAAAGTGCTCCAGCTGCACAGCTGTGCCGACACAACGTTTTAAGGGTAGACCTGTCCTCAGTCACCCAGCGTGCACGTTAAAAGCCCTCGGTATTGAATGTGACTCTGCTCCCACTGGCTTCCCTGGGCACTGCATTAGGCCATTGCTGAGCGCTTTGCGTTTCAAAACCCCACCCTCCAAGGTCCGGCCACGATTTTCAAAACTGCCAGCCCAAAGGTGGGCAGCTGGGCCCAGATTTTCAAGAGTGCCCAGTGCCCACGAGTGGGCCACGGTTTCCAGTGAGCCCTGCTCCTGTCTGAGCCTCTGAAGGGAGTGGCCTGATTTCCAGAAGTGCTCAGCACTCACCCACATCCCTGGAATTGAACAGGAGAAGGTAGTGATTTGGCTCTTTTTTAAAAAATTAGGCTGTTGATTTAGGTTCCTCCATATGGCTCAGCTCCTCAAAGCTACGTATGCCCAGAACTCCCACTGAAGTCAATGGGAGTTAGACACCTACATTTTACCTTTGAGGATCTGGACCTTTGGGCTCCCTTCAAGCCCCCTCTTGTGAAAATATTGGCCCCAGTTTTAATGATTTTGCACTTAAGAAAGCTCTCCGAATTCATCTTGAATGAATGCAGTCCTGGGGGGTGGGCCCCTGACTCTACACATGGGAGGGTGAGCACCTCATGTCAGTCAGGCTTGTAGGATCCCCAGACTGCCGACTTCTGCACAGCTCCAGCATGCTTGGAGTCATACATTTCAAACAGAACTTGACTTACCCTTGGTGGAAAAGATGCTGCTATTGCATGTCTTACACAGCTCCACTGAGAATGCAGGGAACGGGATCCTGGAAAAAAGCAGCAAGCACCAGGGTTACGGGGTTTAAGGGAATGATCCAGCAAATCCGACACGCAAGAGTAGTGCCTCCGGAAGTCAGTGGGGCTACTCGTGTGACTAGAGACTGCAGAACTGCACTCAACATTTGTTACCACCAGCTGTTTTTAAGAGAGAGAGTCTGCCACTAAACAGGAGCAGGCAGTTTCCACTGAGGTGCTGGCGATGTCGAAACTCTTATTAAAACACGAGAACCAGCTGAGCCTGGCAGGGTTTTGATTCCCAGTGGCATTAACAGTTTTACAGCCATACAGGAGAGGCAGAATGACCCACGCTCAGGGTGCTTGCCTGGCACTCAGAAGACCTGGCGTCAATTCCCTACTCGGCCCCAGACTCCTGATCAGATCTTGGACAAGGCACTTAGGGCCAGATTTTTAAAGGCAGTCAGTCATCTAAAGAAGTAGATAGGCACCTAGTAACTGTTTTGTAAAAATTGAAAATCCCACGAGGCCCCGGTGCGCATCTGTAGGCCCCTAAATGCCTTTTAAAAAAAAAATCTGCCTCAGTTTCCCTATCTCTAAAATGAGGATAATAGCACTGCCCTGTCTCTCTAATGTTGTGAGGATAAATACCACAAAGATGGTGAGGTGCTCCAATAATCACTTTGGATCAACACACCTGAACAAGAACCTCACTTCCCAGTATACCCAAAGGGTCAAGCTCACCCATGAACAGAGGGCTTGCGCCATATAAGCCCTAGCTGGAGGTCTTTCGTGGGACTGAAATGGCACTTATACTGGCTCTCTTCTCTGCCTGGGGTGAATTTCACCAGTGCCTTCAGCACCATCAGCAAAAGCCAAAAGGATCCTTCACTTAATATATTGCACTTCATTATTCAAAAGTGGCAAACCACCAGCTCTCGTGGGTGTGAATTCTGCTCTGTGTCTACATGCACACTGGCGTAACTGAGAGCAGAATTTGGCCCAAGATGAGTGGGTTGGGTGCTGGGCTGCAGTTACACTGGTGTTACACCATTTTAACTCTGTTGGGCCAGATCCATTGAGGTTGATGGAGCTATACTGGTTGATGGAATCTGGCTCCAGTAGAGATTTCTGATTTGCACTAGTGTCTGTGAGAGGAAGATTTGGCCCCTGTGGCCTTAATTGAGATTTTTTACATCTCAAAGAGGTGACATCAAAAGGTCTAAGGGGCTCTGCTATTTCAAATTATGAGTAAGATTCGGAATGGTTGTCCTAGCTACAGGAAAGCAAACAGTAAAACCTCTAATCCTTCTATCTACTTTAAGGGGACAGAGTTGATCCTCATCACCTGGACTCCATCCTGGCCCACATGGGGATCTACTTAACCCATGAGGAATTGCAGGGGGCGCTGAAATTAGTAACAGTGGATGGTGAGTCTTTCAGGTCTCCCTGTGCTCCATGGTAGTGTTCGTGTCGGTGCCAGAAAACTGGGCGAATGCCTGAGCCACATTTTCCCTTACAGCGGATGGGAAGGTGAATTTGAGCCAGTTCATGCGAGGAGTGAGTGCTGCCCAGCCAATGACCCAAGGACCTGGTAAGCGAGAGTCTCGGAGGAGTTGCCGTGTTAGTGTGTATCAGTAAAAACAATGAGGAGTCCTTGTGGCAACTTAGACTAACACATTTATTTGGGCATAAGCTTTTGTGGGCTATAACCCACTTCATTAGATGCACGGAGTAGAAAATACAGTAGGCAGGTATAAATACATAGCACATGAAAAGATGGGACTTGCCTTACTGAGTGGCGGGTCACTGCTAACAAGACCAATTCAATCAGAGTGGATGTGGCCCATTTCCAACAGTAGACATGAAGGGTTGACTATCAACAGAGGAGAAATTACTTTTTGTAGTGACCCAGCCACTCCCAGTCTTTATTCAGGCCTAATTTGATGGCGTCAAGTTTGCAAATTAATTCCAGTTCTGCAGTTTCTCATTGAAGTCTGTTTTTGAAGGTTTTGTTGATGGATGGCCACCTTTAAGTCTGTTATTGAGTGTCTGGGGAGATTGAAGTGTTCTCCTACCGGTTTTTGAATGTTACTGTTCTTGATGTCTGATTTGTGTCCATTTATTTTTTTGCATAGAGACTGTCCAATTTGTCCAATGTACATGACAGAAGGGCATTGCTGGCACATGATGGCATATATCACATTGGTAGATGTGCAGGTGAACAAGCCCCTGATGGTGTGGCTGATGTAGTTAGGTCCTAAGATTCTGTCCCTTGAATACATATGCGGACAGATTTAGTAATGCAGTTTGTTGCAGAGATTGTTTCCTGAGTTAGTGTTTCTGTGGTGTGGTGTGTAGTTACTGGTGAGTATGTGATTGGTTGGGGGGCTGTCTGTAAGCGAGGACTGACCTATCTCCCAAGAACTGTGAGAGTGAGGGATCGTCCTTCAGGATAGGTTGTGGATCCTTGATGATGCGCTGGAGAGGTTTTAGCTGAGAGCTGTAGGTAACGGCTACTGGTGTTCTGTTACTCTCTTTGTTGGGCCTGTCCTGGAGTAGGTGACTTCTTGGTACCCTTCTGACTCTGTCTGTGCTAAGCACCCTGGTCACTGTTCCGTTGCTCTCCGGCAGTTCTCCATAGTGATGTGCTGAGAGATGGTAACGTGTGGGTAGAGATTGGTGTCTCTTGAATGGCTTCTGCTGTCTGTCTCTCAGGCAGGCTGTAAAACAGGCAAAAAGCCTTTCTGGTCACAAGTGTTGCTGGGGGTTACTGATTGTCTGGGCACATGGTGTGGTGAGGTCATAATCACATAGTCTAATGCCCATGGCTGAGCAGGGTTGGGAGCTGGTGAGTTGAATGAAGCTTGTGGCAATTTCCACTTCCTGGGCATCCCGAAGTTGATTGTGCTTCATTAACCATTGTTTAATCTTTTTTACTCTCTCTCTCTTGCACAACAATGGGGACTTAGGACACGAGTCAGTCAGGGTGGGGCAGTACCGAGGCCATATTTCAGGTGTGTCAGGGCAGGTTTAGATGCTTGGCAGAAGCCCCAGTGAGATCAGTATCTCATGGGGGGGTAAGTCAAGGCTCTGGAGAGCTCAGAGTACCTCAAGCCCAGGGCTGCTTAAACTTGGAGGAGTGTCATGATTCTGGATGCAAGTCACAGAGCTGATGGCCCCGATCCATGAGTGAGGTAGCTGGGAAAGAACAGGGAAACTAGCTCTTAGTCCCCCACTCCTTAGCTAGCCCCCTTGCCCGTAAAATCTGAGCACCTCCAAGGCATTAATATATCTTCCCTCATGACCCCCACCTGTGAGGGAGGAGAGTGCCATTATTCCCATTGTACAGATGGGGAAATGGAGGCACAAAGCAGCTAAGTGCTTGCATAGCAGCGCATCACTCAGGGGTTCCTTCCTGAGTCTGTGGAGTGGCCTTCCTCTTGCCACCCTCCTCCTTAAAGCTCTGGAATCAAAGGAGGTTTAAAGTAGGAGGAAGGAGAAGAGCCTCTGACCCTCTCTGCATGTTTGTCTTACATCCCAGAGAAATCTCAGACGACCTTTGGCCCGATCTCTGAAACCAATATGACACTGAAATCCCTGCCAAAGAAGATGATGTTGAAACCCCTGCCAAAGAAGACCAGCGGGTGAGTGTGGAGGTGTCTGGGCTGCCATCGCCATGGATTGCTAGGTCCTCTGAGCAGGATCCCTGCCTTCACTCCTGCCAGTAAAATACCCAGCACGCTTGGTGCCGTAATCAGCATTAATTACCCTTTTTTCCAGCTGAAGGAGCTGGCTCTGATGGACTCTCCCGTGCCCCCCTGTGGCTGTAATACCGTGTGTGTGTGACTGAGTTTCTGTCTTTCTTTTTTCTTGTTTTTATAGAAAATATAAACACATAACAAAACAAAACATATATAAATACACGCACCAGATAGAAATAACCTCTCAGGAACAAAATTCAACCTTCATTATTTGGAAAACCTGGCGGGGGGTGGGGGAACCCTGGACTCATACAGGTCATGCAGGGCATCAGTTAGTAAAGTGACTAATTAGATAAATGAGAACATAACTTATGAGTAACAGGAACTAATATATACTCAACTGCAAAAGTATGCAATCATTTCATGTGTGACCAGACAGCCTCATACTTTTCCCAAGTGTTTCTATTAGACAGAGTCATTTTTTCCATTAATGCCGCAGGAGGGAGGTCACTAAGCCAGGCAGTAAATAAAGGAGGAATTGCAGATTTCCATTTCTCAAAATTAACTCTTTTGGCCACTAAACTAGTGACTGCAATCCACTTCTTGGTCTTACTGGGAACAGCAACTCCTTCATCACCCCTCAGATACACAGGCTTGGAGAAGGAAAGGGCGCACACAGCGGTTTTGAGAGACCACTGAATATGGCGTTCCAGAACATGTGCATTTCTGGACAGGTATAGAAGATGTGCAAAAGGTTGGCGCGTGGCTGTTTGCATATCCAGTATTCGCTGTGCATTGCCTTAAACGCATGTTCTGGAGTCCAGTTGTGCCTGTTTAATATCTTGTTCCGGAAGAATCACAAGGATAAAGAACTTGAAGTATCTTGCGCGTTAATACACATAGCCTTTATTCTCACAATGGAAACCTGGGAGGATACGTTTGTTTTCCCATTTTCCTTTTAGATTGAGAGGGTACCGCAAAGCATTAAGCCGTCTAAGTAATTCCTACAAAATGACTTTTGTTTCCATATTTCTTAAGATCCTCTTCTAGAGGTGAAAGAGTTGAAAAGGACCAATCGTCCCCTATCCTGGCATGAATCCTTGAGCATAACTGCTGAAAGAAGGACCTGTGAGGCAGTAATACCGGATATTTGTTACATGTATAATCGAAGGAGGCCAGTCTATCATCTTGTGCTATAGCTTTAATTTTTGTTAAGACAATTTGGATGGAAAAAGGATTAAGCATGGAGCTGGCCATGATCCTGATGCACGGGTTATCCCATAGTGATACAAGAAGAGAATTAGTAAGCTTGGATACTGTGATCATCTTAGTGCATTGCAGGATGCTCCACATAGATGCAAAGATTGGACTTTTCCCTAAGGGTGTGATAGCCTCTTAAGGTATATAAAAGAAGAGAGGGAACCAAATGGCATAGCTAAGCTTTTTTCTATCTCAAACCCACCCGGGTGTGTATGCAGAACAACTGGAGGGGAACCACCTTAAAACAGGATGCATTTGGAATGCTAAATAATATAAATACAGATCTGGCAACCTCATATCTCCAGTTGCCCAGTATTTTTAAGAGTCTTGTGTGGCAAGTGAGGCTGGTTTTTATCTCATATAAATTACACGATAAGCCTATCTATTTGAGCAAAGAGTGAGGGAGAGAGCTTGAAAGGCAACAGGCTAATGATATACAATCAATATTGGGCAGATATTCATTCTGGCTATTTCTGTTTTCCCCAGTAAGGCTATAGGGAGGAGACGCCACCTCTCTACATCCTTGGACAGTTGTTTTTATATGTAGTCCATATTTATAGAAACAATTTGGGGAAGATTAGGACAAAACACCTAAATAAGTTATTTCCTTGCATATTGGAAATGGAAAATGCTGAGACTGAGAAGGATCTGGTCTTTTTGATACATTCGTTGCTTGTGATTTATTCCAGTTGATGCAAAAACCAGAGCTCACCAGAAATGTAAGCTACACTCTCTAATGATGAGATTAATGAGGATGGATTCTTCAATAGTACAGAAATGTCATCAGCATATAAACTGACCTTGTATTCTTTTCTGTTTATAGTCACACCTTCAGTGACTGCAGACACATGTACCTTGCCAGCGGCTTAAGAGAGAGATTAAAAAGGAGAGATAAGACGGGACAGCCATGTTGTGTCCCTCTTTCTAGCTGAAATATGGGAGAAATAATTCCATTCGTTGACAGTACAGCAAGGGGAGAGTTGAATTACACACTCAGCCAATTCAGGAATATTGATCCAAATCTGATTTTTTTTGTTTTTTTTAGGACAGCCATCAGATGAGGCCATTCAACCCTATCAAAGGCCTTCTCTGCATCTAGAGATAGGGCTATGGAGGAACATCTAACAGCTGAGCTTGCTGGATCAAGTGAGCAATTTTTCTCGTATTCTCAGCAGCCAGTCTTCCTTTCACAAAACTATCCTGATCTGTGTGTGTAACTGATGGCATGCAGCTGCTACAATTTTTGCAATCTGTGTAGAATAGAGATATAGGACGGAAGTTGACACTGTTGTGACCATCCTTGTTCTTCTTTAATATGAAAGTAATTAAAGCAGGTCTCGTGTTATGAAACATGGTTCTCCTTTGGAATGTTTCAGTGAAGACCTTTGAAAGAACAGAAGAGAGCTGATTTCAGAATGTTTTGTAGAAATCTGCTGGAAAGGCAGCCATCCATCCCAGGGGCCTTGCTGGAGTTCATGTTTTTTGTAGCCTGTTCAGTTTCTGGTGTTGAGAAAGCTTTGTCCATAAACAACACTTGTTCTGAAGTTAGGGTATTAAAAGGCAGGTCTTCAGTTAAATGATCCAATTGATTAGAGTCAGGTTGGTTGACTGATTTATATATAGCTTGATAAAGTTGCTTACATTGATTATTTATATCTGTTGGTTCCAGGATTGCCCTCCCGTCTTCTCGTAATAAGGAAGAAATATTGTTGTTGGCTAGTACCATCTTAAATCTTCTGGCAAGCAGCTTACCTGCATTATCTCCCCATTTGTAATAGCTTTGTTTTACCCTGTTGAGTGTAAATTTGAACTTGGCAGGATAAGCGTTCATTATATTTGGCATTGATAATGTAGGAGGTTTTCATTATTTGGGTCCGTCTTGTGTGTTTTCTCCAACTCAGCTATTTCCTTGGCCGAAAAGTCTCGTAACTTGAGTCCTTCCCTTTTCTTCTGGGAGGCCTACCTTATGCACTCACCCCCTATAGCAGCTTTCAGAGCTTCCCAAAAGATGTGTCTGAGGTAACTGAGTGCTTATTTTCTTGTATAAAGTGAGAGACGACAGAATCAGCTGTGCAATTAAATTTTGCATCTTTTAGTAGTAGCAGTGCGTTCAGCTTCCAGCGAAGACTTTAACGAGGTGTAACCAGCATCTATGATAAGTATAATTGGAGCCTGACCTGAAATTATCAATAGTGCTTCCAGGCATGATGGAATCAGTTCTGAAGACACAAGAAAAATCCAATTCTAGAGTGAGAAGAATGTACTGCAGATAAATAGGTATATTCATGCTCCTTGGAGTGTCTTAGTCTCCAGACACCTTTTAAATCAAGTTCATTAATTAGTAGTGAGGGTTGCCCTATTGTGCTTTGAGTGCTGGGTCTCATGTAATTGGATTTGTCCAGACATCTGTCTAGCACAGTATTCCAATTGCCTCCCAGTATTACAGGAGTGTCTTTTTTTTATTAGAAAGAATGTCTGCAATGTCTTTGAAAAATTCAGAATTACCTCCACTTGGATTGCAAATGCTTCCTAGAATAAACTTTTTTGAGTTGGAACATCTTCAGGAAGAACATTTCTTTCTTCAGGATCAAACCAAGACTGTATACATTGAAAAGTTAGTACTTTTATGAATGAAGATGAATGTGCCGCTGCTCTTAGAATTCAGTGATGAATGATACTCAAGACCTACCCACATCTTCTTGACTCTATCCGCATCTATTTCTGCTAGATGAGTTTCCTGCAACAAAGCTACCTGGCACTTTTTTGATCCAAGATGTCACATGATTCTAATTGTTTTAGAAAGTTGATTAAGTTCCGTCATATTCCAGGTGCACATTCATGGCAAAATTTAAAAGATATATTAAGATATAAAACCTGATTCTAAAGATACGTATTTCCCCATTGATATTGTAAAACCACATCTCTAGGATATGGTTTATATTTATACGTATTAGACACTAGTTAGTTTTAAATTAATTTATGCCTTCAGTTGAGCCTCTAAATGTGTAAGGTGTACAAAAAGATCTGTAGTTAACTGTCATGTGTCTTACAAATATACTTTGAGATAGAAAACAACAAAAAGTAAGACTTAGAACAAGCCAGAATGGGCAAGGTCATATCCTGATGGCTTCAGTTCTATCTCTCCTCCCCTCTCTATATTATCTAATAATATCCTACACATCTCTAAATGCATATTTTAAGTCAAATCTTACTCTGTAAATATCATTGGGTATTCTAAGAACATGTATAATATATTCCTACCTACAGAAGTTTTGATGTATAGTTACATGTGTGTGTGTACACACACGCGCGTGCGCACACGTAACTATATATATACACACACGCGCACACATGTAACTATATATATAGATATATATAGATATATATATAGATATATATACACACACACACGCGTGTAACTATACACACACACACAGACTCATATGAAAATTTACAATTGTTTTGGTAAATCAAGGACAAATTAGTACAAAATCTAAATACAGAAAATACAACATAAAGTTTCATATTCATAGTATTTCATATGCCCTGCACAAATTGAATAACTAATGCAGGGGTTGGCAACCTTTCAGAAGTGCTGTGCCGAATTTTCATTTATTCACTCTAATTTAAGGTTTCACATGCCGGTAATACATTTTAACGTTTTTAAAAGGTCTCTTTCTATAAGTCTATAATATATAACTAAACTA
Organism: Gopherus flavomarginatus; assembly: GCF_025201925.1. Taxonomy (NCBI): domain Eukaryota; kingdom Metazoa; phylum Chordata; order Testudines; family Testudinidae; genus Gopherus; species Gopherus flavomarginatus. The sequence continues at coordinate 5,861,348 of NC_066641.1, forward strand.
TTGTTATATGTAAAGTAAATAAGACTTTTGAAATGTTTAAGATGCTTCATTTAAAATTAAATTAAAATGCAGAGTCCCCCGGACTGGTGGCCAGGACCCGGGCAATGTGAGTGCCACTGAAAATCAGCTCACGTGCCACCGTCTGCACCCGTGCCATAGGTTGCCTACCCTGAACTAGTGCTATTTAAGGTTAGATTATAGTCTGTTTTCTGTGTCAGGAATATTGACTGTTCCACAAGGGAACAGTCCTCTCAGGCAAAGCTAGTGAAGAGAGTCAGTCTAGCAGTGCAAGCTGTGATGATTAGTGCAGATAATACTTCAGGCAGTAGATGGTGCTATATCCCCCAGCTTAGTGTTAAACGGTTACTCTGTGCATTGCGTTGCTATGCATTTGTTATGGCTCAGTTTTAAAGGCGATGAACTGAAGAATTCAGCCTACCTGGTTATTTGCTGGGAATTGGAAGTTTGGGTAAGTGACTTATCATGTCTACAGGGATACCTAGAAAAACAAACTGATTTTTAAACTTGTTGAAGTTTGCTTTGTACTGGTTTAAAAAGACCCATTCTGCTCTTTTTTGGTCAAATCTGATCTCAGTCTTTGAAGCGTCTGCCAAGCTTCAGAAGGGGGTTGGCAAAATCCCGCAGTGCATGCTGAATCCCTGGGGAAGGTGAATGGGTACTTGATGCTGTATCTGACGTTGGTCCCTGTGACGAACTGGGAAAGTTCTTAATGTTTTCTCTGAATACTGTGTTGGTGCCTCAGTGTCCCCATGGCAGTTCTTAAGTATCTGGCAGAGCAAAGGGCCAGTGCACCTAAATGCCTGACACTCTGTCTCCTAGCAACTGATGGCCTGGGCCCCTCCTCTGCAAAGGTGCCAGCTGAAGGTGTTGGAGACAAAGGGATCAGGTGACCTCCTGGCCCGGGAAAGGGGCTGAGGAGAGAGGAGGGGCTGGGAGTGGTGGTTAGTCTGGAGCTGGCTGGGGTCAAGGGTGGAGGGCAGACCTGCGGGTCTGGCTCACTGCCCCCCAGAATGGACCCGGCCGAGGGGTCCGGTTCACTGTATCTACAAGCTCTGTTTTAGACCCTGTTCCTGTCATCGAATAAACCTCTGTTTTACTGGCTGGCTGAGAGTCACGTCTGACTGCAAAGTGGGGGTGCAGGACCCGGTGGCTTCCCCAGGACCCCGCTGGGGTGGACTCGCTGTGGAAAGCGCACGGAGGGGCAGAGGATGCTGAATGCTCCAAGGAGAGACCCAGGAGGTGAAGCCGTGTGAGCTTCTTGCCCTGAACAAGTCTGCTCCAAGGGAGAGGAGGCTCCCCAAAGTCCTGACTGGCTTGGTGGGGAGCAGTTCCAGAGCATCGCCCGGTGACTCCGTGACAACTGGTGGCAGCGGTGGGATGTACTGCACCCCGTGAATGGCGCTGCTTGCAGTAAGTGACTGGGGAGCAGTAAAACAAAGGAGGGATAATGAGGACCAGGCATGCTGAAGGCTCAGAGTGGGACGGTTTCAGGGGGCGGTTAACCTCTGGGAGTGTGTGACCAGCGAGAAGGACTGTTGGAGTAACAGGGTCCCCCTGAGGACTGCAGCCAGCAGTCTCAGGGGCGGAGGAGCTTGCCGCTCGACCCTGGGAGAGAGAAGGATTTTTGCAGTAGCAGGGTTCCCCGGGGGATTGCAGGAGCAGTCCCAGGGGCGGAGGAGTCTGCAGCTCGACCCTGGCAAAGAGGTGGTGATCACGAGAAGGGCTGGCACACCAGGGGTTCTTCCTGGAAACCATGGGGGAGCCAAGAGCACACAGGCCTGTGAGTCCAGAGCCACTTGGGAACGGTGAAGTGATGGCCTATCACCATCTCCTTGAGAAGGACATTGTGATCCTGTGCACAAAGAGAGGGTTACGCATGGGGAAATTCACCAAGGCACAGTTAATCGTGCAGTTGGAGGAAAAGGACCGCTCTGAGGAGCAGATTCCTGGCCCAGATGGGGCTACAAGAGGATCTGAGAGCAGCTGGAGCATCAGCCAGGCATCCCCGGGAGTCTGGTCCCCAATCAGACGAGGGTCTTCACGATTGGGTTCCCTATCAGGAGATTGGAGACGGATGGGATGGGAGCAGAGCCCGAGAGAGCAAGAGGACCGTGAGAGAGAGCAAGAGCCCGAGGAAAAGCTGCAGGAGAAGCAGCAGCAGCGTGGACTGGTGATGGTGGATCAGAGAGACATAGGGGGCTGCCCAGGGGTTAGTGGGGAAACACGCCTGCGGGGGCGAGACCCTGGGACAGAGAGAACTGTGGTGGTGCAGCCCCAGATGCTGAGGGACTGTGGGACCTGGGTGAAGTTCCCTGGGGTGAAGCCCCTCGCCCTGCCTATGGCCCAGATCCCTGTGCAGACCCAGGAGGGGTTGGGCTGGCTGGTCGTTGGGGTTCTCCAGGATATCTGCTGGGAGGCCCTGTTGGGGGGTGACTGTCTCCCCATGGGACAGGATCCAGGCCCCGCTCCTGTAACGGCTGAGGGTTTGAATTCAAATCCAGGGAACCAATTGGCTAGGATGGAAATGGTCAGTGAAAATGCAAATGACCTGGCTGGCAGGGGGGAGGGGCTGCTGGGCTCAGGATACCTGCCTACCTATAACCAGCCCCCTGGGGCTGAATGGGAGGGAGAGATGCTCCCTGCCCCCCTGCACACCGGAGTGGGGGCTCACGCTGGCTCTGATGCTGTGACCAGAGCAAAGAGCTCGCTGCCTGGCCCCACTGGGACAGCAAGGGCAGTGCTGAGCACGGGGGCAGCTGAGATCCCAGCTGAGTGGGGGGACACCCGGGCAGGGCAGGTCAGCTGCCAAACAGGTTTGCCTGGTCCAGACGCGCTGCTGGGAAGTGATTACACAGCAGGGAGGGAGCTACCAGGGACAGGGCTCAGGGGGGCTGCGACCCCAGGCCCAGCCAGCGAAGGGGAGCAGGTCCCACTCCCTGCCCCAGCCGCTGAATCCCAGACCGAGCTGCAGAGGGATCCCTCCTTGGAGAAGCTGAGGGAACTTGCTGGCCACAGCACTGCAAACCCCCTTGGGGAAGGCTGCCGGGACAGAGTCCTGCAGGAGAAGGGATTCCTGTACCGGGAATGGGCTCCCAAAGGGGAAGTAGAACTGGGGGAAATCGGAAGGCAGCTGGTGGTGCCCCAGGAATCCACAGGGTTCTTCCCGTTCAAGCTGCTGGATGGGAGGAGAGTGAGGGGACCCCTGGACCCGGAAAGGAAGGATTGGGAGGAGAAGGGGGAAGACCCCCTGGGGGATCTCTTCCCTGAGGTGGGAGCCAATCTCCCCATCAGGTGTTCCCCATTCAGAGTCACTGGGAAAGCAGCCCAGAACTTGGAGAGAGAGGTCAAGGACCTGCTGGCTTTAGATGGGATCCAGCCATTTTACAGCCCATGGGCCTCACCCGTGGGGCTGATCCCCAAGGGAGACAGGATGATCTGGTTTTATGGGGGCTATCAGAAGCTTAAAGCCATCACAGTGTCCAATGCCGACCCCATGCCTAGGCCTGGGGAGATTCTAGACAAGCAGAGGGCGATGGAGAACTTGGCCCTGGCAGACACTGATAACGTGTGCATCTTTAGCCAGACCTGGGAGGAACAGGTGTCCCAGGTAAAGAGGGGGCTGGGCTGCCTCAAGGAGGTGGGACTGACCTTAAAAGCTGGAAAGTGTAAGGGGGGACGGCAAAGGTGTTGTGTCTGGGCCACAAAGTGGGAAGCAGCTGCCCAAGCCCAAAGCTGGCCAAGGCCAAGAGGGGGGCTCTTAAGTGCTGGGAGAAGACCCCATCCCAGTTTGAACCCCAGAGGTATTGGGGTAGCAAAAGGGTTCAAGCCGCATAAACCTTCCTACATGCGGCCTGCAAGTGCCATCAAGCACACCCGACCTAAGGGAGGGCGTGAGACTGGACTGTCCTGGTGTAACTCACACCAAGGAATGGGAGAGATGCTGGGGCATCCATGGGAACGTTGGTGGGTTCGAACTTCCCCAGGTCACTGGCTGGAGTGACCTCGCTCAGTTCGGTCTCGAAGGGGGGAGAGATGTGACGAACTGGGAAAGTTCTTAATGTTTTCTCTGAATACTGTGTTGGTGCCTCAGTGTCCCCATGGCAGTTCTTAAGTATCTGGCAGAGCAAAGGGCCAGTGCACCTAAATGCCTGACACTCTGTCTCCTAGCAACTGATGGCCTGGGCCCCTCCTCTGCAAAGGTGCCAGCTGAAGGTGTTGGAGACAAAGGGATCAGGTGACCTCCTGGCCCGGGAAAGGGGCTGAGGAGAGAGGAGGGGCTGGGAGTGGTGGTTAGTCTGGAGCTGGCTGGGGTCAAGGGTGGAGGGCAGACCTGCGGGTCTGGCTCACTGCCCCCCAGAATGGACCCGGCCGAGGGGTCCGGTTCACTGTATCTACAAGCTCTGTTTTAGACCCTGTTCCTGTCATCGAATAAACCTCTGTTTTACTGGCTGGCTGAGAGTCACGTCTGACTGCAAAGTGGGGGTGCAGGACCCGGTGGCTTCCCCAGGACCCCGCTGGGGTGGACTCGCTGTGGAAAGCGCACGGAGGGGCAGAGGATGCTGAATGCTCCAAGGAGAGACCCAGGAGGTGAAGCCGTGTGAGCTTCTTGCCCTGAACAAGTCTGCTCCAAGGGAGAGGAGGCTCCCCAAAGTCCTGACTGGCTTGGTGGGGAGCAGTTCCAGAGCATCGCCCGGTGACTCCGTGACAGTCCCCCTCAGGATTTGCTCTATGCCATTGAATGCAGCCCTCTTTTTGTTAAAGAAGTCAGGGAAAAGAGATTTTTTGGCCTTTGTACATAAGGTTGTCGGCTTTTCTAGCAGCATTCATTGACATTAGTTTATCATTGAACTTCAGCGGCTTGATGATGATGGGCTTGGGCTTGTCGGATTCCCACCGTCTAGTACCAGGCGTTCGATGAGCCCTTTCAACATCTAATGGGGGAAGCTGAGGGTGGACTTTAAATATGCCAGGGATCAGCTTCTGAAGAAAGCTGATAATATCCACCTTCTCCATACCCTCAGCAATGCCCAAGAGGTGAAGTTTGTTTCTTCAAATTCTCTTTCCTAAGTCATCCTGGTTTTCTTCCAGTTTGTCTAGTCTGAGCTTTGAGGAGGCCGTTTCTTCCTTAATTTCACTGCTTTCAAGGGCAGCCTTTGGCAGCCAATTTTCCAAGTGAGCCATTTTGGGATTTTGCATCACACACATCTTTAGAGAGGCCACAGCTAACTCTGGAGATTGAATCCAGGTGACCAGTGAGGAATTCTTTCAGTGTCGCGATATCCTGGACTAGGTTCTGCTGTGGCCTTCTAATCCCCCTTCAGCTGCTTGGGTGATGCAGGCTGAGATCTTTTACTGCTTCTCATTTATTCATTGGGATTCATATTCAGCAGTCTGAAGTTTATCCAAGTTTAATTTAACCTTTTATGGCAGAAACTTATTGCCAGTCTGCTAGGAAAGTAATGATTAGAGACGAATTGATGTGAGGAGGTCCGGGACTAAGCCAGCATCTTCCTCACAGATATCACGTGATCCTGGAATTTCATTCTTTCTAATGCTATAACTTGGCAAAAGCTGGGGCTCCCAAAATCAGCTACCTCACCACTGATGCTTTCTCCCCACTGCTTTCCAGGGGAGGAGGGGGAGCAGGCTCACTGGGTGGGAGCCCAGCAGCGGCAGAGTTAAAAGGTTAATGGCTTGGCTTTTCCCTGGTGCTGAGCACCCACATCTCCTGTGGAAGTCAGTGAGAACTGTGGGACACTCAGACATTTGCAGAGCTCAGCCCGTAAATGCCAAAGTCTTTATGCAGCCCTGAGGAAGTTATGGGGATTGGATAAGAGGGCAGAATTGGACCCTAGAAGTGTCTCCTGAGTGACCCCACAGTATTTCAGTAGTGTTTACATCTATGTACAACTGATGTGAGAGCAGAATCAAATAATAAACTCTTCTCTGTTAAATTAGTCAATAGGGTTGCACCAGTGTAGCTGAGAGAGGCGTTTGGCCCCCTGCATCACATCCTGCCCTGAATCTATGCGCTCACCTGCTGTTCCATCAACAGGAGCTGCACATCTGCAGAGGAGTGTTGGTGTGCATCTTTTAATTGCCCTTCTTTCTTCTTGAATGTTGAACAGCAGGGAGTTATCTGGCCTCCTCCTAGACAGGAATAAGTGCAAAGCAGCAAAGAACCTGACCAAGGACCAGTTAGAAGGTAACGATGCCCCAGTTATCTGTCTTTCACCTTGAAAGGCAGGTTGACAAAAAGACTGTTCAAGGTTTATTCTTTAGCTTGTTAGATCTTTATTATTTCTACTGCAGTAGCAACTGCGGGGACATCCCCCACCTGAGGTCGGGGCCCCTTTTGCTGGGCATTGTACAGACCCAATCCCTGCCCCAAACACCTTACAATCGCAGCTGACCAGACAGACAAAGGAAATAGGGCTGACAAGCGATTATAAAAATGCATCGTGATTAATTGTGCGATTTTAAAGAAGTCATCGCGATTCATTGCATGATTAATCGCAGTGTTAAACACTAATAGAACACCGGGTATTTAAATATTTTTGGGTGGTTTCTACATTTTCAAATATATTGATTTCAATTACAACACAGAATACAAAGTGTACAGTTCTCACTTGGACTGTGAAAAAACAAAAGAAACAGTATTTTTCAATTCACCTCATACAAGTGCTGTAGTGCAATCTCTTTATAGTGAAAGTGCGACTGAGAAATGTAGAATTATGTACAAAAAATAACTGCATTCAAAAATAAAACAATGTAAAACTTTAGAGCCTACAAGTGCACTCAGTCCTACTTCTCGTTCAGCCAATCGCTCAGACAGACAAGTTTGTTTACATTTGCAGGAGATAATGCTGCCCTCTAATTGTTTACAATGTCACCTGAAAGTGAGAACAAACTTTAGCATGGCACTGTTGTAGCCAGCATTGCAAGATGTTTACGTGCCAGATGCGCTAAAGATTCATATGTCCCTTCATGCTTCGACCATCATTCCAGGGGACATGCGTCCATACTAATGTTGGGTTCTGCTCAATAACGATCCAAAGCAGAGCAGACCGATGCATGTTCATTTTCATCATCTGAGTCAGATGCCACCACCAGAAGACTGATTTTCTTTTTTGGTGGTTTGGGATCTGTAGTTTCCGCATAGAGGGTTGCTCTTAAGACTTTTGAAAGCATGCTCCACACCTCGTCCCTCTCAGATTTTGGAAGGCACTTCAGATTCTTAAACCTTGGGTTGAGTGCCGTAGCTGCCTTTAGAAATCTCACATTAGTGTCTTTGCATTTTGTCAAATCTGCAGTGAAAGTGTTTTTAAAATGAACAACATGTGCTGGGTCATCATCCGATACTATAATATGAAATATATGGCAGAATGCAGGTAAAACAGAGCAGGAGACATACAATTCTCCCCCACAAATTTAATTAATGCATTTTGGGTTGATTTTTTTAAGAGTATCATCAGCATGGAAGCATGTCCTCTGGAATGGTGGTTGAAGCATGAAGGGGCATATTGTTTAGCACACCTTGCACATAAATATCTTGCAATGCCGGCTAAAAAAGTGCCATGGAAATGCCTGTTCTCACTTTCAGGTGACATTGTAAATAAGAAGCGGGCAGCATTATCTCCTGTAAATGTAAACAAACATGTCTGTCTTAGCGATTGGCTGAACAAGAAGTAGGACTGAGTGGACTTGTAGGCGCTAAAGTTTTACATTGTTTTGTTTTTGAGTGCAGTTATGTAACCAAAAAAATCTACATTTGTCAGTTGTAGACATTGCACTGCAGTTCTTGTATGAGGTTAATTGAAAAATACTATTTCTTTTGACTGTCATTTTCCCAGTGCAAATATTTGTAATAAAAAAAAAGTGAGCACTATATACTTTGTATTCTGTGTTATAATTGAACTCGATATATTTGAAAATGTAGAAAAACATCCAAAAATATTTTTAAAATTTCAATTGGTATTCTAGTGTTTAACAGAGCAATTAAAATGGCAATTAATCGTGATTAATTTTTTTAATTGTGGCTACTTTTTTGAGTTAATCGTGTGAGTTAACTGCGATTAATCGACAGCCCTAAAAGGAAATGTCACGCCCTCATTTGCAGATAGCGGACTAAGGCACAGGGGGAATAAATGACTTGCCTGAATTCACACAGGAAACCGGTAGCAGAGCCAGGAGCTCATCCCAGGTCACATGAGTCCCAGAACCACAAGATCCTCTTGCCCTTCCTCTGGTTCTGTGATTCTCTTACCATATTGTTTCATTGACCTGGGTAGAATCTTTGTCTTGGCATTTAAAAAAAAAAAAACAACCCTCTATGTATTATGCCCCTTGGTTTCCAAAGAGCATAGTACATAAAGTTTGTACATTCCACCTGACGTAAGTGATGGTACTTTCCCTGCATGCCCACAGCTTTCCACCAGGCCTACAGTTTCTTCAGTAAGGACGCAGATGGCAGTATTGACCTACAAGGCTTGGAGACGACTGCAGAGAAGCTGGGGATTAGTTTAACCGCACAAGAGGCCTGCGATGAGCTGTCATATGCTGATATGGACGGTGAGTGTACACAGTCGTCCCAGGTTTAGTCCACAGTGGTACATTCCAAGGGTCTGGGTTTGTGAGTGTGTGGCGTTGTGCTCCCTTGAAACTCCTGGCACTGGGGGAGAGCAGGGCTTGGTGCTAGACACTGTTCCTACATGTCACATGAAGCAGTCCCTGCCCTGGGGAGCTTACAGTCTAAGTAGTGCAAGACAAAGGGTGGGAGGAAAAACGGATTATGCTGGCATTTGGTGACTTGCCAGAGGCTACCCAGTGAGACTGTTATAAGCAGGGAACTTGCAGCAGCTCTTCTGCGTGCCTTAACTCGTTGTCCCCTGCACTTGGTTACAGAACATGACTGCTGTAGGGAGGACAAAGAAAGCACATTAAGGCTACAGCAATGGTGAGATCTCATAGCCCTGAAAACCAGGAGCTGAGAGAGTTAAAGGTGCCACAACATCCTGACCCCCCTCCCCGGGATGTAGGTATTGACTCAATCATAGAACATTAGGGTTGGAAGGGACTTCAAGAGGTCATCTAATCTAATCTAATCCCCCTGCTAAAAGCAGGACCAATCCCCAGACAGATTTTTATCCTAGTTCCCTAAATGGCCCCCTCAAGGATAGAACTCTCAACTCTAGATTTAGCAGGCCAATGCTCAAACCACTGAGCTATCCCTCCCTGCTGGGGTGTCTATTTCTTGGTGCCATGCTGCCTGGCAGAGGTTTGTGCTAACTCCAGCCAGGGCAGTGGAGTGCCTGGTCTGTTACAAAGTGAGAGACCAGCTCAGGGCCGGTGCAACCATTTAGGCGAACTAGGTGGTCACCTAGTGCACTAGGATTTGGGGGGGTGCCACTTTCTTCGACAGCCACTGCGGCGGCCGAATCTTCGGCCGCACGGTCGCCGCCGGCATTTAGGCGGAAGGAGCTGGGGCAGGGGAGGGCTGCCTGCAACAAGTAAGGGAGGAGGGGCGGCATGCAGGGGAACTCCCCGCCCCAGCTCACCCCTGCCCCACCTCCTCCCCGAGCACGCTGTGGCTGCTTCACTTCTCCCGCCTCGCAGTGCCTAAGCTGATTGGCGCTGCAAGCCTGGGAAGTGGGAGAAGTGAAGCAGCCACGGCGTGCTTGGGTTGCTCGTGCTGGGAGCGCTCGTGCTTGGAGCAGGCGTGAGCTGGGGCTGGTGGGGTGCCTCAGGGTGGGGGGTCAGGAGCTGCCGCAAGGGGGGTGCCTCAGGGTGGAGGGGGAAGCGCCTCAGGGTGGGGGCTCGGGGATGGCGCAAGGTGGAAGTTTTGCCTAGGGCGCGAAACAGCCTTGCACCAGCCCTGGACCAGCTCAGTGTGAAAGCAGGGCTCTTACAGGGAAATGGGCATGGAGTGGGAGGGGGGCAGCTGTACATAGAGCTAGCTCCAGGGTGGGCAGGGAGTGCACTAGGCTGGCAACATGCTGATCCAAAGGGGTAGGGGCCAAGGGGGGGATGGGACTATGCCTCGCCTCCTCATCAGGCAGCACCATGACAGGCACCATGTGACTGGGTGATGGGAGAGGCCTAGCTCAGTGGTTTGAGCATTGGCCTGCTAAACCCAGGGTTGTAAGTTCAATCCTTGAGGGGGTCAATTAGGGATCTGGGGCAAAAATCTGTTGGGGGATTGGTCCTGCTTTGAGCAGGGGGTGGGACTACATGACCTCCTGAGGTCCCTTCCATCCCAGGAGTTTGCCTGGCAGCTGTGCCTGCCCCCTCAGGAGGAACCCTTGGGCTGCCCTGACACTCTAGCCAGTGGGTGTATAGCAGACACCATTAGCGCACATTTGAGGAGCCCGGATTAGAACCCAAGTCTTTCTGCTCCCAGAACTGCATGTCTGCCAGCCAAGCTAAAGGACGCCTCCAAAGCAAGTCTCTCTGTGACAACACTGACTCATACATACAAGACCCCTCCTCAGCCCTTTCCAATGGAGCCCATGGCTTAAAGCCCCATTTGGGCTCAAAATGTATTGGCCCCTTAGGTTGATCTGGGTTTCAAACTGGGCTTCACTAAGGTTTTCTCCTCTTGTAGTCCTCTCTCCCATGCACACAGGTCAGAAGCAGACCAGGCATACAGCTATCACTAGGGCCCTACCAAATTCACAGTCCATTTTGGGTCAATTTCACAGTCATAGGATTTTTTAAATTGTAAATTTCAGCTATTTAAATCTGAAATTTCACAGTGTTGTAATTTTAGGGATCCTGACCCAAAAAGGAAGTGTGTGTGTGGGATGGGGTGGCGCAAGGTTATTGTAAGGGGGGTTGTGGTACTGCTACCCTTACTTCTGTGCTGCTACTGCTGGCTGCGGCGCTGCCTTCAGAGCTGGGCAGCTGGAGAATGGCGGCTGCTGGCGGGGAACCCAGCTTTGAAGGTAGATCCACTGCCAGCAGCAGTGCAGAAGTAAGGGTGGCAATACCACGACCCCCCTAAAATAACCTTGTGACCCCCCTGCAACTCCCTTTTGGGTCAGGACCTGCAATTTGAGAAACAATGGTCTCCCTGTGAAATCTGTACAGTATAGGGTAAAAGCACACAAAAGACTAGATTTCACAGTCTGTCACACATTTTTTGGTAGGGCCCTAGCTGTCACTCTGACACAGGCTCCCTTGAGCAGCATGGCCTCAGAACTTAGACAGACCCACGCTGATGACAACCAGTGGAGTAGGGGAGGTATTATGCACTTGTCTAGCGTGGATCTTAGCAGCAAAGCCCTCACTTCGCCAGCACTCAGGGGAAGGCGGCTGTAGCCAACCTGGCCTGGAGTAGGCCCATTACTACCTTGTCCCTGGGGTGAAAGGCACTTGATCAGTGGGAAATGCTGTTTATCTTGCAGGAGATGGGAAGGTGAACTTCTCTGATTTTCTGACCATTGTCAGCGACAACAAGCACTTCATCCAGGCTGTAGGTGAGTGCGGTGAACCCAGCTCAGCCAGTGGGATTGGCCACGGTCCCCCCAGCGATGTTAGTGTGTGGCCAGAGAACCCCACTTACCTAGAGGCATTGGTGTTACCTGAACCTTGGGGCGATCTGGAGTTCACGTGACGTGGACTCAGACATCAGCATCTGGGGTCCCCCAAAGAATGAGCTTATGCACAGCTGGCCCCCATTCGAAACAGCTGTACAAAGCCTTGACAATCCAGCTCGGGGGAGGAGGCCCCTGCTGAGCGCCAGGCTGAGGCCTGTGGGCACAGAGAAGAGTGCAGGCACTGGCACAACTCCCCAAAGTAGCCTGGCTCATGGGCAGGAATCACCGTGAAAGGGGAGTGATGACAGGGAGCCCAGGAACACTGGGGCATATGAGCAGAGTTCAGATAGCTAGGGTCAGGTAGGTCAAAGCTGTGCTCCACATACTCAATCTGAGACTCTCTGCCTGGAATACCAGGACCAAATCTGCCTGTTCCAAAGGGGAGGGGGAGCAGCATTATCTGGAGATACTATGCTTCCTTGGGAGATGGGAGAGGGCAGTGAGAAGTACCCCTTGCTACAGATGTAGCTTGCACTTTCCCCAGTGCACCAGACAGGAGCCATGCTCGCACACATGCATGCACCATACTTTGCCCAGAGGAAACCTTGTTGGAGGTCACTGGTGCTGACTGCGGTCTCTGAAGTTGGTGGGATGGGCGCTCTGCTTGATGTGCATCTCCTCCCCAGCCCCCGAGAAAGGCTGCCTGGAGGACTTTGATTCCATCGACGCCACGGGAATCCTGCTCTTTGAGGTCCTGTCAAAGCTGGTGGAAATGTCGGCTCTGCCAAGGAAGGCCATGCTTGAAATAGTCAGGTGGGTGCTCAAAGCTCTGGCAAGGTCTCCAAAGAGAGGAAAGGAGATCTCCATTTCATAGGCTCAGCGGAGTCAAACAGCGGGCTCAGGGCCAAACTTACAAAGGTATTTAGACACCTAAAAATGCAAATAGACACCTAGTGGGGTTAACAAAAGCATCTAGGTGAGTTAGGCCCCTAACTTGATTGGAATTAGGCCTCTAACTCACTTAGGCGCCTACTGGAATTCACAGTAGTGGTTATCTGCATCTTTCCCTACTTAAATACCTTTGTCACGCTGGCCCCAGTGAGCAGTATGCCTATGTAGGCAAGGGCAGCCATACAAATGAGGACAAAACAGGGCCCTGTGGATATATGTCATACTTCCTCCCTCTGCCCCCTGGAGAACAAAAACACACCTGTTCTATCTGCCGTATGGCACACACCAAAAAGCACATCCCTCTTCTCTACATAGCCCTTATGACCTTACCTCCAGATCACTGCATAAGCCTCCCAGCCTGGCTGCTTTCATCAAGCTGGAGCATTGTCTGCTGGCTCCTTCTTGGCAACCTACACCCTTGCAGGGTATGAAAGACGAGGATGGCTGCAGGCTGCGTGAAGGAAATCTTGTGGGTGGTGGGGGGCCGACCTCTGGGCTAAATCAGAATCGCCAACCTATCTTTAAAGGTGACCTGCAAAGAAAGAGAGGTGGTGTGGTTTGCTTCCTTATGGTGAGTAAAGAAGGCCTGGAAAAGGTTTTTTTCACCCTTAGAAGGAGTACAGTTGTCAAGTCTTGCCTCTCCAGGTCTGGGTGGAGGACTTAGAGGTATGGTCTCAGAGCTTTCTCTGCCCTTTATCAGCAGGGCGGGGAGCTGAATCCTTAAGACAGAGAGCCCTCTCCCAAGTGTTTTAAGATGCTTTAAAAACAAGGGCGCTAGACTCGGTTACTCCTCCTCTCAATGAACTGTATCTTCCACCATGAGCAATTAGTGAAATCAACAGGGTCCAGTGCTATTCAGCGTGCACCAGGGTATCCCAATGGGATCCAAAGAGCATTAGTCTATCTGACTAGAAATCCCTTCCCTCTCACAGTGAATCAGGATTCAGTATCTGGATATTGCAGGTACCATAATCTGATGAGTTCTCTAGCTGTCCACAGAGTCTCCAAGGAGACATAAGAGCTGAATTGATGCTAAAGTTAAAAAAATATATATTTAAAATAGGAAAAAAAAACTTTCAAATCCTCCCCAGCTTTCTCTATGCAACATAAAGCAGGAAAAGGACACAACCTCCATTCCACACCACCCTTTGCCAGCCCCCTTTAAAGAAAGTGAAAAAGGCTGTTATAGTTGTCCTGCATGTAGTGTGTTTGGTGACACTGCGCTGTCTTTCGTCTTCTAGTTACTACCGGCAGAAGTTCCTGGCGTCCACTGGCAGGAGGGTCTGGATAGATGCTGGCGGCTCAGTGGAGCACGGGAAGGGGCTCCGCATGCTCAGAAAATCCCCAGCTCCTCAGCGAGGCAGAATCACTCCTATGTCTGCCTTTGCAGGTGCTGCCCGCATCTCAGTGATGAAAGACAAAGAGTTGGAAGCCTATGTGGAAACCCTCAAGGGTAAGAACTTCACGTGGCTCAGTGTGTTTGTGTTTGAGTGGGAATTTCAGGGGCAGTGCCAAAGAGGCAGAAGGCCCCTTTGCGGCGGGTCACAGCTATTCACTGCAGCGTCCTGTATCCATTGCCAGTAAGGAGAAGTCCCCTCTCCCTACCAGATTTTGGGCTTTGGATCAGGGCCGAGGTTAGCAAAGCCTATTTTGCTACCTGCACCCACCCAAAATAGACACTGCTTGGAGTCCTCTGGGGACTGCACAATGACATGAGTGATAGGAGGAAGCATATTCTTGCAGTGAAAGTGCAGGATGCCTGGGTTCTCTTCCCAGCTGTGCCACAGACTCATTGGGTGATCCTGGGCAAATTGCTTCAGATTTACAGAAGTGACCACTGATTTGGGATGCCTCCAAGCCAGGACTAGAACCCAGATTTCCCAGTTCCAGATCACTTATCTGAGTAATGAAATGGAGGGGAGGGGCACTCTTCCAGGCTCCACCCACAAAATAAGCTCCACCCCTGTGGATCACCAGGCTGACACCTTTCAAATGATCAAAATATGATCATCTGTTCTCTGAGCACCTTGAACTTAGTTCTTCCCTCAGTGGGGCTTGAATATGACTCTGATAGGCTCTTTAGATTTGCTGCTTTCTTGATTAGTAAAAAAAAAAAATAGTAGTCATCTCTCCCAGATGCCACCCACTGATGGCACCAAAATGGGACATCACTCACAGTAAATTGTGTAGCTCTCCTTTCTTACATGAGGAATGAAATAGTTGACCACATGTATTATCAGCACTGTCACCATGTAGAAGAAATATAAAATGGGAGAATTAAAGTTAGCTTAAAGTTGGTGTGATAAAGTTCCTCTTCTACCTTGGTGGGTCCTGTGCTTATTGGTGGATTTTGCTAGCCTCAGAGATCTTCCTGTGTTGGATCAGGAGTTGGGAGGTTTTAGGGGGAACCCGGGCCTGCCCTTTACCCCAGGTTCCAGCCCAGGGCCCCGTGGACTGCTGCTGTCTATAGTGCCTTCTGGAACAGCTACATGACAGCTACAATTCCCTGGGCTACTTTCCCATGGCTTCCTCCCAACACCTTCTTTGTCCTCACCACAGGACCTTCCTCCTGATGTCTGATAACGCTTGTACTCCTCAGTCCTCCAGCAGCACACCCTCTCACTCTCAGCTCCTTTTACTTACTTTTACCCACACCCACCACTAACTGGAGTGAAAGCCTTTTTATACCAGGTGTCCTGATTAGCCTTAATTAATTCTAGTAACTTCCCAATTGGCCACAGGTGTCCTAATTAGCCTGCCTGCCTTAATTAGTTTTAGAAAGTTCCTGAGTGTTCTGGAATAGTCCCTGTTATCTTACCTAGGGAAAAGGGACCTGCTTAACCTGGAGCTAATGTATCCACCTTCGACCACTCTTTTGTAACCATCTGGTCTGACCCTGTCACATTGGTTAAAGCAATATGGGTTGTAAAGAAAGGCCTTGAAAGTAAAGAGTTATACGGCCCGAAAAAATGAAGTAGGGAGGACGTCTGGTTCAAAGAATAATTAATGAGATAAGGGGACGTTTCTAAAATGGCTTCTGATCAGTCCGGTGACTTGTTTTAAATAAGACAAAAATGATCTGTTTTAAAAAGAGCCAGCATGGCCCTTCCCACCCCACATACCAATGTTATCTCAAAAAACAGGGCCTGTGTTAACCCAGGTACAAAGGAAAAACTGTGTGTCAGCAAGAAGGAGGGGAAGAGATAAGGAGAAAAGGCCTTGGGGAGAAAGGAGGTTGTAATCTTATATGGATTAAGACTGGAAATAAGAGTGAACTGTCTCCAGTTGGCTCTTACCCGAAGTCAGTAATTGGCAATGACATCACTTGTTTTTTAAAGGATATAAACAAAGTAAACTCTTCAAGGGTTCATTGCTAATACCTGCCTGACCACATCGGACTGAACCAATATGGGTCTAAGCATCCTTGAGTGTTTAGTCCAGTTGTAAATATCTTGATCAAATGCTTATAAATGTTTTGTTACCATTTGGTTGTAGTAAATTGCTTATTATTTAGGCTTTGTGGGCATGTTTAGAGCAATTGTATAAATACCTTTTGGCCTCTGGATTTAATAAAGCAATTTATGGTTAAATTAGTATCATGATAATATCCTGCGTGAATAATAATTCCAACACACAAGGGAACCTTAAATAACCGTTCAGTTCTTCTTGGTGGCTGCTCGGTGTATAATAAATAGCTCATGGGCTACCATGTCTAGTTCTTACAACCTATGGCTAAGACTTTCAAAGGTGGCCTCTAATTTTGGATGTCTCCGTTTATGGTTTCCCAACTTTAGACACTTGTGGGTTGATGATTCAGAGGGGCTGAGCACCCACAACTCTTTGCCTACAGCTGGAATAGTGGAGGCTCAACACTTCTGAAAATTAGGTACCAGATCTGTAAAGTTGGGCACTCAAAATCAGAGGCTGCTGGCTCATATTTTCCATGTGTTTAACAGAAAGTAAGGTACAAAAAAAGGAGGAAAAGTGAATAGGGGAGATCTCAGAATGTATAGTCCTACAGTGTTGGATTGGTCAGAGAATGGGAGAGCAAAGGGCTAGAAAACAGATGGTGGGTACCGTGTCCAATTAGTGATATCCATTCTTTTCTTTTCCCCTTTGCTAGCAAGCAGTGTCCCCTCCGACAGTCCTTATGCTCAGGTACCCATCTTCCCATTGCTTCCCAACCGGGATGGAATGTCAATACCGAAGCCAAAAAAAGACTTACAGAAGCTGGAGATGCAGAGAAGGAAAGAACCTATATCGTCCTTTGAAAACCATTTTTTCCATAAAAGAAACTGGCTGCGCGAGGCAAGATAAGCAAACAGTTAATCTCTGTAATAACAGATGACACACAAGGGCAGGTCTGAGTTGTTGTGCTGTATAGACTCTTCCCCATTGAAATGTGTGGGTTAGCGCACATCCTTTCAACGCTTACATTCCCTTGGACTCAGGGGGTCAAATTCAGTGATGTCAATGGGGTGTGACTCTGCGTAAGCCTGGAGTTGTCTAAGGTGATGTAATATACACATTGAGGGTGACGGAAGGAAGTGTAAATTACACAAACTTAACTTCCTTTTAGATCTTTTGAGACTCATCTCTGAATGTGGCCACTGGAAAATTGTTCCCAGAAATGTTCTTGAAATGAATCTATGAATGCTGCACCATTTAACCTGCAGTTTGTGCAGCTGGCATACTGTGGCTGTCTGTATGTTAGAGATTACATCAAGTGGGGAATTCTGGTGGTTTGTATATCTGGCATTCACCAGAGGTATAATGGATAGAATAGCTCTCCCCTTTGCAGCCCAGAAAGCCCAATACCTCTGGGTGACTATTCCAGGTAAGACAGGGATACGCTTTTACAGGGAAGCAAATAGCCTTGATTTCTCTTAAACATATTAGGCTGTCTGAAAAGGGTGTGAGTTTGATCCCTGTCCTAAAAGCTTTGAGGCAGGAGATTCTGGCTGAATCCCCCCACATTCCCATCTGCCACAGATATAAAGAACATATGATAACATGATAGCCTGATGGGTTGTCTTCGTGGGATGATTAAAGGAATGAACCCTACCATGCATGCAGCAGAAGAGGCCAGCGAGCTATCCGTCCCACAAAACAGCCTTGGTCTCTCACTTCCCAATCTCAATATATAATCAAGTGACCTAGACCACACAAGACACTTAATGAAGATGTCTACTTTCTCTATGGTCCTCCACAACACGCACCCTGAGATATGTGGACAGCAGATGGGAAAACATGGCTGTGCGTGACAACACTGAAATCTTTTCCGAGCAGCAGGCTGTGCTTCCTCCTCTTGGGGACAGTCCTGGAGCATAGCAGTACTGAAAGTAGATAGGGACAAACCCTGCTCTTGTATATTGCTGTGTAAATCTAGACTAGTAGCTCCATTGACTTGAATGGAGTGAGTCTGGATTTACACTGATGTAACTGAAAACAGAATTTTGCCTTGTACATATACTCTGGTACCCTTGCATTGCTGCTGAGCTATGGCTAATCAGATCCCATGCTTCAGCCTGACTGATGCAGGAAGGGATTTCCCCAAATGAGCTACATAAACAGTTGGCCAGGTACATAAGAGAGGGTTTTGTTGTCCCTGAAAGCAGTAGGTCACAGCCACTGCCTGAGGCAAGAGGCCTGTCTTGACGGACCATTGGTAAAGCCTCTTTTTCTGCCTTTTTCAATCAGGCAACTGCATTCAAACCTCCTGATTACTTCAGAGTCAAGAAAAACTCCCTTAGTCTCGGCCCTCACTTGATGGAGAGGCAACACCGTTTGACTATAGAAGACCTGCGTGAGATACGACTAGATGTGAGTACAAAGTCTACCACCCCTTCCAAAGAATTCCTCCCTCCCTTCTTTCTGGTATTTTAGGAGATAACCAGTTTTACACTCCATCAGATCCTCGCCAGTCAAACACACTCTTCTTCCAAGGACTGGCTGGCTCACGGCATTCCGAGTGGGGTATAGGGGCCCTTTCATCTCCAGGGCACTACTTTGGGTTGCTAGCGATGAAAAGATGGCTATTTTGTGGCCTTTATAAAGGGTTCGGTCCTGGTTAACGGGCCACATCACACGAACCAGCATCCATCCCAGCTGTTCCCCTTTGTGGAGGTCAAAGATGGCCATGGCCACCTAATGCTACCCTTTCACCTGGCAGCCATCCCTTCAGGGCAGGGCTGAGACAGGAGTGACGGGCAGCATCTGGACGTTTGCACTGCCACACTGCCCATACTATGGAGAAAGGACTTCAGCTCCCAGTATTGTCAGTCTGACCCCTTCCAGACAGAGTAAGCAGTGTCTCTCTGGAGTTGCTCCATTTTGCTTGTTGAAACATAAAGCTGCTTAGGACATGGAACAAATTCAGACCCGATGTACGCAAATGCAACTGCCACTGACATTGCTGGGCATGCGAGGTGCTCAGTGTCTCTGAAAATCAGATCACTTTTATAGGGACTTAATTTTAACTAACTCAGATTGGAAACTCTTGCCCTGAGATCCTCACTGCTCCACATGGACATTAAAGATTCCATCTGCTATTTTCTGTAATAGTAAGAGGAGCTGACCCAGTCTACTTGGTCAAAACTCCCCCCTCCCCCTTAAATTGTTAGCAAGTGTTCAGCCTGATTGCTGCCCTCTACTCCCAGAGGTGGCTGCATTTCAGTGCTGCTTTGAAGCCCCTTTTGAGATAAAAGGTGATATAGAAATGTATGATTATCAGTAACCCAGACAGTACAAATTAGAGGGTTGCTGGTTCTCCATACCCCTGTTCCACCATGATTGTCTCCTGGCAACCGTTCCTCCTCTCCCAGAGGCATATGCAAGGGTTAGGAGCAGCAAGTACAAATACCATTAGCTATTACCACTTAGATACAGTAGCAAGATGATGGAGACCTTAGAAATATTGTAGGAACTGGGGTATATGCACAACCCTTTATAATACAGTGACTGTAGTTACACTGAAGTTCCAGTGTAATTACAAGGTGTAACCCATACAATGAACTTTCTGGTGAAAGAATTTTAACTAAGCATCTATATTACTTCATGCAATTCCTTGAAATTACTGTGAAGTATGAAACCAAAGGGATAATAAGAAATGTCAGTAAATCTTTCCATTACATAAATTGGTGATATTTACCAGCATCTAATTGCAGTCAGTGCATGATAAAGGGTATCCAAGATCTTTTTTTGACCACTTCACACCTCCCATCTGTCAGACTTCTGCAGTAGCTGGTTTCCATTTGGGTAAAGATCTGGCTCCATGCTACTCTGCAGCCTCTTTCAACCTCCATCTCTTCTCCATAGGTGAAGAGGGTAACTGAAATGTACAAGCAGGGGATGGCACTGAAGGAGAGGAAC
This sequence comes from Gopherus flavomarginatus, assembly GCF_025201925.1. Lineage (NCBI taxonomy): Eukaryota > Metazoa > Chordata > Testudines > Testudinidae > Gopherus > Gopherus flavomarginatus. The sequence goes on from NC_066641.1 coordinate 5,881,228, forward strand.
AGGATGCTGAAACTGTGGCGGAGGTTGCACGGTGGCCAGATTGGGCTGGAATCAGGGAACCACAGCTTCTACCACACTTTCTCCACCTACTCCTGGTCGTGGAACACTCGCCAAGAGCTGGTGACACCCAACGAACTTCAGCAGTATGATAACAAACTGTACCGCAGAGAACATTCCTCAGCCTGCTCCGATGACAGCGAAGTCAAGAGTGGGATAAGGAAAGGAAAAGAGAGGAAATGAAAAGAGCCATGCTGCTCCATTTTCTTAACATCACTGTTGACTATTCTCCTCCTTCCCATCCCATTATTTTTCTCTATAAGTCTCAGGCTCTTACACAGTTCACACTGTCCGAGGGTAGGAAAGAACTGTTTCCTCTTTGCATAGTGGTTAATACAATGAGAATTAAAAGAGAAACATGTTTTTCTTCTACCAGTCTCCGCTCTTTCTCTATAACAATCACTGGATTCAGGAATATCACTGTAGGGGTTACCTGATAGATTTGGGGGAGCAGTATCAAGATTCTCTATTCTATTCCTAGCTCTGCCACTGACTTTCTGTTCCTTGGTTTTCCCATCTCTGAAATGGGGCTCATACTTACGTCATAGGGAGGGAAGCTGCAGGGAGTTCAATGACTCATTACTAGGGCTGTCGATTAATTGGAGTAACTCATGATTAACTCAAAAAAATTAACTGCGATTAAAACCTTCATTGAAATTAATTGCACTGTTAAACAATAGAATATGCATAGAAATTTATTAAATATTTTGGATGTTTTTCTCTGTTTTCAAATATATCGATTTCAATTACAACACAGAATACAAAGTGTACAGTGCTCTTTATATTTTTGTTACAAATATTTGCACTGTAAAAATTATAAAAAAAATTCATTTTTCAATTCACCTCCTACAAGTACTGAAATGCAATCTCTTTATCATGAAAGTGCAGTTTACAAATGTAGATTTTTTTTTTTTGGTCACATAACTGCACTCAAAAACAAAACAATGTAAAACTTTAGTTCCTGCAAGTCCACTCAGTCCTATTTCTTGTTCAGCCAATCGCTCAAACAACTTTGGTTACGTTTAGGGTGACCAGACAGCAAATGTGAAAAATCAGGATGAGGTGAGGGATAAGAAGAGCCTATATAAGAAAAAGACCCAAAAATCAGGACATCTGGTCACCCTAATTACATTTGCAGAAGGGAATGCTGCCTGCTTCTTGTTTACACCACCTGAGAACAGGTATTTGCATGGCATTGGTGGAGCCGCACTGCACGATCGCTACATGCCCGATGTGCTGAAGATTTGTAGGTCCCTTCATGCTTCAGCCATGGCGCCAGAGGACACACGTCCATGCTGATGAGCCTTGTTAGGCACAATGCGTTCATGACATGCGTGACTGACCGCCTTGGGCAGAACTCTGGGCCTCCTGCTCTGTCGGGGGGCGGCAGGAGGAGCTGGGCTCTTGCTCCCTGAAAGCAAACGGCAGCGGTGACCCTATTGCTCTGGGTGGGCTGGACCCCAGGGCCGGGCGCTCCAGCACCGCTTGCCCCCCGCCCCCGCGGGACACGTGCCACGGGTGGGCGGCGACCCCACTGCTCGCGGGGCTGCCCCACGCCCGGGCTCCCTGGGGCAGGCGCAGCCTCCGGCTGCTGCGCGGGGCGGGCGCGAGCCTCGGCCCAGGCCCCGCTCCAGCAAGGGCGGGAACAGCCCCCGCCCCTCCCAGGCCGCCTCCCGCCCGGCAGTTCTCTCTCCGGTCGGGCACCGGGGTCAAGGGGCGGGTTCCGGTTCCGGTTCCGGGTCGCGCAGCCTGTCATGGCGGCCCCTGGGAGGAGGCAGCCGTTCGGGAGCCGCTTCCTGACCGACCCGAGCCGACTCTTCCAGCACAACGCCTGGTGAGGCGACCCGCGCCGCCCCGGGGGACCCCCCCCTTCTGCGAGCAGCGTCCCCCCCCGCTGGCACAGACCCCCCCCGTGCGCTCGCGCAGACTCCCTAGCGCTGGGGGTCACCGCCCCCCCCCACGTGCAGCCCGACCCCCCCCCAGCCCCGAGGGGCACCCTGCGAACCCGGGAGAACTGCCCCCTTTCCGCGTGTGCACAGGCCTCCCGCCTAGGCCCCGGGGGACTGAGCCCCCTCCGGGGGAACCGACCCTCCCCTTTCCGTGCAGAGCCGAGCCCCCTCCGGGGGAACCGACCCCCCCCTTCCGTGCAGACCATCCCCCCAGGGGAATCGAGCCCCCCCTTTCTGTGTGTGCACAGCCCTCCCGCCTAGGGCCCGGGGGACCAACCCCCCGGTCCGTGCAGACCGTCCTCCCCCTCCCCCGGGGGAACCGATCCACCCTTCCATGCAGAAGCAGCCCCCCCTTCCATGCAGACTGTCCCCCTCCGGGGGAACCGACCCTCCCCTTCCTTGCAGACCATCCCCCCAGGACAACCGACCTTCCCCTTCCATGCAGACCGTCCTACGCCGGGGCAACTGACCCCCACCTTCCGTGCAGACCATCCACCCCAGGGCAACCGACCCCCCTCCTTCTATGCAGACCATCCCCCCCGGGGGAACCGACCCCCCCTTCCGTACGGACCATCCCACCCTGAGAGAACTGAGCTTCCCGGATTGAAACTGTTCCTCCTTTGCATTTGCACAGCCCTTTTCTCTCCTTACTTGGTGATCCAGTTATGGATTATATGACTCAAAGTTGCTTCATAAATGTAAATCCTCAATTTCCTTTCTCCAGAAATGGAGCATTCTTAGGGATCTGCTGTTCCTTTTCTTTAAGTCTTTTGTCTCTGTCAAATAGTAATGAAAGAATAACCCATTTTAGGGCCTGAATAATTCTGCTAGGCCCCTATATTCTTCTTTGTCCTGTCTCCTTCACATCATTTTTCTTCGCTCTTTTTAAATTATCACTTGCTTTAATGCCTGTGCAACTGTGTATGTACATTGAAACTGTCAACATTTTCTTAACATCTGAAAGTTTTCCTGTATCCAGTCCTATCTCTAGGATATTCATACATATTGTTCAATATTACATCTGTATGAATTAAAGCTATTTTAGTACATGACAGGAGAGTTGTCTGCTTTGTCAACGAAGGGTGCCTATTAGTGTTAAATGTGATAGTGATTTTGTGGTGTGGATTTCTGTCCATTAAAACTGTATGGGCACCCAAAGCCATTCACATTCACCTCAGAACAGCCATCACATGTTGATGAGCTTTAGCTCACTACCTAACTGGCCCAGATTTGAACTGGAGACCTACAGATGAAAACCCTATTCTTACCAATTCAGTGAGTCATCTAATTCCCTCCCTTTGTTTGCTTATTGAGAGTGGTTTTGGTTCTTAATTTACCAGACACTGAAATGCTGTTGCACTGCCCAGCAGCTTCCTCTTTTTTCCCCCAGTCTTAACCTTCCCAGCTAAGTAGCTCATTTTATTTTTCCCAACAGGGATAATGTTGAATGGTCTGAAGAGCAGGAAGCCAGTGCAAGGAGCAAAGTTCAAGAGAACAGCAGGCAGCTTGTTCCACAAGACAAACAAGGTACTTCTAGATGCCACTGTATTTCTTATAAATCTTGATGGATCAGTACAGTAGCTGACAATTCTAGGCAAAAACAAAGATTCATCTTCATTTATTCCCCCAACATTTTTCCCAAAACTGCTGATTTTAATCAGACTCGGGGTCTGTTTAGTATGTGCCGCTAGATGCCTTTAGAACTTTTCCCATAACTCATCCCATTAGACTTTAAGTGATCTTGGCTGGGAGGATCACATTGGCCTTGAACTTCCTTGTTGATATTTTACATATTAATAGGAAATGCTATAAATCATATAAACAGACTTCTCCCAGTTATAAGGCAAGGGGCAGATTCTGTTCTGCCTTCATGGCTGTCTATCTCTCTAGCAGCTTAATGACTTCTAACATTTAATCTTCAAGTTCCTTGTATGATGTTATGCTCCTTGTGAAATAAGCTCACTCTTTCGCCTATTAAGCTATAGGCAGTATTAGTGGTGCCCGTATTTGTGTGCATTAAGTTAATGGTAATAGTTGAAACAGACTAAGAAAAATGTTAGTTTATCCAAGATCCTGCATTGAATGTTTGGCATCAAATAATAGAATCTTAGGATTGGAAGGGATCTCATGAGGTCATCTAGTCCAGTTCCTTGCACTTAAGGCAGGACCTAGCATTAGCTGGACCATCCCTGACAGGTGTCTATCCAACCTACTCTTAAATATCTCCAGTAACAGAGATTCCACAGCCTCCCTAGGCAATTTACTCCTGTGCTTAATTAGCTTGTTAGGAAGTTATTCCTAATGTCCCATCTAAACTGCCCTTGCTTCCGTTTAAGCCCATTGCCTCTTGTCCTATCCTCAGAGATTAATGAGAACAATTTTTCTCCCTCCTCTTTGTAACAATTTTTTATATACTTGAAGGCTGTTATGTCCCCCCTCAGTCTTCTCTTCTCCAGCCTAAACAATCCCAGTTTATTCAATCTTCCCTCACAGGTCATGTTTTCTAGACCTTTAATCATTTTTGTTGCTCTTCTCTGGACTTCCTCCAATTTCTTCACATCTTTCCTGAAATGTGGCACCCAGAACTGGACACACTAGTCTAGTTGAGGCCTAATCAGTGTGGTACTAAAGTTCTAAGCTGTTTCTTTCAAATTCCCTTCACTTGCTCAGACCTCGGTGCAGGAAATATTGGCGTATCCATCACTTAAACTCTCAGTAGTTATAAATCTGAATCAAGCTGGAGAAGCATAGCTCTGTAGCTGATGTTTTGGTTAAAGCTGCTCTAAAGTTCACCCAGCCCCTTTCCTCTCCTGCTCTGAGATCTCATTCTACTTTGTGAAAGATGGTGAAAGTGTCCTGCTGTCCGCTGCTGTACCTTTCTCTCAAGAGCTAGACTAGATTTGATTGATGTTATTTGTTATATCCCACCTCATGCTTGGATGTAGCTAAATAGGAATAGTCTACGTTGGTATTTCTACGGTAGACTGCTCCTGGGTATCAAGCTGGATCTTCTTCTTTAATTAAAATTAAAGGGGCATGAGTCTATTACATCTGTAAGGCAAAAATGCAAACTCTGATGGGACTATTCAGGTCCTTTCCATGTAGCATTCCATTGTGTTTACAATAGCAGGCTTTTCACTATGGCTAAGACTGACCCTCCTAAACTCTTGGATCTAGATTCTCAAAAGTGCTCAGTAGCCAGCAGCCGTCATTGTGATATCCAACATGCTGAGTTCATTTAAAAGCTGCCCAACTATCCGCTAGCTTTGCTTACTCCCAGAGTAGAGGAGAGATGGTAACTCTGCCCCCTCCGTGGGACTTAATATACTGCTATAATTCAGTGCATGGCACTCCATGGTGGCATTCTAGACAGAATAGAATCCCTGCTGAAGCTCTAGTAATCTAAAGCACGAGTAGCTACACTACAGAGCAGTACAATGCAAAGTAGGATATTGGTTGTTACAGCTGTAGTATCTTGTGGAACAGATGGGCCTTCAGAATTTATTTTGAAGGAAAGGGGAGGGTGTCTGGTTGGGAAAGGGTATTAACTAGCTGGAGACATGGAAAAAGCAGTGTGGCTTCCACACTTTCTCTTTGGAGACAATAATTCATCGGGTCCATGGAGTCTCTGATTCCCTCCCCATCTTCTGTGGCCAGTAATTTTTGTTTGGGGACATATTTCATCCAGGAGATTTCTCTAGTGTGAAGGGGTGATATGGGCTGGACTTTGGCGGTTGTCCTCACAAGGAAGAGCTGATCTCTCTGGACTTCCAACCAAAGAGAGAGCTCCGCAGGAATCCAGCTCACACATGGACGTCCTCACACACTAGAGTTCTGACCAAAAGGAATATTTTTAATAGTCTTGATCTTGAAGCAGGAATTATGGATGAAGTTCATTGGGCCACGATGGGAAAATGTCAAATTAGAGGATTGTAATGGATCTTTCGGGCCTTAAAATCAATTTTTTGAGTGATACTTACCAGCTGGTCCTTGATTTCTTGTTCTTACGCTGCACAGATGTGAGGTCTTCGTTGTTTTACAAACAGTACATTCCACAACATCTCTGAGGTAGGTATGGCTTTATACAGGTCTACTAGAAGGACCACCACACCTCTGGAATAGAAAATAGCCACTGTCCAGTAATGCACAGCACTACTGCATCATTCTTCAGGACAGGAAGTGCATAATATCTTATGCAGTGAATATCACAGGAGACATTTAGGTCAGAGATTCTCAACCAGGCATACACGTACCCCTTGGGGTATGCAGAGGTCTTACAGGGGTTACACCAACTCATCTAGATACTTGCCTAGTTTTACAACAGGCTACATAAAAAGCACCAGCGAAGTCAGTACAGACTAAAATTTCACCCAGACAGTGACTTGTTTATATGGCTCTATAGACTATACACTGACATGTAAATACAATGTTAATATTCCAATTGATCTATTTTATAATTATATGGTAAAAAGGAGAAAGCCAGCAATTTTTCAGTAATGATGTGCTGTGACACTCTTTTATTTTTGTCTGAATTTGCAAACAAGTAGTTTTTAAGTGAGGTGAAACTTGGGGGTATGGAGGACAAATCAGACTCCTAAAATGGGTACAGTAATCTGAAAAGGTTGAGAGCCACTGATTTAGGTAATTAGAATGTAGATCGCTGAGTTGAAATCTTGCCAAGACACCAAGGTTAGCATCCCCTACGTGTATGAAAATGTTGTGAAATTTTATTAGCACCTCATGTTTTCTCATCTGAAAGATGGCACCACTAGCACTGTACTTCCTTGCCTCCGCATTAAGGCTTTGGTTCCGTGGAGCTCAGGAAAAACTGCCAGCTACTGAATCAACATTACTACTTCTGCTGCAACTTTAGTGGTCTTTGAATGTCTCCTGTGTAAACACTGTATGGGCTTGACCCTGCTTAGCTTGAGATCTGATTGGATCACAGCATGAGGTACTATGGCTGCAGCCTGTCATCAGATATTAAAATCTCTCTTAACTTGGTCCTGAGGTCATGGCTCCTTACAAAATCCTTATAACCGAGATAAAGTCAGAGGGGTTATTTTTATATTTAGTAGTTTGTGTTTCAGGATAAATCCTGCTAAAAATACACCCGTAACTGACTTTTCAATTCTTTGCCAAAACCATTTTTTTTCTCCCTTGCCCAAGCCTTCTTTTAGACTGAGACTGCATTTCTCCCCAGACATTTCCAGCCTTCTTTTCTTTATCCTCCTTCAGACCTCTCTTAAACAGTTAGGGAGTTTCCAGCTTAATCTTCTGTGTTGATGGCTGGCCCAAGAGTAACTCTAATTTTAATGGATGCCCCTTTTTCCCTGCTTAAGCCTTCTGTCCTTGACAGGTGGTAGAGAAAATAGAGTGAGAGCTGTAGAAGAGGGTGAGTAATCATAATTGTAGGTGAATTTTCTGAGTTCAATAAATAACAAGTCACTGTCAAAAGTTGTTTAAGGGCTTGCATCTTGTTGAAATGTGGTTGGAGTCTGTGGCCCTCGGCCTTAACACTTACAAGTTGATAGGCAGCTGAAATTTGTTAACTCTTCCCAGCACAATAGGCCAGGAGTGCTCATGCCAAAACCTTACTTGAGAGAGAGGCTCACCACATTTGGAAGATACTAATCAGTTCCTTACGCTGGGTCCATTTCCCAGGAGAGGAAGCAGCTCCAAGAACAGTATTAGGTATCTGAAATCTGTGCAGTCATGTCATGGAAATTTTCAGGCCATTTCTAATCCCATTAGAAACTCACTCAATCACCTCCATTCCACATCCGCGACAGAGGGGAAGTCTTCCTGCTCTTGCTCACTATTGTGTTACTCATCTTATGAAATCAGTCCAGGAGGTCTGAGAGATTAGAATCTGCGAGTGATAACATTCCCCACTAAAGTTTCTTGGGTGCATGGGGGAGCAGACATTTCCCTTGGTGGTCTTTCCCTGTCTGTAATCTCAGAAATGTCGGATGCTCTAAATTGCACAATACACTGGAAAATAAAATACTGGGAGCAATTCTGTGCTGGCAGTCAGACTAAGTTATAATAATGTTTCTAATTTCACACAGTTTCAAAGCACGCTACAAATACTAGCTAAGCCTTGCATAGCCTCTGTGAGGTAGATAAGTACTATCCCATTTGTCAGATGGGAAGCTAAAAGGCCTGATCCCGAAATATACTAAGCACCTTCATCTCTCACTGGAAATAGTAGGTGCTCTGTACTTCTCAGGCATGAAGCCCTAAATGACTTTCCTCAGGTCCCAGAGAGAATCAGTGGAAGAGATGGGGAATAGGTCGCAGAGGTCCTTGATCAGTTCTCTACAAATAGAAAAGGCCTATCTTGGTGCCATGAAATCGAGCTAGAAAGGCAGACAACTTCCTTCACAAACACTTTCCTTTTTTATTCCTAATGAGGCAGTGTGGTGTCATAGCTGGGAGAGGGCTGATTGCTCCACATGTGAGGCAGTCGGACTCAAATCAGCATGCTCCTCAGTGAATAACCCTAATTCTTAAATAAGTTACTAAATACAACATGGAGCTTGTGACCCCTGTTTGATTAAACTGATTGCAAGCTAAGAAATTTGACTTGTCTTCTGTTGACCTTTCTTCTGTGTCTTTGCTTACAGATGAATATGAGCTCAATGCCAATGAATACTGGAATGATTTCTATAAAATCCATGAAAATGGCTTCTTCAAGGACAGACACTGGCTGTTCACTGAATTTCCTGAACTGGCACCGGACCAGAACCTAAGTCAACCTGAGGCGTCTGAATACAAAGATGGTAGCACCAGAAAACCCAGAGACACCAGGCTGGGGAGCTGTGAAAATGGTCTTTGTTCATTGGAAACCAGAACACAAGAGCATCATCAGTTGGACTTGATGAAAGACAGTAATAATATCATCAACAGACTCGACACAGATGGAGAAGCAGTACCGAAGTTGGGTGACCTGAAACTAAGTGATGGTGATTTCCCAGGATCCTCTGCCACTTACCGTATACTAGAGGTAACTTCAGTGAATGAGAGAAACAGCCTCTTTCCCAAGTGAATCAAACTTGCCAGCAGAATCTTTGTCCATGAAAGTGACAGACTTCAAACTTACCGGTTGTCATGTACAACCTCACCAAATCTTACAGCGCAACACAACTTTACATACAGAACCAACCGTCTTTCTTACAAATCTATCCCAAAGCTCTTTACAGAAATGAATAATAGGAGAGAAGCTGTAATATAGGCAAGGAGAGAGCTTAATTTTCAGCTGAAATTTGATATGAGGGAAAGATTCAGGAAAGCTGCTACAGAGGAGAAGGCTCTTGTGCCAGGAGTAATGAGACTGAGCAAAGAAATAGATATAGTCACAGAGTTTGAGGCCAGAAGGACCACCAGATCATCTCATTTGATACACACCCCCATCCTCCAATATTTCATGGGCCACTAGCATTACCCAGCACCTTTACAATAAACCCAACAACCAAAATTAGACCAAAGTATTATAGCCCACGGGAGACTAAACTATTATGTGCCACAGGCAGAGACTAGGATTGCCCAAGACCCCCTGCGATGGCAGAGAAATTATTAAAGTGAGATGTCCAGATAATCCTGACAAGTGACTTGTACCCCCATGCTGCAGAGGAAAGCAAACTCCCCTCTACAACAAGCAGGGTGTTGGGGGGATAGCGAGAGGACCACAGCTGTGAGATGGACTGGAGCAGCTCAGTGGAGGGTGTTAAAAACATAGAGGAAAACTGTGAACTGAATTAAGCCTGTTGGGTTTTGGGTCAGATTGGTCTTTGTTACTAACTAGTTCCCAAAGGGATTAGTATCTGGCTGTGCCCCACACTGAGGCCTTCTGAGATTCAAAAGGCAAGTTATTGCTATTTGATGTTAAAGTAACAGCTGAGGTCTCAACATGCATTCTCGTTGTGTATAGAATTGGTTTGTTAACCGTGTTCAGGAAGCTTCCCTCTGTCCCTGGCCTCTGGGTTCTCTCCTGAGTCTGTCTGACTTGAGGGACACAAAACTCTGAAAACTGTATTGCAGATCAAAAAAACCCTATGCAGTACAGCTGAGGAATTTTCAGGTAGTTGTGAGGTCTCAAAATGTTGATGCATAAGGGGTATCAACAGCATTCCTAAAACAGATTATAGAACTCATCGGCTAATAAACTATTCAAGCTGAAATATTTGTGCTAAGTTTGCCCGCACAACCTGTCACTGTGGATGATCAATCATCATATATCTGTGGCTGGGCCGGCCACCTGTTCTGTTGGAGCCCTGTTCTCCCAGAGGTGAGTCAGCATAAACAGCTTTGCAGCTCTCTGCAGGATCCTAGCACCTAAAATCTGTTAGAGGCAGCTTTCCATACTATTAAACCATCTCTGTTTTCATATCCTACCCATGTGCTTTCTGCGCTCGCCGTCATTTTCAAACAGCCAATAGCACATTCCATTCTGCTTACTTCAGTCCTTCCACAGAAGTCCCTAAACATTCAGGAGCAAAAGCCGCTGAACTAAATTGTATGGCTTATCTTCTCTTCCAATCAAGGGGAGGGGTAAGGGGAAGTAGCACTGCAGGCCCAGTTCTAAGGAGGGATAGTAGGAGAGCCACCTAGAAAGGGAGACTGAAATAATATGGTGCAGCTAGAACAGAAAGCAAAAGAGCAAAGCAAATCTCCTCCTCCTCCCTCACTCTTCCTCATTGTCTCTGTATGGAAATGAAACTGACTAACCTCTGGCCTTTGAGGCTGCCTGGGTGACTCATAGTGGTTGTTATGCTTGCAATTCCAGCAATAACAACTTTCAGGAATATCTGTGTTCCGCACAATCTGCCAGACTGTTGGTAGAATTAGGCAGCTAGTTTGGTGGCTTCCTGTGGATGCTCGGCTGCAGGGCCTGATCCTGAAAGGTGCTTGTGACGAACTGGGAATGTTCTTGATGTTTCCTCTGAATACTGTGTTGGTGCCTCAGTGTCCCCTATGCAGTTCTTAAGTATCTAGGTGGTGGGATAAGGGCATATGATTGCTGAAGAGCAAAGGGACAGTGCACCTAAATGCCTGGCACTCTGTCTCCTGGCAACTGATGGCCTGGGCCCCTGCTCTGCAAAGATGCCAGCTGAAGGTGTTGGAGACAAAGGGATCAGGTGACCTCCTGGCCCGGGAAAGGAGCTGAGCAGAGAGGAGGGGCTAGGAGGGGTTGTTAGTCTGGAGCTGGCTGGGGTCGAGGAGTGGAGGGCAGATGTGGGGGGTCTGGCTCACTGCCCCCTAGAATGGACCCGGCTGAGGGGTCCAGTTCGCTGTATCTACAAGCTCTGTTTTAGACCCTGTTCCTGTCATCGAATAAACCTCTGTTTTATTGGCTGGCTGAGTCACGTCTGACTGCAAAGTGAGGGTGCAGGACCCTGTGGCTTCCCCAGGACCCCGCTGGGGCAGGCTCGCTGTGGGAAGCTCACGGAGGGGCAGAGGATGCTGAATGCTCCAAGGAGAGACCCAGGAGGTGAAGCCGTGTGAGCTTCTTGCCCTGAACAAGTCTGCTCCGAGGGAGAGGAGGCTCCCCAAAGTCCTGCCTGGCTTGGTGGGGAGCAGTTCCAGAGCATCGCCCGGTGACTCTGTGACAGTGCTGACCATCTTCATCTCATTAATGAGTGTTGCAGGTGTTTGTTGCTGTTTGGGATTGGTCCCCCGTAGGTTGCTGGAACATCATTTTGTGGCTGGAGGGTGATGCTTTGTAACAGCTGCTAAGTGCAGACTAGAAAGCAGATGTCTCTGAGGAAAGCAGGACAGGTGTGTAACTGGCTGCTCTTTTTCTGCAGGTTGGCTGTGGTGCTGGAAATACGGTCTTCCCAATTTTGCAAACCAACAAGTAAGCAGCTCTGATTCATTTTTTCCTCTACAAGTCGTAAAAAATCACTGGAAAGAATGTTGTGCTCTGCTTCTGTTTTTTTTTAAATGCATAGACCCATTGCATATAAAAGAAGCTAAACACAAACACACCTTGTCAGTTCTGCCCACACACCTTTGAATGAATGAATTGTGATTAAAAGGTTACTGAGAGTCCATAGGATGCATTTGGTGGTCATGAAATTCTGCACACCCACTCATTTGTGGCTTTCAAAGTACTCTGCGGACGAGCTTCGTAATCTCTGTTCTCCCTCCTTTCCCCCAACACTGTAAGCATCATTGTACAGATGGGGACGATGGAAGTACAGAGGCGCTAAGTAATTCATCCAAGACCACAGGGCAAGTCATTGGTAGAGATGCGGATAAAGCCCAGTGCTCCTAATTCCCAGCTGCGTGCTCTCGCCATTAAACCCACCTCTTCCCTAAAACTTACTTTGCAAGTTAAATTGATTTTAAATCAACAATTTTAATCCTGATTTAAATCAGCAAGCAGGAAACCTTGATTTAAGTCAACGATTTTAATCTTGCTTTGCATTTGTACTGTTTAGTTCTTTTCCTAATGAAAGGTTACTTCTCATTGGCAGGTAATCATTAAAACATTGATTTGCTAAACTAAATCTAGCGTTCATGCTAAATTTGGTACTGCTTGTTGCTAACCAGGAGGATACACTATCTCAATACACATTTATTTAAGCAATTATATAACTTAATTTACATTATTCAGATTGTTAATTTTTAACTTTTTTTTTATGATGTTAGAAAGTGGTGAATGATGCATTTCTTTTTTACTCGATGAAGATTAATTTAGATGGAAATTGGAATTCAATTAAACTGCACAAAACCAGCATTTTAAAATGTGTTTATTGCTTAAATACAACTACCTTAAACGTGGTGGATACATAAGAAAAAAGATTAACACATGTTTAGTATTTAAAACTAACTGATTTATTTAAGAAATGAAGTCTTGTGTGTAGTTAGTGAATTGAATTGGTTGTTTCTGATCACCATTTCTTTCAAGATTTTAGAACTAGTAGTTTTCATCCTCTTACGCCTCATTTTTATTCATAGATCGGGAGTTGAAAAAGCAGGAAAATTTTGTTTGATTTTTCCAATCAATTTCTCAGCTTTGAATGAACTAGTCATTGAATTGAAATAGTTGAATAAATTGAAATGAAAAAATCATGACTCTGCACCTGCATAAGAAACTACTGTTGTCAAAAGATAGTTTAGCACTTTGACAAAATCTAGTTACAGGTGCTTAGCATGACTGCTCCCAGTTCAGTGCTTGGATTTGCTTTAAAACTTTGGCCGCAAACATGTAGTGGCTGAATATTTTTTACTTAAATTATTTTAATAGATTATAGTAAGTGTAGGTATTAATATAGATTGTCATAATTTCAAATTTAATTTTAAATAGGCTTATTTTTAAAAAGACAAATATATTTAGATTAAAAATCCAGGTTTTTTTTATGATTAATTTTTATCCACCCTGAGAACCATATGGGGCACGTGACTGTTTCTTGTTTCTTTTGCATTTATTTCAGTGATCCGGGGCTCTTTGTTTATTGCTGTGATTTTTCCAACACAGCTGTGGATCTTGTCCAGGTAAACTAAATATTGTGTAAGTTCTCGATGAAGTCACAGCTAGGTGGAGGCTGCTGATCCTGTGCAGCATTTGCAAAGATCTACTATTAGCACTGCCTTCATTAGTTCAGTTTTCCTGGCAGCTTGATATTTAGCTAGAACTGGATACTGCCTCTCCGTGTAAGTAGATTAGGGGATCTGGCCATTGGAGGCTGCAGGAAGGAAGGGAACAGGATTAATTTTATTTTTTTTTTAAATAAAAAGGCAGTTTGACAATGGTTCTGGAGAAGTAAGTCTGCTTTCCCGTCTCCAGACCAGGTGCTGTTTAATTGGGCAACTGCTAAAGTCTTGAAATCTTTAGAACGATTTCTTACAGCCTCAGTCAATTAATGTTGTTCTTGATTCACTTGTATCGTTGATGTAACCACAAGTCTGGAAGTAGCATTTCATTGCTGCTGCACAGGCAGCTGGTGTGATGTCATGGTGGATGCTGACTTTGTTGTTTGGGGCAAGGATTGACTTTGGCTATGGAATAGCAGGTATAAACAAATCTGTTTAGAATGGAGTTTGGAAAACTTAGCTTGAGTATTAAATTTATCAGCCCGTTTGATATGAGAGATGGTGAGTGGGGAGAAGGATAGCAGCAAGGGGCAGCTGCTCCAGTATGTATGTTGGTGCTCCCCACCTTCCCAAGCAGCCACAGAGTGAAACTGACCAGAGTCTGTATGTCATTGGGAGCTGGGGTTGCTCCGCGACTCTGTAAAACAGTCCCCTTCTGTTTAGGAATCTAAATATGGTTTTAAGAGCCTGGCGTTAGAGATCCTGGTTTGAAATGTTGAACCTAAGAGCCCAGTGCTACTCTACTGAAATCAGTAGGAGTTTTACCGTTGATTTCAGTGGATCAGGTTTAGGCCTTGACCCTCTGTGCTTCTATAAAGGGGAGAATTCCAGCTTAATGGTATAAATCACCCATTTCTAGCCTTGATCGTTTGTGAGAGGTTTGACCTTAAAGCTGTCACTGATCCCACAGTCTGGCATTGGTTATTTTGGCAGTAGAGAAGGACTGAATAGAATGAGTCCAGAACTCTCTTATAACTCTGCCGTATCTACTTAATGATTTTCCATAGTTCCCCTCCATTTCCCTTTCTCGAATATTCTAATTATAATAGCTGTACACACAGGGGTTATTCTGAGATGGACTCAAGGCCTCTGGGGGTATGTCTACACTGCAGCAAAGGGCATGCCTTCCAGCCTGGATACACAGACTCACACTAACTCCACTCGAACCAGTGCACTTACAGATAACATGTGGACATTGCGGTGTGGGCAGTGGTTCAGGTTAGCTGGTCGGGCAGGCTTGGACTGGGATGGCTACCCTGAGCCATCTCCCGTGCCATAGTGTCCACACTGCTATTTTTAGCACGCTAGCTTGAGTGGAGCTAGTGCGAATCTGTCCTGGGCTAGGAGGCACTAACCCAACTGCAGTGTAGACATACCCTGGCTCTTCCAGCTTTTCCATGTGAAAGTGAAATGGAGACTCTGCAGCCAGGTAGCGTTAGTATTTGTGTCTGACAGTGTCTGTATCCTCTTTTTTAATTGCAGACCAATGCAGAGTATGACTCTTCTCGCTGTTTTGCCTTCGTTCATGACCTGTGCAAGGACCAAAGCCCATACCCAATGCCAGAGGAGAGTCTTGACATCATTATTCTCATCTTTGTCCTATCAGCTCTTCTCCCAGAAAAGTAAGTTGGCCTCCACTCCAGCACCAGCAATTCACTGTAATGAACGGAGAAGAGGGTTCACATGACTAACGCAGTCAAAGCTCCTTCATGGCGGATACTAAAGTGATATTGTCAGGTTAAACATTCTGTAGTGAAATAATCCTTACCTGTGTTACTGAAACTCTAAATTTAACCTAGTGTGGTCATCACCCTGTGTCAGTGGGAGCCGCGATCGGCCGGACCTGCGGACACGGCAGGTAAACAAACCGGCCCGGCCCACCAAGGGCTTTGCCTACACGAGCGGCTTCTCAAGTTTGGGAAACACTGTTCTAGTCTGATTTTTATCTAGCATCTAGGATTCCTGCCCAAACTCTCACAGGAAATCTATGCAGAACCATGGATAGCACTTGGAGATCCTGTGTTAAATCACGTGACCACTTCCTCTGATGCGATGCCATCTTACAAAGACTTTCAGATAAACAAAGTTATAGTCTACAAGTCCGCGTGTATAGACGCAATCGAGTTTATTGGGACAGCTGCTGACAAAACCACAACAATCTTCATATTCTCCACTATAAACCCACCCTTTTAAAAACCTTAAAACAACTGAGCTGTTTAAAATGAGAATTTTTCACTCTAGTCATAAGTTGTAAATAAAAGTCTAAACGTAAAGGAACTCTGTCTCTTTGGTAAGCTCAACTCATTTGAATGATCTGAGGGACGAAGGAAGCAAGCATAACTTTGAAGGCTGTTGAATTTTCCTAATTTGCCCTTTTCCCAGGATGCAGTGCGTCATTAACAGACTGAGCCGGCTTCTGAAACCAGGAGGAATGATTCTGTTACGAGATTATGGTCGTTATGACCTAGCGCAGCTTCGGTTTAAGAAAGGTATTTCCTCCTTCCACGCTGGAACCCTTGCCACATCAGGGATGGGTGATGCGAGAGTGTCTGCAGGGGAGGCTGGTGTATCTAGGAGACAGACTGATAACTTCCCTTCTAGCACAGAGTGCAGTAGGGGGTGGGGATTGCCATCTGGCTTCTTGTGCAGCTGATTGGCTGGTTTAAAATAAGTTAGGTGGGTAATACTGTCCGAACAACTTTTGCCCCCAGGTCGGTGTCTGTCTGATAACTTCTACGTGAGAGGCGATGGGACCAGAGTTTACTTCTTTACACAAGGTAGGAGATTAGATCTCGTATTCCCAACCTTCTCACCTTCCTCATTCCTACTTGTGGGGAAATTCTGCAAACCCCCAGAGGCAAGCAGCGGACTCAGACATACCCTCTCCGGACCGGGTTGAAACATTAGAGGTTTGTCAGTTGCATGAAGAGCTGGGCCTATTGATCATTGTGAAATATGGCTCTGGCCTTCATGTAGTGGAGAATCCTTCCCCATCTGCCTCACGTGGAGAGGGCCCTCTTGCAATGGAACTTGCTGCACTTGGGAGTGGGGGGGGAAGAGGGGAGGGGAGCAGAATTTGAGGAGGTGTGGGGAGGGGCATTCCCTGGATACTGTTTCATGGGGGAGGGCACGTGGGGGTGGAGTGAGAGGGGCCAGCACTCTGAAGATCTTGTCTTCTGCCAATGTGGGGGAACTAAAGACTACTCTGTCTGCTGAGCTGGGGTAGCCTCAGCAAAACTGCTGCTGCATCATGGGGTTTGTATTCTTCTCCACCCATCACCCCCTGCCCTCCAAACCTCCAGCCAAGTTAGTGATATCGGGCACCTCTGTCCTACTGCCGGTAACCATTAGTCTGGTCTCAAATGATGGGTGTATGTAGGGCAGTGGTACTGCTGCAATGAGCTGATCAGGTCACTGTGTGGGCATATACGTTACAGCTAAATCATTCTAAAATGGGTGTTTGGAAAGGCAGAAAATGGCTGTCTGGCAAAGGTTTCAGCATGGCAGGTATGGGATAAAAGAGCACAAGCTGGGACTTGTTCACTCTTTGCTACAGAAACACTGTAATATCACATGCTCCCAGAGCTGCAATTACACTGGGTCTCTCCCAGCACTACTAGGTCTCTGGCTTTACATGCAGCCAGTGCATCGGGGCACCCTGATACAGAATGCACCATGGCGCGTATCGCTTGTATTTGGACTGCTTGGCTATAGCATTGTTCAGGCCTGGAGGGCACTCGGTGTCTTGATCAGCCCCACCTTGATGTGCCTTTTCTGGGATGTTTTTGGATTAATGACCACAATCCATATCAGTAGGGCGCTACCAAATTCACGGCCATGAAATACGCATCACAGACCATGAAATCTGATCTTTCGGGAGCTTTTACCCTATACTGTCCTGATTTCACAGGGCAGACCAGATTTCACAGGGCAGACAGAGGTCCTGACCCAAAAGGGAGTTAGAGGGGGTCACAAGGTTATTTTAGGGGGGTCGCAGTATTGCCACTCTTACTTCTGCACTGCCTTCAAAACTGGGTGGCCGGAGAGCGGTGGCTATTGGCCAGGTGCCCAGCTCTGAAGGCGGTGCCCCGCCCGCAGCAGCATAGAAATAAGGGTGGCAATACCATACCATGCCAGCCTTCTGCACTGCTGCCTTCAGAGCTGGGTGGCTTGAGAGTGGCGGCTGCTGATTGAGGGCCCAGCACTGCAAGCAGCAGTGCAGAAATAAAGGTGGCAATACCATACCAGGCCATCCTTACTTTTGCCCTGCTGCTGGCGGCGGCTCTGCCTTCGGAGCTGGGCTTCCAACCAGCAGCTGCCACTCTCCAGCTGCCCAGCTCTGAAGGCAGCTGCAGCCAGCGACAGCACAGAGAGTAGAAGTACCAATCCCCCTGCCCCCGCAATAACCTTGCAGTCCTCCCACAACTCCTTTTTGGGTCAGGACCCCTTCAATTACAACACCATGAAATTTCAGATTTAAATAGCCAAAATCATGACATGTACTATTTTAAAAATCCTGTGACCATGAAATTGATCAAAATGGACCATGAATTTGGCAGGGCCCTATATATCAGACATACAGGACTGTAAGCTTAACCCTGGAGCGTTACAGCATGGGCTTGATCCTGTAGGGTGCTGCGTGTCCTCCACTCCCAGGGACTTTGGGATTTGAGGGTACTTAGCATCTTGATCAAATCCCTTGAAAAACACATTCCAAGATTAGGGATAGTTGAGACAGGAAAGTCCGTCCCCTCAGGCATTCATGAATGGACAGTGCCCACCCCTTCATTCTAGGGTTGCTGCTGTCTTCCTTTCCTCCTCCCCCTTGCTCTCTGTGATGCCGATCATCCAAGCACTTCTCTTCCTCCTCAGTAGAGCAGAACAGAACATGTACCCCAAGGTCGATGTTAACTCTTGCCCCGAGATGATCACAAGGGTTGGCAGACTGTAGAGATCATGATACATCCAAAGCCAGGTGTCATGTGGTCCGTTCATTTGACAGTGGAATCAAAAGCACTGGATTTTTCCAGCACTTCCTTGAACCTTCAAAGGAATCTTTTGACTTCCACTTAGAGCAGTTTAGCTTACAACAAGCAAGCGTTGATCAAACTAATGCTTCTGCTATCTTAACTGCCTCCTCCCCAACCCTCCTAGATGAATTGGATGCTCTTTTCACCACGGCTGGGTTGGAAAAAGTCCAGAATCTGGTCGATCGGCGCCTACAGGTGAACCGAGGGAAGCAAGTGACGATGCATCGAGTGTGGATCCAGTGTAAATACCGCAAGCCCTTCCCTGCAGGACAGAAGGAGAATGGGCACGTTCATTAGCAAGGCGCATCTATCAGGTGTGCTGTATTTGGACTTGCTGGGACTCTCCTCCTGTGCAGCGTGTGGCACTGAGCAGACCTGCCATGTCATGCTGAATTCTGGCGCCTCCTGCAATGACCGGACTAGTCGTACGTTGACATGCTTTGTGTGCAAGGTGGAGCTATGCTCAGGACGACTCCACGACAATATCTAGTTACTAGTCTTTGTTTTTAAAATTAAGGGTGATTAACAATTTACCTAAGAAATGGGCACTCACTGTCTCTTGTTGAGCCTGAGCAAAATGAGTAACGAGTCCTCTGTCTTCCAAGTCTCTGCATGGAAAGGAACAGAAGTTTGGACCTTATCTTCAGGTTTTGTGGTTTGCAGAGCAGTGGGGTTCATTTCAGCCATCCCAGATCCTCCTGCCCCATCACCTTTTTGTCACTCGCTGCTCTGGGTATTGAAATCCAAATTCACATGCCTTGCAAATCAGATACAGAGAGGTTTTAAACAGGTTTTAAAAGTCAGGCTGGCTTGCGAGTGCAGATTCATTCCTGGCCTGTGCAATCTCTCAAAGGGAGAATCACCTTCCATCCTCCATAAGGTAATCAACTGACTCAATGTGGTGGACGGTGTTTAGTAGTTAGCTTACTGGAAGCCTCCCACAAGGTGCAAAAGTTATCTTTGTGTTCCACACTTTTGGGAGCAGGTTTTTTTTTACTCTGGGGAATCTGTTTTAAATAGAGTGCAAGGATACAGTCCGTGTTACAATTATAAAGAACTGATTTGCGATAAACTTTACCAGCCATGGTTTACACCACTACTTAAGTCTTTCCAAGCAAGCTAGTGTGCTGTACTGCAGCTCATCTGCGCTGAGGAGATCCAGGTTCAGGTCAGTCAAGCACGGGGCAAAAATAGCATGTTGTGATAGGTGTCAAAGTATAGACCACAACAGACTATCATTTCTGATTGTGGATTTTCACATGTATAGAGTGGAGAAGGTGGGGGAAATTCCATCAAGCCGATGTTTAATTATCAGGATAGGAAGAAGACGACCAGGTTGTGGGGGGAAATGGGATTAGCTAGGTGTGGCAGGGGAGGGACTGGAGGGGATTTGGGATGCTTCTGAGTAGCTGCTGACTTGTGACTCTCCTTCTCTCCATCTACCTTCTACCACAACCTTCTTTTCCCCTAGTGCCTACCTCTCTCAGGATCTCTATATTGGAGAGAGCCCAGCCTGACACCTTCCTAATGACTTGTTTTGGCTGACATTGCTTGGGGGGAGAGGGGCCAGGGCTGTGCCTATGCAATCTGGTGCACCTCACATGCCATTCCATTCACAGCACGTATATTTTGATGGTGAGATGATCATGGGCTAAGAGTACCAACACAGGAAGGAGATGTCAACTCGCTGACAAAGACATAACAAGAACCTATGCCTGGAAGGGTGAAAGGGGAAGTAAAGAGAGAAGAATTTGCTCCTGGTCCCTTAGAAATCAATGGGAGCTTTGTCAGGGAGAATAGAAGTCAATGGGAGCTTTGTCATTGAGACAGAACTGGGCCCATTGGCTTGACTAGTGCTGGAAGAGTCCACAGGTATCGTGGTGACATCTCCTGCCACCATCATCATGTTTATGAGCTGGCCCTGTTGATTCGTGACACTGCCACCATGCCGCCAGCCTGTCCCTCTGGAATTGTCATTCCTAACTCCATAGAGTGATTTTTTCCAGGGCTGAGTACAGGTGCAAAGGTGACCCAGCAAGTCCCTTGGAGCCTCCCTTTTGAGTGCCGTGCACGCTGATGCTATTTTCCTGTTTAAAGTCAGACTCCAGAACAGTTCTTTGCAAATACCTGATTAATGCTTGAGAGAACAGCTGGAAGAAAAGCTTTTGTTAAAGGTGCTATAATCTTGCTTCTTCAGGGTTGAGAGAACTTTCAAACTACATGGATGGAGGAGGAAAAGACCAGACTCAAAATGCCTACTATTTCTAAGGCAAAAAACGTATGGAGAAGGCATCTTTCCTTCACAGATATTTAGGCTTGGCAGGATTCAATATTTATTTTTTATGATTTAGATGGATATTGGTATTGAATTTTATGCATTTTATCAATTTTCACAGTTGTGGGAAACTATGGGGGGTAATACAATAGCAATTTAATGACTGTAGATGTTGAGAGTCAAAAAATTAAAACTTTGTAACTGTTAAAACACAAATTATCAACCTCGCATATCAAAATATACCAAGTAAACACCCTTAAGTCAAACCCTAAGTTCTCACGCAGCATTTTTCTTTCTTTGTCTACCTGTACATTTGTTGTTGTTGATGAAAGTGTGTGTGTGTACAGTGAAATGATCTGCCAATGTTTACTGATAAAAATCTGAGAGCCCTGAGAGAACTCCTGAGTATTGTAGTTAGACGTTAAAATTGGCTACTGAGTTTGGAAGAGGTTTTAATATTTTAGAGAGTTAGTGCTTTACAGTCATTGAATAAGACAGGTCTCTGCCCTGAGGAGCTTACAGGGGAATGGACAATGCCTAGACAAAAGTCTCTGCTTGAAACTGAGACTGGAAGAATAAATGTCTGCTTTAAGGTAATGATTGCATCATTGCTCACAGGAGCTCCTTTTCCTCTGAGTCCTGGTGATGCTTGTCTCTTTCCCTCATCCCGCCCAGAAGATCAAGTCAGATTTAGGGAAGAATAATCTTGTAATTCTCCAGCATGACATCCCTCTGCCTCTCAACTAACCAACCCTGCGTTTGCTTAAATGTCGCTTTTCCAGAGACTGCTGGCACCGGAGAGAGTTTCCTGCAGTCCCTTCCCCCCAGTCCCTAGGAGGAGCTGTCCCTTTTGGGGATAGTTTTATCTCCCTTGAAGGAGAGTTATTTACTGAAGTAAACAAGCAGTATAATTGGGGGGAATTAAAATAATTAGAAAAATTCCTTATTAATCACCCACGGGTTTGTTGTAACACAAGGAAAGCTATTTCTTTCATTATAAATTATTCATTTAAAGCTGATGGATCCCGTAAAAGCAGTTCATGCTCTTTTTCTAAAAGAGTTAAAATGAAGTTTCTTATGATTGTTCTGCTAGCTAAAAGGCTCTTACCACATCTGTCTGGTTTTAACTTAAGCTTCATGCAAAAACTGACAACCATTTAGGCATGTAGCCATGAATATAGCTGTATCTTTTCTTTTTTTTTTTAACCTAGTTCTGTTTTAGCATTTAAACAGGCACTTGGAATAAAAAAGTACCGGTTAAACATGATTTTGTTTTTGATGTTACAGGTCCATCAATGGCTATTAGCCAGGATGGGCAGGGATGGTGTCCCTAGCCTCTGTTTGCCAGAAGCTGAGACTGAATGACCGGATGATGACCTGTTCTGTTCATTCCCTATGGGGAACCTGGCAATTGGTCACTGTCGGAAGACAGGATACTAGGCTAGATGGATGTTTGGTCTGACCCAGTCTGGCCGTTTTTATGTTCTTGAAAGCAACAGGCATAGTGGCCTTTATTTGAACCAGGTCTACAGACCAATGGATAGGGCCCTAAGAAATTCACAGTCCATTTTGGTCAATGTCATGGTCATAGGATTTTTAAAGTAGTAAATTTCATGATTTTGGCTATTTAAATCTGAAATTTCAGTGTTGTAATTGTAGGGGTCCTGACCCAAAAAGGAGTTGTGGGAGAGTCACCAGGTTATTTTGTGTGGTTCTTGGGATATTCCAGTCCTGGCCCTACTGAGCAGAGAACACTGATCAGAATGAATTACATGATGGTTTTATGATGTATAGAAATTAGATCATTAAACTTATTGGCACTAACGTCTTAGAGCAGGAACTCTCAACCCTTTTCTTTCTGAGCCCCCCCACCCCACCCCCAACATGCTATAAAAACTCCCTGGCCCACCTGTGCCACAACAACTGGTTTTCTGCATATAAAAGCCAGGGCTGGTGTTAAGAGGTAGCAAGCAGGACAATTGGCTGGGGCCCCGTGCTGCAGGAGCCCCCGTGAAGCTAAGTTGTTCAGGCTTCGGCTTCAGCCCCGAGTGGCAGGGCTCGAGGACCATGTGGTGGGGCTTCAGCTTTCTGCCCTGAGCCCCAGTGAGTCTACGTTGGCCCTGCTTGGCGGACTACCTGAAACCTGCTCACAGCCCCCCAGAGGGTCCTGGGAACTTTGTTGAGAACCGCTGCCTTAGGAAATCAAGGGCAGCCAACCTAGATTTAGTCGGGTAGGTTAGCAGCATCATGTTAGCATAAAAACATTCTGAACATGTTGGTTCTGAAGCCCCTTGGTTGGAGAGATGGAGAGAAACTCAATGTATTGGGCCACATGGCCCATGCCTGTCTCCCCCTTTACCTCCATCCCAAGAGCTACATTGTAAAATTGAATGTTATCATTTCAATGAAGTTTTATAGTCTGCAAAACTAATAGGTGACACTTAATGGCCCTTGACAACAAATGGACCGACTGAAAGTGGGTGTGGTTGAAAAGGTGTTTCGATTGCAGAGTGCTACCATTGCACGGAAATTAAGGCCGATTCCAACACATCTGGCCTCTGCAGGAAGTCAAGTGGTGGCATATTATTTTTTAGTGACTCGTGCTGGACTCCTAGTCCAGAGGCAGAAGTCTTCTCTTTATCTATGGGCTAGGCATAACATGGGTAACAGCATACAGATGTCTCCTATGCTGTTCCACCGATGGGCCTTGATTCTGAACTGGGGGGATCCCTCGCAGGGGAGTCAGATGAATTTAGTTTCTGTAACCTATCTAGTTTACTGAGACATCCTGAAAGAGTGCTTCTTAGTGCCAATTGTGGGACTGGGATTTTTTCTTTGTTTTTTTGTGATTTGGTCATTTTCCCACTAGGATCTGTACTGAGGGCAGTGTTGCCAACTCTCACAATTTAATCGTGAATCTTGCAATACTTGGTGTTTTCCTTAAAGCCTCAGCTGCTGGAATCATGTTATTACTGGGGAAAAAATGTGTTTTTTTGTTGTTAAAAAAGAAAGTTTCTAGACCGCATGGTTGTGGAGAAATGATTGGAAAAAAATGAAGTGAGTGCATCTGAAAAGCTCATAAACCAATAGAAAAAGAATTCATAAAGTATTATTATTATATTATTTAATCTCATGATTTCTGACAGCCTGACTCATGATTTTTGACCACTTGCAGTTGGCAGTACAACGTGAGCCACCAAACACATTTCACATGAACCTCCACACAGCCCTCACATTTTAACAAATTTTGGTTGCCATTAACCTATGCTGGATTCAAAGCTGTGACCTTGAGGCAAAAAGTCTCTACCCTTTGGCTAATCCTGTTGCTTCATGTTCAAAATGCATGAATGGAAAAGTACTTGGGGAAGACTTCATGAGTGCCTACTAAGCCAAACTCGAGGAGAGAGAGTTGGCTCTGAAGGATGGACCATCAAATCTAACAGACAGATGGATGGTTCTTCTGAAACATGTAAGAAGTGCTATATGTAAAAAATAGTACTGACATCACAGAAGGCCTGTCAAAGAATACAGTGATTGCCATTGGGGAAGATCAAAAGGAGGCAAGAACAATATTTGGAGTAGATTATCTGGAGAAATGGGTGCTGCAAAAGAGGGGACCTTGGCAGAGAAAAAGATGGTGTAGAAGGGCTTACCTACCCTCTTGGGTGTGGACAGCATTTGACTGAGCATGTAATTATTACACACATTTATAAATTTCCTATTGCTATAGGATCCAGCCTTTTACATCATCAAGAAAATACATTGATCCAAATTAAGGAATATATATTCTCTCTCTCTCCCTCTCTCACCACTCAATTCTCGTCCACCTTCCCTCCAACCATTAAAACCAGCTTCTTTATAAAGACCAGAACTGGGGGACTAGCCAACCTCTACAGTTCGTTAAAAACAAAGAGTTGGGTTTTGCCTCACATTCAGTTAGAGCTGGATGGGAAACAGTTTTCCTGTCCTGTAAAACCATTTGAGATCTCAAAACATTTTCCCATACCAAATCAGGATGAAAAGCTGAAATCTCAAAAACTGTTGCCAGCTGAAAATCTGGGAGAAAAAAAAATCAGTTTGGGTAAATCAGAATTTTTTTTGATAATTTTGAAACATTTCATTTAGATTTCAACTGTTCTTACAACTTTTTTTACTTTCTACTAATTTTAGCTTATCACTCTAAACAAGAAGTCATTTAGAACCAGAAAACTGAAAATTTTTGTCTAAAAAAAGTCAAAGGCACCATTTCAACAATTTTGACAGATTTGTCCAAAATAAAATTTCTAGTTGAAAAATCTATTGAAACCAGCCATTTTCCCCAATAAGGCTTGGTGTTGATTAATTGGATTTCTGATCCAAAAAAAAATTTTGTTGAAAAATCCCCCACCAGCTCTACGCTCCGTCCAGAGCTGGCAGTTTCCTAGCAGCAGCAAATGCCACAGCAAATAGCCCATCAGTGAGAATGTCCAGTCACCTGCTACTACAAGGTCTTACCTCAGGGGCCAACAGTCTTATTAAACATTTATTTTACAGTAGCACCCAAAAGGCCAAACAGGATTGGTGGGCAGAGTGATGTACAAAGCTACAGAGAGAGCATCTGCCTTAGAAAGCTTACAACTTCAAACACCTAAACAGAGCGAGGGTGGGGTTATAACGTACAAGCAAATAACCACTGGGATGAATGGCACAGAGTGGCACTAATAAAGCGTTGTACTGAAGGCAAGTGATGAAGTGTAGTGAGAGGTTGTCTGATATAACTGAGCTGTAGGCTATGTCCACGTTAGATAGTTGTATTCAAAAAATTCCCATCGGAGCTACCTATTTCAGCTGCCCAGGTGGTAATTCTGATGTAAAATTCCTTCGTGACAAAGCACTGAGGGTTTTACAGACAGTAATCAACAGCCTGAATGACACTTGTACGTGTTTTGGAGGCAGTGCAGAGCAGGAAGCACGGGTGTCGTATGCAATTATCCATCCATCCATCCTACCTAAAATGGGTCGTGCCTCATTTTGCACTTGCTAAAGCTTCCATGTGCCCTGCAAGAGAAGCCCCCGAGTAGCATGTGTTGCTATGGACCAGTCTGGAGTTGGTAAAGACATGGATAGCCGTGGTTTCATCTGTATCAGAGACGGAAAGGATGAAATCTTGTGGCCAGGAAAAGATGGTTGTGGCCCAATTGTGCTAGGTCCTGTACAAACACACGGAAAATGACAATCCCTTGCCCCAAAGAGTTTCATCTTGCTCCAGTCTAACAGACATTAGCTGATGAGATGAACAGGTAAGTAGGGGGTACTGGGACATAAGGTCATAAGAATAGGATGTGTGCAATCCTTAGTCAATTGGGTGGTAATCACAGCTCACCACCTATTCCTTTTGTCTGACCTCATGCATAACAGGCCACAGAATTTCACTCCGGTGCCTGCTCTGAGCTCAGTAATTTGTGGTTGATCTACAGCATAATCTTTTAGAAAAGCACCCAAGCTGGATTTAAAGAATCCAACTGATGGAGTATGGACCACATCCCTTGGTAAGCTGGTTCTGAACCCTGCCAGATGCTAAAAGAGCAGGTCAGTTGCTGGCCTCGCTGAAACAGAGAAAGAGGCCCAGATCCGCAAAGGGACGGAGACAGCGTGAGGCTGAGTATTACCATGCCTTTGAGGTGCCTAGAAAATCACAGGAACAGCCCTGCAATCCACAGAACCTGAATCAGCCGCCCAGGCTCCTATACAGTGAAAGGGGAGAGAGAGGCACCTTAGATTGTGAGCCACAAGCCAGCATGTTAAACAGGGCACGTGCCTAAGCTAGCCAACAGGAGATGCTGACCAGGTGGGGATGTGCTAAGACATGCCCCCTCTCAGAGATAGGTCCGAAGCTAGGAGGCAGTCCTTGCCTTATAACCCTTAGCTTGTGGCTAGGGTACTCATCCAGGGTGTGGGAAACCTTTTCCTTCTGAGGGGGAGAAGGAATTCGAACAGGGCTTTGCCACCTCTCGGGTGAGTGCTCTAGCTGCCAGGCAATGGGATATTCTGATGTGAGGTTTCCTCAATCCCTCCTCCTATTGAAATTGTTCCCCTTCAATGAAAATTTGAATAATTAAATATTAATTGGGGCTGAGAAAGAGTTAGAATGACTCTACAGCCTAGCAGTTAGAGCACTCACCTGAGAGGGGCCACAGCCTGTTCAAATTCCTTCTCCCTCTCAGGAGGGGGGGGGCTTGAACCAGGGGTCTCCCACCTATGAGGTGAGTGCACTAGGCTATAGTTACAAAGGAGCTCCTCTGTCTTGTTTTGTGTGAGCTCCCCTGAGGTAGCCTCTGGGCACACCTGCCAGACTAGGTCCCTGCATATGACTTAGATGGCAAAATGCCTCTCTTTCCCGCTTTGTGAATCGCACTGGGGCTTAAGCAGGAGATAGCCGTCTGGGCAACTAGAGGGAAGCAGGTGTGCACATGCCCAGAGCCAGAATCGTGAGCGCCTAGGCCACTTTTACTGCAAAAACTTAGGTACTGAGCGAGTTTAGGCGCTTACAGGTTTAGGGCGACAGCCAAGCAGGAGTTTTGTGGATCCCAGTGGTCCCTAGTAGGACATAGGAGTCTAAGTACCTTTGTGGATCAAGTAACCTTAGTACAGAAGGAAAGTGCAGCTTGTAGCATCCCTCACTCTTCCCCCAGGGGCTCCACATGTTGAACAAGCGATATGAAGAGACTGAACGCTAAGAGGCTCCACAACTGAGGAAAAGCAGCGTGTGGAAGAAGAGCAATATCCTAAATCTCTTCAAAGGAACAAGCAAAACCATAGTGAAGTGACTCCATCCATCCCACTCCATGACTCAAGGCTGCTGGTGTAACGAAATAGCTTTATAAAGAAGTTATTGGACCCCGCTGGAGTTGACCTGCTTATTTGATACAATTCTCTCTGGCTGATTTTAACTGCACAAATGAAGTTTACTTATATAACTGAATGTTAACTCCAAATGTCCCTAATAGTCCTCTAAACTGCGGTGATTAGTTGTAATAATGTGGATGGCTTGAGAAACATAAGTACTATAGAAGTCTCTTTTTAAAAAACAACTTTCAAAATAGTTTTTAGAGATCCCTGTCACTGTTTATGTCCCGATGGTGCATCTCTAGGTGGGAGGTGAAATTTTGCTGCTACTTCCTCAGATTGGATCTCCTGCTGTGAAATAGGTTAAAGCACAGGAAATGCAGTTTACGAGAAAAGGCAGACATTTTCAAAGTGATTTGCACAGCAAGTTTCCCCCCTCCCCTCCTCAACTTAAATTAACAATTTTAAAATAAAATATTAGAAATTTCTTTACAGCGCTGCAGGTCCGTGCCTTTTCTTGTGCACTCAAATGGGATCTATCATTCCCTTAGTCCAACTCTATATCATCAGATTTGCCAAACTGGCAGAGATTCCTGTTCAACTGTACATTTATTTTTACTGTTTGCAGTAAAACAAAGTCTGACTGCAGTGACTGATTCTCATCTGACAGGCAGACATACTGACTAGAATACCTTTTCCATTACACTATAGTTTTGGAAGGCAAAGCTTTTATCCAAAGCCCCAGCAACTTCCTTTCCTGTCCTTAATCCACGCCTGCCTCCACTTGGACAGGCATAGCCACTTCCTTTCTGAACCCCCCCTCATTTGTTTGCTTTTCAGAAAGCTGATTCAGCCTTAAAGCAAAGAGAGTTGCTATGCTTTTGAGTGGCACTTTACATTCTCTCTGATGATGCTCCCAGGCTTTGGAAGAAAAGGGAATAAGAACAAACGACAAGGTAATCCACCATAGTAACCAGACTAAGTCCTTTTAATGTTGGAGTTTAGCAAGAGGCAATTGCAAAAGCAAGCCCCTGGCTTTAAAAGTGCAAGGAAAGACTACAGTTAACATAAAGTCACTTCGTTTTCTTCCACGATGCAGCCTGCTTTTTGTGTGCAATATCCATATTTAATCAGAAGCTTGTCAAAAAGATTTAAGAAATGGCAAATCGGGGTGGAGGCATTCATGTTTTCTGATGTCTTTTTCTCAGTTCCTGAGAGGCCCAATGATTGGGAGGTTGGGGCTGTTCTGTGTATAAACCCTTCCCTACAGGCCCCTTTGCTCCTCACTGGGAGGGAGTCATTCCCTGGGGAAGAGGAGACTGTCTTTGCAAACAAGGTCCCTGGTTGCTCAGGAAGAGGGAGGAATTCCCTCTGCATGGAGATGGAGAGGAATTTTCCCTTCACGCCACAGGGAGTTAAGAGGAAAGCAGGGAAAGTGGATTCGTGCTGATCATCCTTATGCATCAGCTCCGTCTCCTCCCTCCGCGCCTGGTCTGCTGCTGCCAGTGCTCCTTGAAAGCACCCTCTTGGCTGGGGGAGCAAGGCAGCCTAGGTTACTCTTACCCCTGAGTGTTAGCACATCAGCCACCCGCTCTGCCCCCCCCGGCCTCCCATCAACAGCCTTGCAGTTCATTGGAGGGTGAAACAACCTGGGTGGGTATAAATCTCCACCAATCCCCTCCCTTCTGCACTAATCCAGTTCTGCTGACCCCCCAGCCCCAACCCCTCCTATGCAGGCGGGCCCCTTTCCTCACTGCATGCACAGACACCCCCATCCCAGACACTAGCTCCTCCACTTGGGGCAGGCTCTAACCTCTCACCCTACCTAGCCCCTCCCCTCTACACTTGACCCCACTTCTCCTATCAGGTGCGCTGGCCCCCCATGCACACTCCTCTCCACCTGCACGAACACCTACCCCCCCAGCCCCATGCATTGGCCCCTCCCAGCCCCCCATTAGCCCCTCCCTCTTCCTGCATTCGCCTCCCACCCCATGCACTAGCCCCGCCCAGCACTGACCTCCCCTCCCCCTCCCGGCACTGACCTCCCCTCCCCCCACAGCCGTGCAAATCTCGCGAGAGAACACGCGCTTTCACTAGTGTGTCTTTGCACCAATCGATCCCTATCGGGCCGGGCCAAGTCGGACCAGGGGGCGGACCCGGCCGCACCGACACCCGCCCCACCCCCACTAATCGCCGACTACTCGGGCTGACCGTGCAGGGAGGGGGGTGCCCCGGATTCTCGTGCCCCCACCTGCGGCTCATCGGAGCCGCCCCCCCCCTTCCCCGGGGCCTTTGTCCTCCGAGGCCGTCACCGCCCCCCTGCCCGGTCCTCACGCACCTTGGCCGGGAGGGAAGCCTACGCGAGGTCGGGGATCTGCGGCCTCCCCCGGCGAGGGGCTCGCCCCGCTTCCCCCCCACCCCCGGAGCCGCGTGGAGCCCGCTGCCCGCAGCGGCAGGGCGCCTGGCTCAGGAGAGGCCGCGGAGCCGCCCCGGGCCTCCCCCTCCCGCCCGGGTGGCCGCAGCAGGTTCCCCCCGCCCCCCTCCTGCCCCCGGCGGCGGCGGGATCCGAGCGGGGCCCGGGGAGCTGCTGGGCCGGGCCGGAGGGGAGAGGAGCGGCGGGGGAGCAGCGCCAGGTGAGAGCCGCGGCGGGCTGAGCCCCGGGGCCGGGGCGGTGAAACGCGGCCGGAGGGGCCCGGAGCGCGGCCCCTGCCCCGGGGGAGCGGGGTCAGCGCGGCCTGAGGGCGGGCGGCGGCCTGCGCCCCGGGCGGGGAGCGGCCTGGGCCCCGGCGGTTGCTAGGGCGCTGCTGGGATGGGGGAGCGGGGCCCGGCCCGGCCCGGGGGTCCCTGGCCCCGCTGCCGGGGGGCGACGGGGGTACGCGCCAGGCCAAGGGGCCGGCGAGGGCGGGCCGGGGCCGGGCACGGCCTGTGGATCCCCGGCCTGGCAGTTGAGGTGGTGGCTGCCTCGGGTGAGAGCGAGGCCGGGAGGTGCAGGAGCCGCCGCAGCAGCGGGGACCTGGTGCGGGGGGGAGGCTAAAATCCTCCTTGGAAAGACCTGGTCCCGGCTCCTGGGAGACACTGAGAGTCTGGGCTGCCAGCAGCTCTCACCCAGGGGCATCCCCGAGCCCTGGGAGGCTGATAAACCCCTGGTGCCAACCCAGCCCCCCTATATCCCAGCCCACGGTCACTCCAGGGCTGGGACCCCCTGTCCAGACGGGCCCCGTGCCCCTCCACACCATTATTTAAGATGATTGAAGTATCTGCACGTTTGTGGGCCTGCTTCCCTGTCATCCCACTTCTCCCATCTCTAGCTTTTCTAATCTCCAAATGAAAAGAGACCACTGACAGCTTCCTTAAATGGAGACCGGAGGATTTTATTAATCAGACGTCTCAATTTGTTAGGGGGTTTTATGGCTTGTTCAGGGGCTGAGTGTGTGCATGTAAATGCCCCCAATGGATTCGCTTAGCACCTTGGAACTTAGATTTCCAGCATTTAGAGGAAATGAGATTTATGGGGACAAAATGGACAGCAAATAGAAGGAACAAAATTGTGCGGTGGCTTTTCCAGAGGGCACTTGCTGCCCTTCAAGAACTTTCCATGGAGCAGATGATCTTTATACAGCAAATCTGTATTCTCTCATTTTTTTTCTGTCTTTCGCTCATGTGGAGAAATGAAACTGGAACAGATATTTCTCGAACTTACCAACTTGCTTGAAATGCAATTGGCAAGATGTGACTCGCAGTTCTAATAAATTCTGCAATTCCTCCCTTCCCCCCCCCTCAATTAACTCTCAATTTGTACATTTCAGGAATTAACCCAAACTACCCAATGATGTGGTTTTTTTAAACCTTTCATATAATAGCACCAATTTTAATGGATCACCTGGAAGTACCCAGAAGTATCCAGCTATATGGGAGGAACTTGCATGCTAGAAGTATCTGGTACATTGCCCAGTAAAGGGAGAGGTTTAAAAAAGTATCAGTCTCTCCCTCCCATCCCTTTCCTGGAAGAACCCAGGTTTTGTGTCTTAGGTGGTTGTCACAAAAGCAAAAAGGTAGTTGTGTGGCGTTTGGGGTTATCTAGTGCTTCAGGGAGTGGCAGAAATAGAGAATTGTCAGGGGTGAAGGGTGTTTTAGCCCTACAATAGAAAGAAAACTCTAAAGACTTCAGACCAAACCCCCCCCCCCCCAACACACACATGCCCCATTTCCTCTGCAACAGATTTAACAAAATACCCAATGGGAGAGGGTGGAATCATTGTTAGCAGTAGAACTGGGGTTATTCAAGTTAAGAAATTTCCAGTAGCTGGTAATAGTGTCAAAAGATGGAACTCTCCAGAATAGGCCCTTATTAAAATAACACCTTGGTGGCAAGTCGCATTTTACTGCATGACCATTTTGAATCTATATTGCATGACAGAAATTATTTGTGTACAGTCACTTGATGCTACAACTATTTTTGAGCATCATCAGTGCCACAGAAAATACGTTCTTTCCCTTTTCTTTGCATTGCGTAATACGGCGTATTTTTCTCCCATAGCAGCAGAAATGATGGAAGAGTTGCATAGCCTGGACCCACGACGGCAGGAATTGTTGGAGGCTAGGTTCACTGGAGTAGGTGTCGCCAAAGTGAGTAAAAGTACCTGTGATATAGCAGGCACAAATCTTGACCTATCTTGTACAATTTTTTTAAACATAAATAGTGCTGTTTCACTAAGAGAAAGTTGTTCATTGATAGTTTTATTTTGTCCACGAACTTATTTTAAAGCGGGTGTAAAGAGGATTGTACAATACTAAAAATAGTATGAGGCGTTTGCCTCTCTGTGCAGGGACACCACAGTGTGTGTGAATTTGTTCTGTAATGAAGAGCTAGTTTTTAAGATTTGCTTTTCTTTTCTTTTTAAGTATAAAAAAAGGCCCTGCACCACACCATCACTTCTTTTGGCAGAGGCGGTGTAGCCCACCTCTTTCCTATCTCAGAGGGCTTGTTTGGGAACCAAATATTAGTAACTTAGGTTACTACCGTTATGATGAACTTGCATGTAACCAGGGTTAAGGCCATCAGGAACTTGTCCATTCAATTCTTCTTTGAGAAACAACTGAACTTGTGTGAGCTCAGTTATATTCAACTAAAATTTGCTTATTCAGAGATAAGCTTGCATACTCTTGGGTTCACAACCTACTAGCAAAATCCTTCCCTTCTCTTAATGTATGACTTTGTACCTGATCAGACGTTGCATTTCTTGAGTCAGGCATTCAGTAATAAGTTGTGTAACTCTCATCGTTTTGTTTGAAATACCACTATTGGGTTTGATCTCCATATGTTTGCGTGTATAGTGTTACAGATCCTGTACTAGCGTCTCCTCATTTCTCCCACCTTTGTAGTTCTTAAGATGAGAGTGGAACAGTGATAACGTTCCAGTTCGCACACTTTAAACACACTGAGTTTCAGACCATATCAAGCTAGAAAGGAAATGTAACTAGGTAACCTATTGCTATAAAAGGTTCAGCCACCTGTTCGAATCGTATTGGGAAGAGGGAACTCGGTAGCTGATTTACCTTTCTCTTATGAAAAGTACAAAATAAATACATCAGAGCTTGGAATGGTTCTATCCAAGTTTATATTTTGTTTCTGAGCTAATTTGTGTAGCAGTTGTGTTATGAAGCCCTGGAAGCAGATCAGTAAGTAAACAGTCTGCAACTTAAAGCTTACGAAGACCTGATCCAAACTTAAAAGTTTTACTGTTACAACTTCCAGTAAGGTGTGTGTGTGTTTGGTTTTTTGTTGTTTTTTTTAAACTGACATAGTAATATAGGTAAAAACCCTAATGGGATGCAGTTTTTCTGGTATGAAGATGTCTTGTACTGGTATAAATATTCTTTCCCTTCTTGTGTGGAGTGAGCTATACTGATATAATTGTGCCCGTGGTTGAATGGTGGTGGTGGTGGTGCTGGACCTCTTTAACTATACAAGTATAGATAAAGCAGTACAAATTTCTAGTGTAGACACCCTTAGATTGTAGCCTTCTTGAGGGCACGACCCCAGTCTCTTTATATTATACAGTGCCTTAATACATTGTTAACTTAGGAAGCTGCTTCTTATAAAGAAATAACTTTAAGCAGATCGAGGAAGCTATACATACAAAACTGCATGAGGTTATACAATTGGGAGAAAAATGCCCTTCCGCTGCTCAGGTTAATATTGAAAGCTACCTTGCTAATTCCTATGCCGTTGAACCATAACTTGATGATCTACCTAAAGAGAACAGTTTCTCATTATTTCCGGCTTTACAGCGAAGCAGAATGTACAGTAGTAAACTTTGTCTAGTATAAAATACGGTACAGTACCACAGTCTGTGGGTGTAATGTTAATCCCAGATACTATATGCTCTATTGGGCCAATGCTTTTTCAGAATCTCTGCCCATCACACTCAGCACTAACATCTATAGCTCAGTATTTCAAAGTGCGCATGTTTGGAAACCCATGATATGGTTTTTAATAGATTGAAGGAAGATTTTAGCTCTCTTCAGTTGGGTGTGGAAGGAAAGCCACTTCAAATGAGTTAGTGCCATCTAGTGGGATTGGCACCAGCCTCTTGGGATGGAAGGTATTTTGTTGCATAAAAGGAAGAAAGTAAATGTCGTCTCAGATGCTTTCCTGTCGGGTGAGTAGGACAGGCAGCTGTAACATTGAATTTCCTGTTTTTTATTAAAGTGACTTATTGCTTGGTATTTGTTGATAAACAAAAAGCACAAATCAGGCCTGTGCAAAATAAACAAATGCTAGTTTGTATTCTTACTATTAATTACAGCATATATAGTTTTTTAACTTTTGTTCACTTGCAAACCTGGGAAAATAACACTGTTTTTAAGAGTGTTTCTACTTGAAAACCAGTGTGGACTTGCACTGAATTTCCTCAGCCTCAGGGATTAAAGAACATGCCCTTTTAGAAACTCTTGAAATAAGCAAAATCACGAGTGCAAGAAAGCAGTGTTTGTAGGCAGTTGATGGAACGCCATCTACATGAAACAACCATGTAACTAGAAGCGGCAAAGAGTTCTGTGACATCTTACAGACTAACAAACATATTGGAGCATGAGCTTTTGTGGGTGAATACCCACTTCGTCGGATGCATGTATTCACCCAAGAAAGCTCATGCTCCAATACGTTTCATAGTCTATAAGGTGCCAAAGAACTCTTTGCTGCTTTTACAGATCAGACTAACACAGCTACCCCTCTGATACATGTAGCTAGACATTTTCAAAGCAATGGTGACTTGTTGGGCACCTAGCATTGCCATACAGTTTAAGTGTATTCCTTTGCCAAATTCATGCCTATGTTGATTCAGGAAGGTCTTGCTTTGTAAATTGCTGACATGAGCTGGTACTTGGTTACTTATTTAATAGCTCCCATAGCTTAGGTTTCAGTAGCAAATGAACAGTAAAGTTCAATTGTGAGGCATACTTCTAGCTAAACCTCTGTTTCCCACTTTGGGTCAGTCAGTGTTGAAGACAAGACGTAGTTTGAATTCCTGTGGATAACGTTTAGTTTTGTGTGTCTTCTCGAGTCACCTTCCTCTGTCTCACGGCTGGCAAGATACGAAGTGGGATAGTTCCAAAGGATTTGTACCATTTCAAGGTATTTGTACCAGATATGAAGAGGGCTAGCTGGTTGTGGGTGGGAGAGTGCACATACACTCCTGCCTCCATCATTCAGGCTAAATCAGGATGGATCGTTACTGTAACATACCCGTCATCCACTAGCCTGCTATTGGAAACCAATGTCCACAAGTTAAACTTGTCCTGGTTTGCTTTGCTGCAGCTGTGCTGATTCACTCATTGTTAGAATTTTTTTTTCTAAATTTAAAAATAAATCTGCAATACTTCAAGACAGCACTGACCCTCTGTATTTGGCTATAGTAATTATCTAGATCCAAATGGGTACACTAAAACTCAGGAAGCATTGGTCACTACTGTCTTTGAATTTGCATGTAGGATACAATAAAGAGGGACATGGAAACAAATACAGCCTGAATAGTGTTTGTACTGCAGGATATCTAGATCCAAAAAAAAGTATATTGTTTCCATAAAAACAACAATATTTTGCAACCTGTTTTTGCTTTTTGAACCCTGTCTATCCAGGATTGCGTATCCTTTATCACCAAAATAAGCTTAGCAATTAGACCTCTGTTTTAGCTGTAAATTTACCAACTACAGGACTGAAAGTCGAGTGACAGCATTATTTCCCTCTAGGAAAAAATGCAATCCCCAAAAGTTATCTACCGTGTAATTAATGCACACATTCATAGAGCTGCAGAGTAGGAGTTCTGAGTTATATAAATGGATTCATCAGCTAGCAAAGGAAGTACCTAGAGTACTTTTTATCCTGAAGATTTGATGATTATCTGGATGGATTTGAAATAATCATATATAGCTACTAAAGCACAGAAATGAAAGTCAGATCCGGGTTCTACTTCAGCTCTGTCACTGACTCAGTGTGACCTTTAGGTAAGTCATTTGACCTCTTTCTGCCTCAATTTCTCCATTGTAAAATGAGAATACAACCTTCCTTGCAGGGAGGTAGTGATTGATTAATCGGTGCTTGTAAAGCACTCTGAAATTTGTAGATGGTATCTGCCATAGAAACATGCAAAGCATTAGCATGTGTCTGTGCTACGGACACTATACTGAGGTTTTTCTGTCAGTGTAGGAACACCAACTTCTTGAACAACATTAGCTCAGTTGATGGAAGCGCTCTTTTGCAGACATAGCTGCATCTACACCAGTGGTTCTCAACCCGCAACCCAGTCAGCATACATCTGCTGCCTGTATGACATCCTCAGAGCCATACAGGTAGTATACTTATTGTGTGGATGTGGTCTGCATAACACACACAGAGCTGCATATGCGGCCCACGGTGGTAAATAGGTTGAGAACCACTGGTCTACGCTGAGGGTTATGTCAGCGTAACTATGTCAGTCAGGGGTGTAGTTTTATCACATCCTCACCAATGTACCTATGCTAATAGAACTTTCAAATGTAGACCAAACCTGGGAGATTGAAAACCAGGTAACTATTGAAAAGTGAGTCAACCTGCCTCTCAGACGCAGCAGAGGTGACCTATGGAAACTTTATTGGCAGCATATTTATCTTTTATCTGGATATTTGGAAAGGTCTAGTTTTAACCAGCACTGCAGAAGTTTCAAATACCATTTGTGTGTGAAGGATGTCTGTCTTTTTTACTTAGACTATATTATACCTCTTATATTGAGGTAAAGAAAGCATGAAATAAGGAATATTTCTGAAACATGTTTCATCTCAGGGCTGGCCTACTTACTAACTAGCACAAAAGTAATTTGATCGGCTGTAATTCACACCCTTTGATTATCTTGCTTCAAATTTGTGTAAGTGACCCTAACTTGCAATGGAATTGGAAAGGGTCAGTTGCTTCCATTTAAAACTGTGTGATCAATTTATATAGCCTCTTTGCTTCCCTGTTGACTTGCGGATGTGGAAGGTGCACAGGTTTGGTTCACCTGAGAAGGATCATCCTAGTTTGGTCTAACTGAGTGTCCTTCTGCAGTTGAGTTGACAGGAGTGTTCAGCAGAGTTTGCTATTCAAAATTATCCTTCGTGACTCTTTGTAGAATTCATGTTACCTTTCACCATGAGGAATGCATCCACTACGTTCAAGCAGATGGTTTAGATGGTTCTCATCAATCTCAACCACAGTGAACTAGCCCTAAGTTATTTGTGCTACATTTACCAAGTTGTGAGAGGATCATGTACAGTGTGTTGCAAATTGTTGTTTGATGTCCACTGGGTTATTTCACATTGGGGAACGGAGAGACTTAAACTGGATGTTGTTAAGCTAGTCCACTTCCACTAAACAATGTTAGAGAAGGGCTTTCCTAAAGACTGCGGGTTATTTCTGTCATAATGTCAGCCAATACTGCTTGACTGCAACCCTTCCCATGGTTCTTACAAAGAAGAAAATGACTGACAAGCTTGTGTGAGTTGCCAAATGTGAGCAGGCTTTCAAAGCCCTTATGGATGATTCTTGCAGGTCAGTAGTGCTTTTGCAGCTAGATTACAATATGAAGATAGTGCTGTGCGCAGATACTTCAAATGTGATTCACCTGGTGGAGTGCTACTCCAAGGCCCACAAGTGGGGAAGAACACGCTGCTTTATATCAGCAGGAAATTACTTCCTTGGGAAGCAATGAATGCCATTGTGGAGAACTGCCTTGCCATTGGGTAGACCCTTCAAAAACTATTTTTATTTAAATGGCCTGTACTTCAAGATGGTGACTGACCCCCATTTCCTTGCACTGGTTACACTAAATGTGTAGGCTTAAGGCAAAACTTCTCCAGTGGAGTGTTATCTGGAAACAATACTTTTAAATTAGTCAGCTGTAACACAGCCAAAAATGCAGTGCCATTGGACTTCCTAGTAGCAAGGAAGATCTTTGGCAAACATCTCCTGGTCCAAAAGTGACGTAAGGGAACTGGCAATATGTTGTCGCCAGACTTTTATTTTGTTTTATATACTCTATGCCAAGCGTTGTCTCCCTGCTCTCTTTGATAAGATCTTCTGTCTTCTTTGGATTAATTCTGTGTCTAATTTTAGTATAGTTTTTAATTTTAAACAGTCACAAGATGAGTGGAAATTAAGTACTGTACATTTGTTCGTATGTCAGATACATAGAACTAAATAGGAAAAAAAACAGGAATGAATATAGGAGTTGGAACTACATATAATTAGAATGGGAAAAAAAACATCTAAAATGTACAGACTCTTACTGACTATTTATCTAAACCTGTTGCTATAAATAGTTTTGCTAAGCACTTGATTTCTCATGTCACCATGAAGATCAGTGGGCGTCTGGTTAGATGACTGGGGAAACTCAAGTAGCATTGTGAGAAGAGATTTAGCTGAGAACTTACCATGTTCCTTAGGCTTTCTGGGTCATCAGAAATCTTCACCGCTCCTGTTTAGCATATATTCCAGTGGTCAGAAAAGGCAATGTGCTGTAATAGTTAGAGGACTGGGAGTCAGGAAACCGATGTTCTGTTCCAGAGTCCTTTGCTGACTTGCCTTGTGATACATAAACCAGCTGTTTAACTTCAGTTCCTTGTCTATAAACTATGGTTAAGGGCCTAAGATAAAAGGTGCTATATAAACCACTAGAGGAGGGGGAGCTTAGGTTTCACTGAGAAACTGCTGTTGTAGAGACAGGCTTGTTCCCTGTTAATCATTGTTTCTCTTCTAGGGCTGCATTTTAAATGCAGTGTATCTTGCTATTCATGTAGAACTGAAGCCTGAATATACTTTGATTTCAGCCGTGGTATAAAATAGAAGAATGGACTACTTGTCCATTCTCTCTTTCACTATATATTTTTGGTGTTGGAGGCATGAGGATATTTATCTCTTGTGATTTTCAACAGGAATTCTGCTTTTGAGAGAAGCCTCATAAAGAAAGTAAGGTAGAATTGAACTCAGCATTGAATTCTGTCCTTCAAGAAACTGATTAGAATTTAATAACTATTCTGGTGATTTGTGAAACAGATTCAGTTCCAGCTTGCTCTTCTTCCATAGCTGTACCTAGGCTGTAATTAAACCAGCCATGTTCAGATGCAGAATAGTTATTTTTGGTGATGGTGTCAAAGGTCAGGAGAACACTGCATGACTTTCAGATTCCACGTTGAGTTTTCAGGTGAGCAGTTAAGAAAACAACTTTTTAACTCAAACCGAATAGAGTTGGTCTGTGTACATCATTGAGGATACTTACATATCTGACACTTCTACATACCTTTTTCTGACTGCCCATAGCCTACATCATGTTACCCTTCTGGGCTGTTCTAGAATACAAGTCACTGGGATGAAATATAGAACCTCCTTAAACAAATGGAATATCTTGAGCACAACCTGCTCTGAAAAGCTCAAATGTGGCCTTTTAGGAACATATGTTTCTGTCGCTTACTCTCCATGAGTGAAATGGAGGCAGCGAGATTGTGGGAAGAACATTCACTTTCATCTTCATCATAATATAGATTCTTAATATGTCTGAAGCAGGGCACAAATCTGAGACACTTCTGCACCTAATAAGCTTTATTAAGTTGTAGAAGCGAAGCTTTAACATGGTACCAAATGCTGACTTCTTGACGGTACTGTTGAGATTCAGGTTTATAAAAGGAAATGATGGATTTTAGAGGGCATCATTTGTGAAGTTTGTAAACAAACTTTTTTACATGGGCAAAGAGATTAACCTTCTGTCACCATTTGCCATAAGTGCCACTTGAAGGTTGTTTCGAAGGTTAGCATTGGCACCTCTGTTCAATCCTGTTGTCAGGGGTTTATCACTTGGTCATTTTAAATAATGCACCTGGGTGGTATCTGAAGTACAA
Organism: Gopherus flavomarginatus; assembly: GCF_025201925.1. Classification (NCBI taxonomy): domain Eukaryota; kingdom Metazoa; phylum Chordata; order Testudines; family Testudinidae; genus Gopherus; species Gopherus flavomarginatus. The sequence continues at coordinate 5,921,370 of NC_066641.1, forward strand.
GATTCTGTCAAGAAACAACTTACTGTGAATAAATTTTTTAAACCAGCTAGATTTTAAATTGTCGTGTTTTAGGAAGGAATGCATTTGTTTAGCTTAACCATTTTTTGTGCTGATAAATTGTTTTGGGGAGGAAGTAAAGGGATTTATAATTTGCAATATGGTCTAGAAAATAACTTTTCACAAATCTAAAGTTTTTTTAAAATGTAGAGTCCTAAATATAGTCTTTCAAACTACTCCAGTGTAGCTTCCCCCCCTCCCCCCGGAACACCTTATTATGCCTCTTTACACACTCAGATAAACAAATCAGTGCTTAACATTAAAGTTGTAATATAGATTTGCAACTGCTGAAATTTGGCCTTACTTTGAACTTTTTGGTTCTGACTGGCATGTATCACAACCTTAACTTTATTTAAACATAGTTGTGCTGGTACTCCTGGAATGTTCTGTATATAAAGCTGAGGTGGGGGTGGGGGGAAGGGTTTCCTCACAAATCTGGCTTGGTCATGCTGTTATTTCGGCACAGTCTCCATTTCACTCATACGGAGGATTAACTTGGTATAATAATGAACTACTGTGGTGATGCCGTTTCTGTGATGGTGCATCAGAGTTCTTGTTTTTGAGTGCCTCACAAGTAGAGCAGATATAGCTTACACCAAGGGAGGAGGTTTCTCTTGGCCAGAAAGCGAGGCTTATTCTTTCAGTGAGCCAGGAGGTGGTGATAATGTTGAAATCTAGAATGCTGCCTATACGCTGCTCCGGTTGAAAAATATGCTTCATGTTCATTACTCTTTCTATTTGCTAATTAAAATATCGTCTAGCGTAAGCCTTTATATGTTGCAACCCAACCCGCCATCCTCCTTTGCAACGAGGAAAATTTTAAGGGGTGAAAAGAAGTAAAAACAAAACCAAAAACCCCAGTGAAGGCGTGGCTTTGTCCGGTCACTCCTCAGTAAAGATTTTGAATCATTAATTTTGACTTTTTATGTCATTGGAAAGAGACCCTCACACAGAATAATTAGTTAGGCTATTATACCTAACTGCAGCAGCAAATTTGTGTGATTCACTGCAGTTTCCTTTTAGATTGGATTTGCTGCAGTCTTTGGACCAGATTTACAAAGGTATTTAGATGCCTTGTGATGCAGATGGACCACTAATTGGCTTAGGCACTTTTGCAAATCACACAAGTTGACCATCAGCATCTTTTGGTGCCTAAATACCTTTGTGAGTCTGTCCCAAAGTCTGCTTTTGGACACTAATTTTTGGTGTGATGGGAGCAAACTTTTGGGTCAGTCAAGGATGACTGAAATAGTGTAGCAAGAGAAGTTCCCTGCAATCTCAACCAGTACAACTAACACATGGCAGCAGTAATAGCCAGCTTGCCAAATGGAAAATACCTTTTGAATTCTTAGCCCTGGGTCAAGCAGGTGCTTGCAGGAAGAGCTGCTTTGCTTTGCTATTCAGCAATTCAAAATGTTTTCTTTCACAAGCTAATTGTTTTAGACCTTCACTAACATTACCATGGTGGTTAGAATGTGATATTTCAAATGGGCATGAGACTGTCATTGCAAAGTGTTTTAAAGGCTGAACTGAAGCTAAGACGTGTCCACAGCTTTCTTGCCTTATATGAAAACAGTCTCTAAGTTGTTTTTGTTTTTCCACCTGTAGGGTCCATTGAACAGCGAGTCTTCCAATCAGAGCTTGTGCAGCGTGGGCTCTCTGAGTGATAAAGAATTGGAGGTAAGCAGCCACTGTTCCTAATAGTCATCTGTTATAGGTTAAACGTGAATGGGCTAACAAAGCCCAGAATGGATTCTGTGAGCTGAAGATGAAGATTTCCTAGTTCAGGGCTTTTGTGTGGAACAGGTTACTAGAAGAATCTAGACTGAGTCTAAGTCGTATGGATGTTAGAGCATCCTGCAAGGCCCACCTAGTTGAGGTTTTCTCATTATAACAGATGCTTTTCTTAAAGATAAAAAAAAGGAGGGTGGTTTTACTGCAGTTAGAATGGTGGTTTGTGAAACTAAGGCTACGTCCAGACTACCCGCCGTATCGGCTGGTTAAAATTGATTGCTCGGGGATCGATATATCGCGTGTAATCTAGACGCGATATATCGATCCCCGAGCACGCTTATATTGATTCTGGAGCTCCATCAACCCCAACGGAGTTCCGGAATCGAAAGGGAGAGCCGCGAACATCGATCCCGCGCGGTGTGGACGGGTGATAATCCGATCTTAGATATTCGACTTCAGCTACGTCATTCACGTAGCTGAAGTTGCGTATCTAAGATCGATTTCCCTCCCGGAGTGTGGACCAGCCCTAAGTCCTCAATTGCTGTTTGCAGTACTTGGTGGCTGTTTTGAGTTGCAGTTTTGGGCAGACCAAAATAAAAGGGAGCCTGCTTAGAAAAGTCCAAGTCTTTCCTCACCCTCCTTCATACTTCATGTATACATGAAGTTTTAGAAATATGTACAAGAAGATAAGGATTTGTATAAACTGACATGTAGAATGAAAAGGAAATAAGGCCTGATAGTATTACATGCTTCCTCTTGATTACTTTCATTATATTTGAACTAAGAACTGCTAAAGCAACAAAGTTGAACTGCCGTTACTTTTTAATTTAAATTAAGATTGCCAATTAGTAATGCAGTATCTAAATTTAAATAGTTTGTTTAAACCCACGATAAGATAACTTCCTACTTCACTTACCAGCCAAGTGCTGAGTTTTGGATATTTCCCCTTTAATACATTACAGTACAGGTATCAAGTATCTGGTGCAGTCAGTACTGTAGGAATACACAGTATCTCGAACTCTGGGCTTGACAGGTAAGTAAATTAGGAAATGGTCTTCAATTGTTTGAAGATCTTGAGTATTAAGTATCTACATATTTTTGTTTTACTCCGGTTTTACGGTCTACTTCTAGTAAGTTTGACTTAGATTAACTAAGGAGATCCAGTTGTCTGCTACTCTTCGCTTTTCAGTCTGTGGTGTTTTAGCAGTGAGTAGGTGATCTTATGTAGCCTACCTCTTGTGCAATTGGGTGAATGCGAGAATGACTACTTAACATTGAATTTTGTTAATTTAAGGATAATATGAAGCTAAAATGCACTCGCAGTCTCCTGTTGTAATCTTATTAATGCTGTTACAGAGCCTTTGGAGTCACTATTGCACGAGGATATTTGTGAGATGCTCCTGTCAACGATGGGGTGCAGATTCCTTTGACTTTGTGTTGAGTCAGTGGTTTCTTGTACCAATATTGTTTCTACATAGTGTCCGTTATCAAAATGTTGTCAGTGAGGGCCTGTTCATTGTACTGATGTTATCATTCTATAAAGTAGTGCACAGTGTGTTGGGTTTTTTTAAAGCGCCAAACAACCCTTTCTACCCTCTCACTTCAAACAAAACCAAAAACCAACCTTCATCTCCATTAGGGCTGGCATGTTATGGCCTCCTACATTCCCTCAGATCTTAGGTTTAACTTCTGGCTGTGTCAGCTTCATTCTTTTATCGTTTCAAAGTAGGCAGGTTGGTTTCTCTGTTTGCTGTGTGGACATCAGTTTCTAAGAACCATGAATCTTAAGTTTGCCACAAAAGTTTTGGCCAAGATTTCCCTATCCTTTGTTGTGCAATGGGCACTGTGGCTTTCCTCCTCTGTCATTCAGTGGTGGCTGACGACATGTGTAAACAAATAGCTTGGAAAATATTTTGGGCCTCTTGGGGTAAAATGTATGTGATAGAAATGACCAGCTTTTTCTCTGTTGTAAATTTGATAGGTTTTTTCTAATACATAGAACTTCAAAATGAAGCAAGACACAAGGAAACAAAACTTGAAGTCCCGCTGAAGGAATTCCTTGCATCTGAAACACTTCACATAATGTATAAATGATTTTTCGTGTAACTTATGCGAGACAGCACCTAGGTACTAAGAGCACTAGAAATCAGTTATTGAATGGGCTGCAGTCAGTTGGGTGGGATTTTCCAGAAAAGTGCTGAAGTGAGCATATGTCCTATTGAAAGGCAATGTAACTTGAGCTCCTGACTCACTTCAGCATTTCTGAAAATCCCATCCTTGGAACATAAACAGACTGGGCCCAGTTCTCAACTGCCCTGCATCTTGTGTAGCCATTTAGACTAGTGAAAAGTGGGTGTTAAACACTGCCGTTCTGATTTGATTGAATTTTATGCTTGATCTGAAGCAGACTAAAAGACTACATGATGTATAAGGCAATGGAAAATCAGTCCTACTATGTCTAAAATATAAAATAATCTCTCCCTGTTCCCACCCCCTTCTGATTTCTAACATGTTCTCTTTATTTTTGCTGTGCATAGGTCTGAAGGTAGTGTCTAAGTACTGAGTGCAAAAACTAATGCACTTGGGAACTGGAACGACCATTGGGGACCTGCAGCCTATTTATTTAGTATTTTGGTTGTTTTTTAAATTCTGGAATAACAGCAGAAATGTTAATTTTGAAGTATTTTTTTTAACAGACTCCCGAGAAGAAACAGAATGACCAGCGGAACAGGAAAAGAAAAGCAGAAGCATATGAGACCAGTCAAGGTAACCTATTCTCCTGACCCTTCACAGGATTTCCGACCAGTTGATAATTGGCTTCACTTTTTAAAGAGTTTTGGTGTCTAAGGAGAGTAATGGTTCATCTCAAGGGTGTGTCAGGTAGCTTGTTAGGAATTTATTTGAAGTACTTTCTGTGATAGTGTAGTACTCCTCTGGGACTCCTTGTTCGCATTGTAAGAAAAACATTCAGTTCTACAACAACTTACTGCAGCATTCATGTTTACTTCTGAACTCTAGAATTCTTATTGGAGATATATCATTGGGCCAGATTGCACAAGGAGAGACTGGATGTGGGTCCTCATATGGGTTATGTGAATGTCATGTGCTTAGTCACATGGGTACAGTCTGCAGTTGAAATCTCTCTCATTTTTGCTGTACTTTGAAAAGCTTTCATTCATTTTCTACATCTTGTTCCATGTAACACTGGAAACCTACTTTAACAACCAGCTAGAGAACAAGTTGTACTCAAAAGTATAAAACAGCAGATGTTGTCTTAAAGAAAAGAGAGTCTGATTTCAATCCAAGCTCTCACTCTCCTCTTAGTGGGTGAACATTGGGAGGATGGAAGGAATAGTTGTTTTGACAATAGGAATCTGCTCCTACAACAAAATAACAGATTCTATTGATAGTGGACTGTACCTGTAGTGTTTGGAAAGAGATGGAACAACAGTTAAACTTTAGTGAATCTGTATTGAATCACCATTATCTCTCTAGCTCTCATAGGAAGGATTGTGGGAGGCTTAATGTACTCACATTGAGTACAGTAAGTTACGTAAAGGCAAGAGTAGATTGTATATAGTAACCTTTATTATGCTGTTACCTTGAAGGAAGTTTTGAAAGATCCACATTGCACATGAGAGCAAATATTTCCCTTGTTATTTGCAGAGAAACAAATGTCATCTAATTGGGTCTGTCAGTTTTGGAATTAGTCAAACTGTCAACTCTCCTAATTAAAAAAAAAAAAAGGTGTAGAGATTCTAATCCTGGGACTAATTATTGCTGCGTAGAAGCTCTTCTTCTGTACTAGGTGATGGAAGGAGCACCTAAGTGTACGTCTTTATTTACATGAATAGGTTTCTCAGAATGGCATCCGATGTTTACATTTGCAAATCAAGTTTGCCTTCCTTCTGTTTCCCTTCCAGGAAAAGGCACTCCTAGGGGACATAAAATTAGTGATTATTTTGAGGTAAGCTAACTTAAAATTGAATTTTCACAAAAATCTGTTCTTAAATCCTTGTTTGAGGTATTTTTGTTTTTTTGTTTTTTCTCACCACTGCATTAAATGATAGCTTCTGGTGTAGGGGATTCGCTGTATCACGTTGATAGGCTTATGAATTTGAGTAGGGCAGAATATTTGAATCTTGTTTCTAAATTAAGCTAATTTCTATTTCTTAAATTTAAACAATTGGCTGACTAAATGTTATAAATAGCAATCTCTTTAAAATCGTTTTGAAGCTGACTTCTTTTGGGATCTGAACCTTGCCTCAGGAGACTGAGCATCCTTTTGGCAAGCCCACTGCGGTGATATTAAAAGCCCCAGTCCTGCAAAGGAATCTGCCAATAGAGTCCCATTAACTTAAGTTGGACAGATCCTGTTCAGAGTTCAGCAGGATCTTAAGTCATTGCAGGATCAAGACTAAGAAGTTAGCCCCACTGAGAGGCCAGCACCAAGCACAGAGTGGAGATATCAAAACGGTGATGAGTACCTCTAAAAACTTTAAGAAAACTCATTGAATATATATTCTTGGCACGTTTTCTTTTCTAGCATGTACAAACTACAGCCTGTTACTTTTCATCCCTAACAACTTGTTCTTCACTTTATTCTGAGTAGTTAGTTGGCTTGGAGTTAGCAGTGCTTTTGCTAGCACCTCTTCCTTACTGTCTTCAGACATTGCTCAGTTAAAGCATGGCACAGGCCATAGTACAGGAACATAGGAACTTCCATACCAGATTAGACCAGAGTGCCAGCGAATCTGATACCCTGTTCCTGACTGACAACAGATGATTCAGAGCAAGGTGCATGTCGTCTTCTCCCCACCCTGCCCTCACACACACACACACGTACACAGAGGGCACAATTAGACATACCGGCCATAGGAAGGTCTTCCTGTATTGTTAGAAGTTGACTTATCCTGAACCATATCCCTTGGTTTAAAATAAGAAATTCTATCTAATGTAGCTGTGGATATTTAACCACTGAAAGCATTCACAGTCACCTCTTGGTATTATGGGTTACCTAGGGAGGTGGTGGACTCTCCTTCCTTAGAGGTTTTTAAGGCCTGGCTTGACAAAGCCCTGGCTGGGATGATTTCGTTGGGGTTGGTCCTGCTTTGAGCAGCGGGTTGGACTAGATGACCTCCTGAGGTCCCTTCCAACCTTGATATTCTATGATTCTATAATAGATATAGTTCGTGCTCATTTTCTTTTGTAAATGGCCAAATCTCAGTCAGTGAATTTTTTATTTTTTGTTGTCTTCAGTGTCCACTAAAACAGGTTGCTAGGGCTTAGAGGGAAGGTCTTTATGCTTTAAGATAAATATGCAGCTTCTATGCAGCTTTCTGCCCCAAAAACTTGCTTAAGCATAGTATCTTTATGAAGTGATTGATCATATGTATCTTTTTGGTCAGTTTGCTGGGGGAAGTGGTCCAGGAACCAGTCCTGGTAGAAGCGTGCCACCTGTCGCCCGATCCTCACCACAGCATTCCTTATCCAATCCCTTACCAGTAAGTATTCCCTCTGAGGAAGGTGCTAAATGATGCAGTGGATATGCCAGATAGGAGATTTTTCTGAACAAAATAGGGCAGAATGTTACCACAGTTAGTGAAAGGGACTTGGATTTTGTTTAGACTCTGAATTAGTTTCAGTGATCCTGCAGTCTATACAGAGCTAATAAACTGGATCATAGCTGTAAAACCAGCTGTCCAGGGCCTGATGCGGGCATGTATTTGTTTCCAAGGAGCAAGTCCAATCTTAAACAGTTTATCTTGCATACTTCAAACCCCAGATGCCATTTCTTGATATAGTATAGACAAGTTCTGTCTTAAAGGGTTGTGGATTGGCCTGTGTTCCTAGTAATAGAAAAAGTAGAACTAACATTTTCCATTCTGATCACTCTGCTTCTCTGTTGCATCCCTCTTCCTGCACAGTTTTGTCTTGTCTATTGCGGTTGTGAGATTTTTCCAGAGAAGGGATTGGCTTTCAGTGTCCTCATGGTGCCTAGCTCTGTGTTGTTCTGCTCTTCGCTGGGGTTCATAGAACTACTGAAATACAAATACATCGTTGTTAGTGCTGAAAAATATTTTATTCCACACTGATTTTTGGTGCTTGTAGCTTTTTGGGATAATCAGTAAAAGCTTTCCAATGTGTGTGCATGCCCACTCCCCCACTTCTTTCACTGAGAAAGTTTCATTGTGCCATTTGGTCCCTTTTGTAAGGTTCAAATGTGAAGAGAATCAATATTTTAAAAAACTTTAAAGATATTTCAGAAGCTGCTTTTCTGTTATGATTGTGTAAGTGCCCTTAAAAACCACCCTTTGAATATGTCCTGGACCTAATCCTCAGATTTTCTTGAGCATTAGGAGAACAGTGTGGCAGTTTGGAGTCTTTTCCGGAGCATAGTGTACTGACAGTAAACCAGATACAGTGAAGTGTATGAGCTTTCCTGGCCAGTCTATTTTGAAGTCATTTGCATACCTCCTAAACTCATATTTGTCTAAATTCCAGTGCTGAGTGCTCTGGGACCATGCATTATACCCTGCAGAGTGCAACAAAAGAGAGAGATTGGACCTCAGAGTCCATCATACATCTCCAGATCTTAATGAAACCCTTCCAAAGCTGCCTTAAAGTTAGCAGGGAATTAAAACATATATTGCTAGATTATTTTGTACATTTGTTGTATTTAACACAACAGCACCTCCCTTCTTTAAAAAGAAAAGTTAAATTCAAAAACCTCTTAATGACACCTCGTGGATGACGCTTTACATGCACAACATTCAAGACCATTCTTCTCCCCAGGATCTGGGATCCTGTGGTAAGTGCATGAGGGGCAGTCATTCCTTGACTTCTTTTTGTATTTTAATATATTGAGTATATAGAGACCTGGAGAGAACCTGTCCCATGCAGTCAAAACTCATGTCACAGGCAGCATTGGCTAAGTCAGTTGTCTTTTTTTTACAAAGGTGCTTGTCATGAGTCTGTTGGCAGAGTGCCCTCTTCAGGAGCTATGTGGGGAGCACAAGCATGCACATCTAATTGCCCCACACCCATGCACACTGCAAGGTGTCAGTTTTGTAGGGCTGGCTAGTACTCAGCCCTCTGACCTGAGGATGCTTGGTTGTTTCTTCCCCTCATGGTCCCAGGTGAAAGAAACAAAACAGTCTGCAGTCACCAGACAAGATAAAATAAAAGCATAAGGGAAAAGGAGAACCTGTAGGTGACTTCCATGAGGATATTGGCCTCTTAGTTCAGAGCGGCCGGGGCAGTATCTCGTTTCACCCCCAAATGCACTGGGTCTCCAGTGGAAGTCTCTCATTTCCCATCTTAATGCAGGGAATCCCTGTTCTCCTGTCTTTAAAGGCTGGGGCTCAGTGGACTCTCATCCTCCCTGAGGAAGCTCAACTGCCTGCTCCCTTCTCAGGGCTGCCCCCTTCTGAGTGGAGTTCCCTTCTTCTGACTCCTCCTCCTATCCTGGCATGATTTGCAGGTGTGGAAGGGCAGGGCCACCCTTGCCCGAAGCAGCTCCTTAACGGCTTCCATGCTGGTGTGGGGTTTGTATACCCCCTCACAGTGCTCTTCAGTTCTGGTTCTCCTTTCTCCTGCAACCGTACTTGAACTTTATGCCTGTGTTGTGCTAGTAGCATGCATTTGTAAGACTGTTGCTTTGGCCACAAAAGAAAAAACCAGCAACAGTAGGAACAGGGAAAAAAAGAAAACTGAATATCATTCCCGGTTTAGGGAATTAGTGTGGGGGTAACGAAGGGGTTAAGCACCTTTTATGAAAAGACTGTAGTGGTTATTCACACTGCATGGTCAGCTAGTCTGTGCCCAGGGCTAAGGGAGGAAAGGTTGCTCAGCTTTCCTAGACTGTCCCTTGCCTGCTTCAGATCCCCTTATCCCTCAGTTGCAGATTTCACAGCCCTCTGCTCAGATTTCAGCTCTTGCAATGTCCCCATCCCATAAAGCTCTCTATTGGAAAGGAAAGACTCAGACTTTAAGACCTACCCCATCGCATGTAAAACAGTCCAGTACTTGGCATTCTGCCATCATAACTAATCAGTGTAGCTAATATCATTTGTTCCGATGGTACCAAGCCATGCACAACAGTTAGAAAACTACTGTACAAGATGTGAAAGTAGTTTCCCCTTAGCAGCTGCATATGGGTACCCCCTGAAAAACTTTGAAATAGGGCTAGTCTTTACCTATCTTACAGTTTATTTTTGACATTATAGTGGGGGCCAAGTTGCCATGACTCCTGGATCCTGATCTTGGTTCCGTTGCTTGTCTTAAGTAAATTGAGGCAGTTGCTCATCTGTAAAATGGGTATACCTGCACCTCTTGTGAAGCTGGGTGTTTGTAAATGACTTTGAAAAGTACTAAGCATCTGTAGAATGATGGTACTGACCTAAAGTGCTTTAAGATCTGTAAGAGCTAGGGATCATTGTTCTGAGCCTTTAAAGAGTGCAAAGGCCTAAATTAAGATATTCTGGTTAAGGCTTTGTGTTTGCAGCTCTTTGCTTGAATGGCCCCGGAATGTGCACCTTGGAGAGGGGCAGTATTTCTGTTAACTAGGGGAATCCTATTCTGCACATTCACATGCATTGCAGCACTCTTCAAACACGTTATTCCAATTACTCCTATTGACCACTGCTATCCGAGCGATCTTTCCAGGAGCCCTGCTTTTAACAGGTCCTCTCTTTGCTGGCTCGCCATTCCTGAGCTGCTGCTTTGCTGACAACAGTTTTGGCAGAACCAGAGACTCGTCTTTTTTTTTTTTTTTAAAGGTTTATTGTATTTTTTTTAAATGTATTACAGCGGCGAGTGGAGCAGCCATTATATGGGGTAGATGGCAGTTCTGCAAAGGAGCCGCAGGAAGAACACTCTCCTCTGCCAACCCTGATGTCTATGATGCTGGCAAAACAGCGGCTTGAGAGTGAGCAGCTGGTACAAAGGGGAGCTGGCCTCTGTTTTGCTTTTGTTTCGGTGAGCAGTCTTTAAAAAACCCAAGCCCGGGGTAGAGGCTGTGTTAAGGGATTGGGAATGGGATGTGGAGCCTTTCAGCTCTAGGGCTCTGGTTCACATCCAGCCTGGGTTATTAGTGACAGTCTTTACCATCTGACGGCTGGTTCATGGCATATATGAAAAGTTGCTGGATCTCCAGGCTTGCCTTCTGGAGAAAACTGTCTGGTGAAGGTGCTTTTATTTCAATTTAAGAAACTAAACTGATAAAGCCAAAGTAGATTCCTGACTGATCTTAGGCTAAACCAACTACTCTCAAAGCTTGAGTAGCTGCCAATACAGTTGAGAGACAAAGTGGGTGAGGGAATATCTTTTATTGGACCAACTGCTTTTGGTGAGAGAGACAAACGTTGGAGCTTACACAGAGCTCTTCTGCCGGTCTGGGAAATGCGCTCAGCGTTGTGGGTAAATACAAAGTGAACAGATTGTTTAGCATAAGTAGTTAAACATATTTCACGGGACCATTCAAAGGTGAAGTGGCCCATTGACACCTCTCCAGTCATAGGGGAGTAAAGTGTGGGGGAAGCTAGCAGAGGGGGTAAGTGGGTTATATGGCTGTGATAAGCCATAAATCAGTGTCTCTTCAGTCCATAATTTTTAGTTTATATAGCGAAGTTCTGCATTTAAGCTCCCAGGCCAGACAAGGACACTTTGCCAAAGAAGTAGATCTCATCATGGAATGGGCCATGCAAATACCCCAAGAGAACCTGCTTCAATACAGAAAACTTCCTAAGCTATGTCTACACTGCATGCCTTGCAATGGCGCAGCTCGCCACTGCAGCCAGGCCGTTGTAAGGTGCGTGATGGAGACACAGTAAAACCACCCAAACAAGGGGTGGTAGCTTCATCGACAGAAGAGCGGCTCCCACCGCTCCTGTCAAAATGCTGTCCACATGGGTGCTTTTTTATCATTAAAACTTTTGTCGTTCAGGGGGCTGTTTGTTTTTTCCACAGCCCTGAGTGACAAAAATTTTAACAATGAAAGTGTAGTGTAGACACAGCCTAAGTGTCAGGGTGATTAAGCACTGGAACAAATTACCTAAGGAGGTTGTGGAATCTCTGTAATTGGTCTAACCTGTTCTTAAAATCCTCCATCACCTGTCAGGAATGGTCTAATTATTACTTAGTCCTGCCTTGAATGCAGGGGACTGGACTAGAAGACCAGATGAGGTCCCTTTCAGTCCTACGCTTGTATGTTTGTCACCCTACACTGGAACCCATACAGTTTATCATCAAACAGTTATAACCCATACTCGATGGGGATACCATCCTAAAAGATATCTTTTCTGAATCCCCCTCTCTGGCCTTCAAACTACCACCCCCCGCCCCGCCAAGCCTCACTAAGCTCATCAGAAGCAAGTTCCCCACAGACCAGGACGGACCAACTTAAAGAAGCATCAGACTCTGCCAGCACAACAGATGCAGAACCTGTGGACGTATCTCCACTGCTGCAATTATCAACACCCCCCACAGAACACCTTTCAAGATCCATGGGTTCCACACCTAGCTATCAGGTGTGGTGTACTAGTGAACTAAATGCCCCAATAACATTTAGGGTGAAACGAGACAACCACTGCACTCAAATGACCTTTCACAGAAAAATGATAAAAGACCTGTGGGTGACACAGCACAAAGCGTTAACTCTACATCTGACCTCTTCTCATCCTCAAAGGAAACCTGCACAATACCTTCAAAAGATGAGCCACTCCTAGCTTTTTTTTTCTTTCCCTCCACTATGATGGAGAGGTGTTGATGGGCCAGTTCACTTTGAATGATGCCTTGAAATGTGTTAACTGCTTGTGCTAAACAATTTATTCCACCTTGTACTTAGCTGTGACACTCTTGAGTACGTTTCCCAGACCTGAAGAAGAGCTCTGTGTATTCTTGGAAGCTTGCCTCTCTCACCAAAAGCAGTAGGTCCAATAAAAGATATTACCTCACCCACCTTGTCTCTCTAATTTCCTGGAACTAACATGGGCTACAACAACACTGCATAAAGACAGTTGAGAACCTTGATTAAATGTAACTGAAGTTATATTAAAGTTAATAGAAATGTATTTTGTACAGTATTGTCAACACCAAATGTTCAAAAATCGTGTCAGGCTCTTGAAAAATCATGAGATTGGCTTTAAAATCATGAGATTATGTAAAAAATAATTGTTTTTGAGTTTGTCTTCTGCTTTTTGAGCTGGGGGGTGGAGGGGCTCATTTTGAAGCTTTCTCCACAGCCACTGAGACTGGAAACTTTTTCTTAAAGAATGAAGGTTGAAATCGTTGCACATCCACCTGACTCCAGGAGTTGGAGCTTTAAGGAAAACAATAATTAACGTGAGACTTATGACAAAATCATGAGAGTTGGCAACACTGAAAGTCTTAACAGATTGAGCTGGGTTTTCTGAAAAGGATTGGTTTTCCTTTTGATAGCCCGAATCTCTGAAGTGCTTTTTAAATGGATTTATCTGAACAACATGGTGTTGAGACCAGAAAGCATTTTCCATATAAAATGAGAAGTGTGTGTTTGCATGAAGAATTGCAGTCACGTTAATACCTGGTAGTATATAATTATGCTGGCTTTCTGTTGCAGGCCCAGCAAGGCAGCCCCTCTTCTACGGGATCAGGGAACACAGAGCATTCCTGCACCTCCCAAAAACAGATTTCCGTCCAGCACAAACAGACGCAGGTATAAACTGTAAAACCACGTTGCCCCCTTACATCTAAGCTTTACATTTGGTGCAGTTTCGGCACTGGAGGAGAGAACCGAGCCATGAGTCTTGGTAGGTGGCAACCTACTGGCTTCATCAGAGGACTGAGTTTGGACTGTTGGATCTATTTGTGACTCTGCCACCCTGTTGTCACCTTGAACAAGTCCCATGACCTCTTTGTGCCTCCATTTCTCTCTGTAAAATGGATACTTATGTACCTAACTGCTGATGGCGATTACTTGCTCTTTAGAACATTTTGAGACCTGATAAGACATACTCAGGGTCTAACTGATTTTCATATTTGGGGTCAGGAAGGAATTTTTCCCCAGGTCAGATTGGCAGAGATCTTGTGGAATTTTTTTTTTCTTTCCTATGCAGTGTGGGTCACTTGCTGGGTTAAAGTAGAGTAAATGGTGGATTCTCTGTAACTTGATGTCTTTAAGTCAAGATCTGAAGTCTTCAGGAGTTCAGCCAGAGGTTAGGGCCCTATTGCTGGCGTGAGTGGGTGAAGTTCTGTGGCTGAGGTGAGACTAGATCAGTGGGTCTTCACTTGGCTGCTTGCAGCCTAATCAGCACGGAGCAGTGCCCCATGTGACAGCCTCAGGACCACACGAGTAGTATATTGGATGCAGCCCACAATGGTAAATAGGTTGAGAACCACTGGACTAGATGATGATGGTTCCTTCTGGCCCTAAAGTCTGAGTCTAAGAAACAACTGCCAAATGGTACAGGCTGTTCTTCCCCACTGTACCCATAATTCCTGTTTGTTACAGGGATTCAAATACATAAGTTTTCAGAAACAAAGACTTGTCTGTTTCTGCTGTTAAAAGGGAACAGTTCAGTTCAAAGGAGCTTATTTAAAATGAGAGCATACAAATGGAAAACAAACGTCAGATGTAACACTCCCCCACAAGGCCATCATAGGGCTGTGTGAAGACTAGCGTCCTGTCTAATGAATAGTGTGGGTATGTGATAGCCAATCTGAGATCTTCAAGGTGCGCAGTCTTACTCTATCTACTGAAATTTTAGCTTGGAACTAAAATTCATTTGAAATCATGACTGAAGGGCTGTGCATTTTAAGCCTCCCCTCATGCTAGCTGTGTTGTTACTGCCTGGGAGAACATTGAAAACCAGAGGCCTTAAGGGCATGAAACAAAATTCAGGAAAGCAATACAGGAATCTATATTTACAGCAGAAGGTGGGGCTTTTGCAGTTCTTCAAATGCCACTGCGATTTCTGTGTTCCCCTTGGCCGAATTGTCTAACACTTGTCTGCTCATATCGTCTGACCTTTATGCTGCGGGTGTGCACCCTAGTAGAAGGAGAAGAGTGAAAATAGAATCCAGAGTTCTAGAATGCGCAAAGCCCTGCTTTCTAGAATAAACTATTGTGAACCATGAGAAATGGCCAGAGATGAATAAGTAGCAAGCTTTCTGTAGCTGAAATATTACCTATTTTCTTCTGACTTTGATTTGTGATGTTTGTCTCTGCAGTCTGACCTCACAATGGACAAAATATCTGCACTAGAAAACAATAAAAACTCTGACCTGGAGAAGAAGGAGGGGAGGATAGATGACTTATTAAGAGTAAGTGTGAACATGGAAAGGCTCTTGTAAAACCTGCTTTTTGGAGCATCCTGGTATTGCAAGAGTAGAACACATGCACAAATCAGGATTTTCTGTACTACATTTGGAGAAACTGGCGCTCTTGGAGAAGGAGGTAACGTGAATACCTTTTCAAAGGATAATTGGCAAATTGGTTAGGCTGAGAAGGGTGGTTCTTGGGATAGAAGCTGTGGGTAGTCTTGCCAGTATATGTAGAGATACCAAGTGTAGCAGTCAGTCTGGTCTGATGAGTGCAGTTATTCTGTCTCATTATTTGTAAGTAAAGAAACTTCTGAATGAACGGTTTCATTCTAAATGATGAGATCTAGTAGACTTGTCACTTGAATCCAAGGAAGTGATGGAAGCTATCCTCTAAATTAGAAAGCATATAAAGCATTAGAAAATATGCTGTGGGGCAGGGAACCCTACCTAGAGGACCTATTGGACGTGTAGGCATGCTGTCTACCAGAGGAAAGCAAGAGTCAAGGAGTAGAAAGCCAAACTGAACTTTTCCTCTTATTCAAGACACTTCTGTATTGAAAACATTTCATAAAAAAACTTGTTTCTGACCACACTAAGGCCCTTGTTTTGAAAAGACTATACTTGTGTGTCTGGCCTCCGTATCTAGGAGAATATGTATGTAAAAGAGAGATGCTTTTTATAGCATGGCCAAAAACCTGAAAGATTTTGTGGAACACCTTTCCAACCAGGATGACAAATAATTTTGTTTCCTAATGACCTCAAGAATAACTCCTAAAATCTTTTTTGAGGCCTACACCACTCGAGGCTTAACTGGATGCCAAATGACAGATTTTTCTGTTTTTAGATATGTCCTCTTCTAGCCTACAAAGGAAACACTCACTTATGCAAACGTGATGTTCTTGAAAAACATCTGTTTCCAGAAAGAGGGTCTATAGCAGGGCTGACCAGCTGTGCCAGAGAGCAATCCTACAGCTGAAAATGCTAAGGAAGTCATCTTGCTGCTTCCCGTCACTAGAGAAGGATGGTCCAGTGATTACTGTGCTAGCCTGGGACTTGAGACACTAGTTCAGTTCACTGCTGTGCTGTAGACTTCCCATGTGACTTTGGGCAAGTTACTTAGGCTATGTCTACACTACAGCTTATGTCAGCATAAATTATGTTGCTTTGTGGGGGAGGGTGAATAAATCACAAGTTACACAGATATAAGCGCCGTTGTGGACATAATTACACCAGCCCCCACAAGTGGCAATAGCTAAGCTGACAGGAGAGCTCTCTCTCGTCGACTTAGAGCGGCTACATTAGAGACGTTGCAGTGAACTCTAGTGTAGCCATGCCCTAAGTCTCTCTCTGCCTCAATTCCAGACCTGTGAAATAGGATAATAGCACTTCCCTACCTCCTGGAGTGTGGTGAGGTTACATTAAAGATTGTGAGGTGCTCAGATACTCTGGTAACGGGGACCAGATAAGTACCATAGAGAGTGGATTCACTTGGTCTTTTATCTTGACAACAAGTTGGCTGCTAATTTGCATTCCTCTGACCTGTTCCCTGGAGCCAGCTCAGTAGAGTACCTTTCAAGATGATATGTGGCTTGGCTTTTTCAGGGCAGCCTTGAAAGTGGAAAGTTCGTATCTTGTTTTCACTTACCTTATGTACTTTCTTTTTTAGGCCAACTGTGATTTGAGACGGCAGATTGATGAACAGCAAAAGATGCTGGAGAAATACAAGGAACGGTTGAATAGATGTGTGACAATGAGCAAGAAGCTCCTTATAGAAAAGGTTAGCTGCTAGCTTTCTGAGCCTCTGTATCCAGAGGTACCCAGCTTTGGAAAACACACTCACTCTGTCACGCCTGTCCTGAACTCTGGAAACTTGCTCTTCAGAATGGAGTGAAACTTATAGCCATTTGAAATACAGAATTAGAGCTGTGCGTTTTGAATCATTTCTCTGAAATGGTAATGGGTGATGGCTTTCAGAGTGCAGAGCCTTTTGGTTTAATTACTTTTGTCAACTTCAGAAGGAAACCAGATGAGTGGATGCTGAGCAGTATAGTCTGAGTTGTCGCATCTTATAATTCACTTGTCACATAGGATCACAGATGCTAATTTATACCTAGCAGTGCAAGAGAGTGTTGGAGGAGACTACACAAGAAGGCCCATGGCCCAGTAAGTGGGGGCTAGGACGTGCCAGGTGTCAGATGTGCTTTGTGACTTAGGGAAAATCATTTAACTTCTGTCTGTTTCTAGCTGTAAAATGGCAAATGTCTTTGTAAAACAGTTTGAGTCCTATTGATGAAAGCTCACTATAAAAATACTAGGTTATTGCTTACCGGCTTTCAGCATGTTTCAATGTTTTAAAGACTTTATTACAGTTAATGTTTCTAATTTACTCTTAAAAAAATTTTTTTAACTGTTTAAACCATTTACATCTGCTGCATGCAGGTATCGGGGGAAATATTGTGGCAGCACTGAAAACTTGTTTGAATTGTTTTAGCTGCAGCACTGATTGGTCTTAATTGGGCATGACCTCCTGTCTGTGAAAGTGAGGGATTTGTAACTAGCTGGAGCTGAATGTTGTGTAGAACAGGTTCTGTTCAAGCATCACTAACTGAGCTTTGCCAGTTGATCTTGATCCTTGTCGATGGCAATATTAAGAGTTGGCTAAGAATAGAGTATTTAAATACTGCATAACTTTCAGCTCAAAATTGATCATTGGTGGCTGCTGATCCGACACTTCTGTCTTGTCTTTCTTCAGTCAAAACAAGAAAAGATGGCATGCAGAGATAAGAGCATGCAGGATCGACTGAGACTGGGTCACTTCACTACAGTCCGGCATGGGGCCTCATTCACTGAGCAGTGGACAGATGGCTACGCTTTTCAGAACCTCATCAAGTAAGAGTAGAAGCATCCTTGTCTTTCTCATGAGGCAGAAAAGAAAATCCATCTCTTGTGCCTCTGATCCAAAGCACTTTTGACTAATATGTGAGCTATATGTGGTGCTCTGTACCACCCTTTAAATTGAAACTGAGCTACTATTTGACAATGCACAAACAATAGACAACAATTTTAGGCCAGACAGCAAAGAATTTTCTTCCAGTAAAAACTCTATTGCAGTTTAAGGAGTCAGAATCTAATTACCAGAGTTGGTGTGGCCAGGACACTGGACTAATGCTGCCTCTTACAAAAAAGGCCACAGTCATGGCCTCTATCTTACACCCATTTGAAATACAGAAAAGATAAAGATTGAATGAGTTAAAGGGACGCAACTTAAATTATATAGTGCTAATTATTACCTGTGCCTTCAGTTAGAAGTGAAACTTGATTAAAACTTACTTTTAACTCTTTTTGCAACTCTCATATCTTGGAACATTCGTGAAGTTAGTCTCACTTCTGGCTCGTTCTTCAGCACTGTTTTGGTTGCAAGCACTACAGGGGAATTGTTCATGCGTTCTTTAACAAATAGTGGAGACATTTCTCTTGGACTCAGGTTTTGTTTAAAAACTTTTTTTTTTTTTACAAATACCTAAGTTTTAGGCCAAAACGGAATTGCTCCTTTTAAGCCCATCTTAGCTGATGGTATATATTTGACAGCAGTGCACGTCTGTAGTGAAAACAGATTTGCTTTATAAAATAAATTCTTTGAGAGCAGCTGAACCTATAGAAGATCTAATGGCAGTAGAGTTCAAACCTGTTTCCTCTTGGGGAGAGAGAGCCTCCCATGTTCTCCTATCCCAGATCGACAGCTACCTGGCCATGGCGGTCTTATCTCCTTCCCTCCTCTGAAGCATCAGAGAAGGGAAGAAGGCGAAACCATTCTCAGTGCACCTGGCCAACTGTGCAATGCTGGGGCAGGGGGAATAGGACTGAGGAGGAGAGCAGGAATCCTATCCTGATTCTGACTTCAGTCTGCTTACACCTTGGATGTCATCTTGCCCACATGCTCAGGGTTTAGCTGATCGCCATATTTGGGGTCGGGAAGGAATTTTCCTCCAGGGCGGATTGGCAGGTGCCCTGGAGGTTTTTCGCCTTCCCCTGCAGCGTGGGGCACGGGTCGCTTGCTGGTGGTGTCTCTGCAGCTTGAGGTCTTCAAACCATTTTTGAGGATTTCAAAAACTCAATCCTGGGATAGGGGTTGTATAAAATTGGATGGGTGGGGTTCTGTGGCCTGCCTTGTGCAGGAGGTCAGACTAGATGATCAGATTGGTCCCTTCTGACCTATGAGTCTATGAGTCTATGAGTCTATGAGTCTATGGATCTTTAGATGGATTTTCACAACTGCATGTGTTATGGTTGGTCGCAACAGGCTGTGTATATTATTTTAAAGAAGTTTTCTAAAAGAGAAAATCCACAATACTTAACTTTTTTTCTGGCAACAATGTCCAGAGAGAGAGAGGAGCTGCATAACCCAGGAAATGGAAATGACAAAACCCTTTTACACAACTCATCAATAGAAGTACCCTGTAAATGCCTTCCTGGCCCAGGCCATTAAGTGGGACTTCCATGCAAATAAATCTCACATGAAGTAGTGTTTTATTTACAAGCATGCAAAGACACGAGCATGCACAATCCTCTGAGACTGAGTCACTTCTTTTTAGTCTGACATGGGAACCCATTTCATCAAGCAGTGCACAGATGGTCGGGGCTTTAGAATCTCCTTTAAGAGAAGAAGTCCTTCTTTGCTTTTGCTGCAAGAGACGTGAAACTAGAGGTGCTTTTGAAAGTTTTACCCGCAATCTCTAACTCCCATTTTGTGACTTAACTGCCAGAGTGTAGTTGAAAGCTGATGGACCTTCGTCTTCCAAGTCATTTTGGTGCTTTTCAAAATCTTACCCCGTGTTTTAAATTAAAATGGCAAGCAGTTTTAATGATAGCTTTCTTCTGCAAGAAGATGGCCCATCATTGGTGGGATTGAAAAAGGATTGAGTTGCTTTAAGAAGTTGCCTTTGAGAGCTAGGGATCACGTGACCATAACCTTGCAGTAGAGGATTCACTTAGCAGGCTGTGCTGGACTTCAGTGTTAGTCTTTAATGGGGAAAACAGCAATCTAGAATAGATCCTTTTAGAGACCTGTGAAAAGTGAGTGGCGTGAGTGACAAAGCCAACCATAAATCATGGTTCATTCCTGGGTTTTCTTTGATGGTCTCAACTCCTCACTAGTAAAGAGATCATCACCTGCATGAATATTGTGATTTGGGCACAGGATTTAATCTGTTGGAGGGTTTCTCATATTTCAGCGAATGAAGACTCCCTTGCTCTATAAATTGTGACTAACCTTTTATTGAGTTGAAGGATTTGTCACCTCCCTCCCACAGTTGGCATGTCTTTCCATACTTGGTGTTAAAACACTTGATTTACTCATCCTTAGAGTAGGTGATTTGAAAATCGTTTTGCTAATCGGGGGGCGGGAAATGTAATTAGTCATCTGTTTCCGTTACTTGTATCTTTATAGTCTGTCTGCCCCTTTCTTGGCCCACCCCACTCCCTCTCCCCAAGGCAACAGGAGAGGATAAATTCCCAGCGGGAGGAGATAGAAAGACAACGAAAGATGTTAGCGAAACGGAAGCCACCTGCCATGGGACAGACCCCTCCAGCAAGCAACGAGCAGAAACAGCGAAAGAACAAGACCAATGGAGCAGAAAACGAAACGTATGTTACATGGCTTTGTATTGGGACATTCCAGAGCAGCAATGTTTTTATAGGATATAGATATCTTCTGGGAAATGGAATACTGCACTCACTTCTAAGCTTTACTGTTTACCTCATAGACATTCCTTGTTAAAAAAAATTATTATTATTATTATTATTATAGAATAAATCTAGCATTCAGGAACTTGTGGCTGCAGCCCTAAATATTTTCTTTTGTCGTGAAATAGGGTTCAATGTTGCTCATAGCAAATTTGAAGAGTATAATTTTATTTTTTCATGTGCAAGCAGTATTTTTTTAAGCATTGCAGCTGCATCTGTATCTAGCCTCAGACTTGAGAGAATAAATGGTGCAAATATTTTGTTCTTTGCTGAAATTTTCCAATCAGATTTATCAAATACTCTCTCCAGATTCCAACACAACTGGGCATTTCACACCTCCCAATAAAGAAATGGTATATGAGTTAGGAGTATTTATCCCGTTGGGATTTCTTTTGAGGATTTCCAAATAAATCATCAGATATATTGAGGAAAGATTCTCCACATAGAAAGGACTGCTTTAAGTATTATACTATCTCCAGAGCACTTGCCAACATCAGCTAATTCCACTGGTGGGGAAGGGAAAGATCATGCTCTCTTCTCCAGTAACTGAATCTTTTCTCTTGTGCACAAGATGTTTTCAGTGAATTTATTGCTCTCCAAACATGCCATCTTGACCCTTCTGGAGACTAAAGCTATTTTTCTCCAGAACAATTTAGCGTGGTAAGTCCAGGCTTCCCTGCCTCCCCAGTAGGTGTTGGTCCTTCTTCCAAGCCAGGATTGTCTCCGAGGATGCTGGGAGT
This sequence comes from Gopherus flavomarginatus, assembly GCF_025201925.1. Lineage (NCBI taxonomy): Eukaryota > Metazoa > Chordata > Testudines > Testudinidae > Gopherus > Gopherus flavomarginatus. Next base: position 5,942,945 of record NC_066641.1, read on the forward strand.
GGAGTTCAGTCTCCAAGCCCATTTCCTCTTTGTCTCTTCTGCTGACACTACCAAGGCGGTCAATTACCAAGTGTGTTGGATCTCTTGTGTTAAGGAAACCTTCCCACTAGGAAGTAAACTAATGCTTATCTACACCGATGTATAGTACGCCGCAAGCTGGGGTGTGAATCCACTGTGCCCTAGCCCTCCACATGCTAACTGTCCACATGCACCCTGCTGACATGCATTAACAGTTACTTAGTGTGCTGTGATCTAGTCCTTGAAACAGAACTAGTTTAAGTGTTTTACCTGTTAAATCATGTCAGCAGGGTCCACATGGACAGTTAGTTTGCTGCAGGCTAGTGTGGGGTAGCTTGCCACAATCTAAATGTTTGGGTAGATAAGCACTCAGTTCAGTTGACTATCTGGGTCTTCCATGAAGCACTTGGCCACCATTAACCAAGGCAGCATACGTACTGCTGACCTAATGGTGAAAGGCTCCATCCCCTATAGCCCAAGCTTCCGAGCCAGCTGTTCCGTCTCCCTGCCACTACTCCCAGACTTCTCTTCATTCCTGCCATGTTTTTGTCTCCCCTCTCCTTCTTTGGAGTTCCTTTCATCTCGTGTTCTTCTGTTCCTTACCTCTCTTTACTCATTCAGTCCTTCTTGGTTCCTAGAAAGGTCCATTCTGCACTCAGGGTCCCATGTAAATGTGCCCTAAATACAGTAAACCAGGATCATCATTTTGAATGGCTTTCTATATTTCATGTTGCTAAAACTGCTGTGTGGGGATTGCATGACTTGGTGGAGCTGATGAGAGCCCAGGGCACTTCGGCCTTTTCAGTTTCTGTTTCAGACTGTGCCCATGTAACAAAAGCTGCCACTGCTTTTTGGCACTCAGGATAAAGATGTCAAAGAATTAAATGAGCCATGGAGAGAAGTCTCCTCACTTACGGGAATGGTACTTCCTCTTTCATGGTTGATGCTTGTTGTCTGGTTGAATTGTAGTGGAACGTGTTACCTGTTCTTTGGGCAAGTAGAGGGCTTCCATAGCAAAGATAAATCCAAAACCATTAACTGTGGCTTATGTCACACATGTCAGTTGCTATATACTCCTTTCCAGTAACACCAGTATGTATCAGCACATGCACTGGGGTCTGGAAGTGCAGACTGAATGCCTGCACATGATTATTTTAAAATCTTGGGAAGAATAAAGACTTTTCACAGCTTGCAACTATAAACTTGAGGGGACAAGAGAATGTTTATGGCTGCTTCCCACTTCCTCTAGAACAAGAGTCGGCAGCCTGTGGCACGCGTGCCAAACACGGCACGCGAGCTGATTTTGAGTGGCACGCAACTGCCTGCCGTGGTCCCAGCCCCACTCAGCCCCCCTGCCGACCGCTCTCCCCTGTGGGGGCAGGAGGCAGAAGCTTGGGTCTGGAGCAGCCAAGCTTCCCCCTCCCCTGCTTCTTCCAGCATGGTGCTTTTCTGCCCCACCCCCTCTTCTTCCCTGCACCAATCAGCTGCTGGCCCTAGCAAGTGAGCGGGGGAAGAGCGGCAGCGTGTGCGCTCCGTAGAGGAGACAGAGCGAGGTAGGGACGGAGCCTTGGGGAAGGGAGTGGAACAGGGCATATCCCTTCCAGCCCCCTGCCCTGAGCGGCTCAAGGCAGGGGGCTGGGAGCACCCCCACGAGCCGAGCACCTCAGCCCCATGCCCTGACCCCCCACACACACTCAGCCTTCTACTCTGAACCCCCCCCACCCCAACACACCCCCAGACTTCTGCCCTGAACCCCCCTACACACTCAGCCTTCTGCCCTGCACCTCTCTCACACCCCAGCCTTCTGCCCTGCACCTCCCCACCCCAACACACCCCCAGCCCTCTGCCCTGCACCTCCCCACCCCAACACACCCCCAGCCCTCTGCTCTGACCCCTCCCACACACACACACTCAGGCTTCTGCCCTGAATCCCCCCACCCCAACACACGCCTTCTGCCCTGCATCCGCACAGCCCCATCCCTCTGCCCTGAACCCTCCACACACTCCAGCCCTCTGCCTTGATCCCTGAACTGCTCCCACCCCAGCCTTCTGCCCTGCATCCCCACAGCCCCATCCCTCTGCCCTGAACCCCCCACACACTCCAGCCCTCTGCCTTGATCCCTGAACTGCTCCCACCCCAGCCCTCTGCCTTGATCCCTGAACTGCTCCCACCCCAGCCTTCTGCCCTTCATCCCCACAGCCCCATCCCTGTGCCCTGAACCCCCCTACACACTCAGCCTTCTGCCCTGCACCTCTCTCACACCCCAGCCTTCTGCCCTGCACCTCCCCACCCCAACACACCCCCAGCCCTCTGCTCTGACCCCTCCCACACACACACACTCAGGCTTCTGCCCTGAATCCCCCCACCCCAACACACACCTTCTGCCCTGCATCCGCACAGCCCCATCCCTCTGCCCTGAACCCTCCACACACTCCAGCCCTCTGCCTTGATCCCTGAACTGCTCCCACCCCAGCCTTCTGCCCTGCATCCCCACAGCCCCATCCCTCTGCCCTGAACCCCCCACACACTCCAGCCCTCTGCCTTGATCCCTGAACTGCTCCCACCCCAGCCCTCTGCCCTGACCCCTGAAACCACTCCATCCTACCCCGATCTGAGGTCCAACCGCAGGCCCTGCTCAGCCTGCTGCCAGCCTAGGTGAACAGAACCCCAGCCTGGCAGCGAGCTGAGCAGGCCGGTGGTGTAAGATCAGCATTTTAATTTAATTTTAAATGATGCTTTTTAAACATTTTGAAAACCATTTTTACTTTACATACAATAGTTTAGTTATCTAATATAGACTTATAGAAAGAGACCTTCTAAAAACGTTAAAATATATTACCGGCACACAAAGCCTTACATTAGAGTGAATAAATGAAGACTCGGCACAGCACTTCTGAAAGGTTGCCAACCCCTGCTCTAGAAGAATTGCCACTTAGAATGTATGGCTAGTAAGACCAGGCCTGATGCTTGGAAGGGGCAAGACTTTTAATCAGGTGTTTTTTGTGCCTGATGCAGAATTTTAGGCTATGTCTACACTACTGCGATAAGTCTACTTATACTACGCAACTCCAGCTATGTAAATAATGTAGCTGGAGTCGACATACCTTAGGCCGAGTTACCATGGGGTCTACACCGTGGGGGATCGATGGGAGAAAATCTCCTGTTGACTTACCTTCAATAACTCAGACATAGGTTAGGGGTTTGTTATAGAAGTGGATGGGTAGGTTTCTATGGCCTGCTTTTTGCAGGAGGTCAGACTAGATGATCATAATGGTCCCTTCTGACCTTAAAGTCTGTGAGTCTGAGTCTTCTCGTTGGAGGTAGAGTACAGGGGTCGACTGGAGAGCTATCAGCAGTCGATTTGGCGGATCTTTACTAGACCCGCTAAATCGACTGTTGGGGATGGATCTCAGAGCGTGGATCCCTGCTGTAGTGTAGACCTGCCCTTAATGTTCTCGAGTCTCTGAACTAAGAGGTGAAAACATTATCTAAAAGTTATGTATGTCCAGATATATCTGCTGTTTGTCAGCCTCGTGAATAGCACCGATATTCTTCAAAGTTAGGGTGACTTTTTAGTGGTTAGCACAGTTGCTGGAGAAATCTTGTAAAGTTGGCCGGCACCAGACACATGTGGTCAGGATGGAGTTCATTAGCCTCCGAAAAGCTTGCTTTTGAAATGGGCAGAGCAATTGGTATAATCAGGATAAGCTGGATTTTTACTAATTCGTTATATTGTAACCTTTGGTTCTAATGGAAACAAACCCTGATATTAACCAGCATTGAAGCTCTTGTTGCAGTGTATGGTGTCGAGGCAGTTCAGGGCTGAAGTTAATATTTCACTAATCTTTCCCCTGGGTTCTAGGCATTGCAGTCTGTAAGAGATACATAAGCTTCCCCCACTGTTCTCATAAACTTTGCTGCAGTGGGGCCATCAGAATTTGAAATGTTCTTGTTTTATCAGTATGTGTCAGCATAGTATGAATGTATGTTTGATTTTAAAAGCAGTTGCCTGATAGCTAATTATATTATGGGTATATGTCAGCAGTGGCTAAACTTACTGACCGTCCGAGCCACGTGCAATAATCCTAAGAAGTTTGAGAGCCAGGTGCACCTGCGAGGGTTCGTGCTTCTGCCCTGTGGCAGAGTGGTGGGGCTAGGGGCTTCAGTCCCACAGGAGCCACCTGCCGGGGCTTGGAGCTTCAGCAAGAGCAGAGCTGAAGACCTGAGCCTCGTCAGGTGCCTCCACTGGGCTGAAGCTCCTAGACCCCCTCCTCCCTGCTGGGCAGAAGCCCCTAGCCTCACCGTCCTGCTGGAGGGCAAAAGCCCCGAGCTCTTCCCCCTCCACCTGTCTGATAAGTGGAGAATGGGGTGGGAGGCTATGCGAGCTGCATTTTGGGCATCCCGGTTGTATTTAGGCTGGGGCGGGGGGGGGCACTTTTGCTCTACACAATAAGTGTGTAGTATTTTGATACTTTCTAACTCAAAGTGTTTACTTGTAGGATATTCTTTTAGTTTGTATTTAAATTTCTCCACCGTTGAAATAGTATTGTTTTGATAGAGTTGTGCACATCACCTCCTCTTAAAGTAGTGTTGCCAATCGTGTAAAATTCCCTTCACATGCTTTTCAACTTCAAAATACTTCGCAAAAATAAATCCTCGTTATTACAGCAAGTTATTAATCTTACTGTATTTCCTTGGGCTGCCCCAGACATGCAATTTCTGGCTGACAGTGTAGCTCTGCAGGCTGAAAGTTCGGGGTTTTACCTACAAATCATTTCAAGGATCATGGTGGATTCTCCATTACTGGCAACTTTTAAATTGTGATGGGATGTTTCTCTAAAAGATCTGCTCTAAGAATTATTTTGGGAAGGTTCTCTGGCCTTTGTGAGACAGGAGGTAAGACCAAATGCTCTCAGTGATCCCTTCTGGCCTTGGAATAAATAAGATTTTCCTTCAATCATCAGTAATAATCATTGAGTGTTTCCCAAATCCCTTCTCTGAAAAAATAGCCATTTTCAGTGCTTTAAAAATAGCCACCCTAGTGCATTGTAAATGTCATCCAGATTCAGCAGGAGTTGGGCGCTAAATCCTTTGGGATCCTTCAAAATTCCCACCCTAATCATGTGGAACTCAGTCTGGGGGTTTTGAGCACAGATGTGTCATCTTGGTTAAGGTGTCTTAAAAGGGAAGAGAGGTCCTCCTGTGATAGGAGCGTTGAGCCAAGATTTACCCAAGAGTAGTTATGAAATTCAGTCACTGCCTGAAAATAGAAATCTATAATGTAAACATGGACAAGACTGTAATTTAAGGCAGGAAGCTGAATTTGTAGGGGTTTTTGTGGTCCGGTGTGTTCTTAACATAGCTCGGGCTGTCACAGAGCCCTCAGCTAGAATGGAAGTCGTGTATTTCAAGTGTGTTTATATTAAATAGGACAGTGTTTATTTTCCAGCCTCCTTGGCTTTTTTAAAATACTAGAAGTGAGCATGTAGCTATTTCTGGACATACTAATCCAGTGATGGCCATTCTATTGCTTGTCTAAAATGGATAGATTTTCACTGTTTCACCGTATCTGTGTGTCTCTCTTACACACAACCCACATTCGGTTTATTCAGTTGTTCAGGTACCCCAGATCCTGCAATAGCAACCGGTTGTCAAAGCTTGCTGAAAACAGTGTTCAGTCTGGGAAGGCTTCTTTAAAGCCAAGTAAATTTGAGATTACAGAACAGTCTGGATTAATTGGATCTGATTTAAATGCAGGTCAGCTTGTTTCTTGAGAGCTTGTGTGGTAATCTGTTCTGCGAGGGAGAACTACCAATATGCCACGCGACTTTTTGTTCTGAGTCCCTGTGTAAACATTGATGGTATTGGTTGTATTTTTTTTTAGTACAGATAGATTGTTAATTTGGAATGTAGTGATCTTTTGCAGTAAGGGGGTTTTACAAGGAGAACCTGCATCCTGAATATTGGACTAAATGCTTGTTCAGACAATGGTAAAGCAGGCAAATTCCAATTATACTTGCTGTTCAACTGTAGCTGAATTATAACTACCACTAAGAGACATCCATTTGAGGAGTAGGTATATTAACTAGGACATTGAGTAATCCTGGCTCTTATGTTTTAAGGGCTAGCCATTGTTGTAGGAAATGTTTGTGGAGGAGGGCAGGTTGGGATTTATAAGGTCCTTCTAGGCTGCTACACACCATCCTGCAATTGCCTTGCCTGCCCCACTGCTATGTCAGGCTGTCTCTAGCATGCCAGGAGGGGTCCAGGAACAGAAGAAGCTAGAGATGAGCAAGATGTGGCATAGAGCCCAGAGCTGTTCTGCACAGAGATGTCTGTTTAGCAGCATGAAGCTCAGAGAGTGGAGCTGCCTTCTAACACTCAGCATGGTACTGAGTTGCTAGGGAAGTGAGAAACATAATGTTGTGGAGCTGAGGAGGTGGCTAGAAGTTGGGAGAGAGTTGAGGCTTCTGTCAGGGGGAACAAGAGGAGGAGAGAATTAAAGCTGTGTATTCCTGCCCCCCCTCACCCCTCATATCAATCTTGTGGGTCTAACATTGACAGCTGCAAGTGGTAGTGTGCTTTCTACACAACAGTCAGTGGGATTCTGAAGAGTTTGAAAGTCATGTAATATAGCATCCCAGAGGTAGTTCTCTGTAGATTTGTAATGAGATCTGAATTGGATAGGTTTTTTAAAAAATAAATAAATAAAAATGCAAAACACAGTTAAATTTCAGAAATAAAACAAATCTGAACATTCAAAAAGTGAAGGTTTCTGATGCAATGTTCAATATTTACAGAATCTCCTCTTGGTTTTCTTTAAGAGTAAACCTTAGTAAATTAAATATGTACCATGAAATAGACGTCAGACATGCACAGTGCTTTGTTACAGCATGTCAAGGCTTGAGCACTATCGTCAGTACGAGAGAGACTGCAGACTGTGCTATACAAATTTCAAACAATCTGTCAGTTGCTGAAGGATACAGCACGCGATGCTCCTTCCTATGGCTGAGCAGATTATTAAATGGGTGTGTATGTGGCATGGTACGCTGAAAATAGTCCATCTGCTGGACAGGAATTGCACTAGAATGGAACTTAATTTACCAGTGCCATGGTAAGTTGGCTGCATTGAATCTTATTCTCTCTCTCTCTCAGGCGGTCCTGTTTAGACCAGCCTGGCTACTTGAAACTGTAACCGAGACTGTGCTTATAAATATGTTGGATATGTCTATGACGCTGTTCTCTTGTGTACGCAGGTTAACGTTAGCTGAATATCATGAACAGGAGGAAATCTTCAAACTCCGATTAGGTCATCTTAAAAAGGTAAAGAACTCATTACTGAAATAGCTCTAAGAGGCACTGAGCCAGCTACGTATGAACAGTAGTGGTAGCTATCTTTTGTGTAAGAGTTATTGGCCCGAATGCAAAAAGGAGACAGGCACATAAATCCCAGTTTTGGCTCCACTGCGAAGCACAAAACTCTTGCTGAACCCTGTAGGCTCCTAAATTCACGACGTTTTCAGAGTAAAAGTTCCCAGGTGCCTGTGTTCCTGCCTCTGGGCACATACACTGCTGCCTCCCTCTAGGCCTGAGGTCCCCAGAGTGTGTGGGGTGCCCCCCTATGGGGGTGTGGAGGAAAGTCCAGGAGGGCGCAGTGGGCTGGGACAGCCCCCACAGGGGAGGGAGGGAGCGCCACCCAGTCCCTCCCCACCCCCAGCCTTGGAGCAGCTCTGCTCTTGGGCCATGCTGGCCGCGGCCCCATTCCAAGACCGACCCCCAGCTGTGGTTCCAGCCTCGGCTCCCTTACCCTTGGCTGTGTCGTCCCTGTCCCCAGAGCCGCAGCCCCGCTCCTGGCCCAGGAAAGGCACAGATCAGAGGTAAGTGGGGTGTGTGACCCTCAAAAGTTTGGGGACTGCTGCTCTAGGTGTCTAGATGTGCATATCCCACCTTATCCCCAGTGTGATCGGCGCTTAGCCACCAAAGTGGCATGCTGGACCCAATCCAGTAGGCGAACTCAGAGTCCACCTTCGGGATCAGGTCCCATTCAGAATTCGCCAGGAGGAGGAGGTGGTGGTTCCCGCCTTACAACTTTTAGCCCAGTGTTGAAAGCACTTCCTGGGACATGCAAGATGCAGGTTGAATTTCCTCATTTCCGCTGGGAATGGGGAGAGGGTTTGATGAGGGCATCCACCTCATCTGCATCCCAGGCAAGTGCTCCTCCTCTGGCTTCTTGCAAAACTGCAGAGGTGCCAGACTCCAAAGAGTGAATATCCAGCAGAGGTAGGTGCCCCTCTGCAGCCTGGATTTAGATGCCCATCTCCCTGAGAGGGGCAGGGCATAGGCTACACCCCTCTTCCTGGCATCTCCCGTTGGCTAGTTCAGGCAGCTCCCTGCCTAGTGTGCTGGCTTTTGTGAATCCCATTCTGAGGGGTCTGTCTCTCTTGCCATTTGCTGTGTTTGGAACCTAAGTGCTTAATTCAGGCTTTGTGAATCACACTGATTTTTCCTGGCACCTAGAAGTTGGCATCATGAGGTTCAGCAGCACACCGCCTAACTCCTTGTGTGTATCCAGGCCATTGTAACTTGTCTGTCAGATAAGCGTTCTTACTGTATTTCCCAGGGCAATAGTGTCCAGGAGAGAGGTGTTCATAGCTTCCTACTAAGGCTGTATGTTTGTCATAGCTATAATCTCCATGATCTGTAGGGTTTTTAAATGAGAGACCCCAGCCAGCCCACTACAGAGCACTGCATATGTCCAGCATAGGGGGCAGGGAATATGTACACTGGAGAGAAGTGTGGATTTTTTTAAAAGCTTTTTAAACCATTGTCTAATTTGTAATAGAAATATGACTTTTTCTCATGACAAAGCCTATGAATTAAAATATTGGGTGCTACGACTTCTTTAACTAAAGTTATGATATTTATACCCCCTTCTATTCCCCGCCACCAAGTGTGACTCTATTTTTGCCACAACAAGCAACCAGTCTCCTGTGTAGCACTCTAGACAAATCTATTCAGCACTCTTTGATAACTCAGGATAATAATACTCAGTTATAAAATCATACATTTTTCCTTCTCGTTGGCATCAGCAGGAGCTCTCTCTGCAAACAAACTTATTTTTAGGTAATTGTTTGCTTCCTTATTAACTCGTTAGTCACTATAGTCTTTTATTAGAGTAGCTCAAAAAACTTTAACTGATACAACTTCAGCAAAAACTAGACAAGAATATTTTCTCAAGCATCTTGTCAGTTTCTTGACCAGATCAGATTGCCATTAACACTAAAATAGGGATGGGGTGGAGTTACTTGCTTTGGTTTGAGGAAGCTCCTTTTGTAGCATCTGGCTTCAAAGAGAGTAGCTTTTCTGTCCCTTAGAGGGTAAGACAGACGGGGCCATTTGGCCTTCAGCGTTTTCACTGGCCAGTATCTGAATCCTGCTTTTACCAATCGCATCCTGAATATGAAGGCCTTGCCTACACTAGTCGGTTTTCTTTTACGCAGCATTGCTTCCACTGCTGCTTGCAATGATGGGTATTACAGTGTATACAGGGCCAATTGCATGTAAACCACTCCATGTCCTCTGTATCTACTATGGGCAAGGCTAGAGTAGATGGCATGGAGCTCAAGCTATATTTATCCTGTAGCTACCTCTATTCCTACCAGTGGAGGAAATCACAGGTCCACTTATTGTCAGTGTAACCCAGAACAGAAGAATCCATTTAGAAGTTGACCTTTACAGAAAATGAAGTAATGCTCTAGGATTGTCTCATTGTCTGAGGCTGTGCTTACCCTCCTCCACTTTTGGGATCTGGCTCGTTTTTAATCAGTGAAAATAGAATACAAGTTGAAAAGGAATGGAGTCTGATGTGATAATCCACGTATAATTTGAAAGCTGGTGGAAGCTGTCAGTAAAAGCTCATGTACCCTGATTCAACGGTCTGTGTAAAAGGGAAGAATCAACAACTTAGACCTCCCGTCCTTTCAGGGGTGAAGTTAAAACTACGTGCAGCATGGAAAGCCAAAGCTTTGGGTAGCCCACATCCTCCCACTTCCTGGAGACATTTTCGTTTTCTGTGGCTCTTCTGGAAACCACTGGGCTTTTTATAAATCTGAAAAGAGATCAAGATGCTGCTTAAGATATAAAGTTACAGCTCTGTTCCAGAATCTCTAACTTTTAGAAGGGTCTTGTCTGTTTTTATCACCATTGATACTTATTAGCTTCCATGAGACACTTCAAACTTTCAGAATTACCTGCTGTTTAATCTTCCTATACAATTCTAGGATCCTTTTTTGGTTTTCACTGAAAGCATGTCATTTAATCAGTGTGTTCCTAACTGCTGGAACTGAGGAAAACATAATTAACACATTGGCTGTGGGAAAGGGGAGGATCTTGTACCAACTCCCATCTGTAGTTTGGATGCATAGTCACAAGCAAAACAGCCCAATAGTTTCCCCCTCCTACTTGTTATCTTGAAGTTGGCTATAATCACAGTTTTCATTCTACCAAACCAGTCATGTACCATTAAATTCCAGTTAGTGTGTCCGTAAATCAGGTGAAACCAGCTACCCAATGTCTTGAACTGTTTGTCATCATTTTTCATACAGGAAGAAGCAGAGATCCAGGCGGAGTTGGAACGACTAGAGAGAGTTAGAAATCTACATATCAGGGAATTGAAAAGGATACACAATGAAGATAATTCACAGTAAGCACTGGGAGGCATGTAGGGGAGAGAATAGGCTTCAAATGGTAGCTTCTCAAGGAACGCTAAATTCTCTTAGGATACATTTGTTTGGTAATGGGAATGCACCATGCTTAATTCTGCTTTTAATATCCTGCCACCCACTGAGATAGTCAGTACTGTGCTGACTTAAAAGCATTTGCACGTCAAATGTGTAGGATTTAATACTTTACAAATGACTTCGGAAGCTTTTGCAGTGTCATTGATAAATGACTATCCAGTAGTTTGAAAACTGAACATAAATAACCACCTTTTTGAGGCTTAATATGACGTGTCCTCTCTGAGCAGTATAATAGCTGTGACTTATTAGGAGATGGCATTACCATTGTCAATGTTAAATTGTCCTCTCCAGATTTAAAGACCATCCGACGCTAAATGACAGATATCTTTTGCTACATCTTTTGGGTAGAGGAGGCTTCAGTGAGGTATATAAGGTAAGTTTGAAGAATTAGTCTGTTGTGTTGTATTTTGAGTCTGCGCAGAAATACTCAGTAAGCGAAATCTGACATTTGTTCTCTCAAATGGAGAGTGTATGTGGTTGTGGGGGAAGGAATGTAGTAATACATGTCACATCTGGCTTTGATTTAGACAGCAGACCTGATATTTAGTTTCTGTTCTCCACAAGATTTTATTGAAAGATGCATTTGTTGGGAATGTCACACTGGTATGACTAGGAGAATAACATGAAATACCTCTTGAGACGTAAACAAGTGTTAGAAATCTGCTTTAAAAAGTTATATTTGAAATGGCTACATTGCAATGGCATAGTAGTGCTTTAAATCTGACACATTGTTGTAAATGAAAGGAAAATAACTTCCAGGCATATATGGCACAGCCTTCATTTTTTTTAAGTCTAGTCACATGGGTGCGGATTATTTACATGACATTGTTTTGCAAGATCAAGACCTATGATACTTAGACTAGGCCATGCTGCTAATTGGAGAGATTAAAAGATTAATTTTAAATAAATTGAAAGCATCCGTTTTCCCCAAGCATCCCATATGTGCTCTGTAGTTCATAGACTAATATTAGAATCAAATTGACTAAACTAAAATATAACTCTATAAACTCAGGTATTGCGCACTTCTATGAATAACTAGACTATCTAGAGCCATAGTATTAAGTTTGAAAAAGGATATTGAACCTCATGTTTCAGGATTTAGGGTAATCTCTAACATTAGGGGTTAGAACAAGATTGAGTGGGGGGAACGATTATCCCACACCTGCACACAATGGGATGTCTTGCACTGTGCTCCAAAACGCCTGGCTCAAAGACAGGATCCTGGATTAGATGGAACACTGCATTGATCCAGCAGTATAATTCCAATATTTGTGTGTGCTGGGATGCTCTTTAAGATCCCAAGGGGTGAAAAATTTCAACATGAGCTATGCAGCTGAACCATTTGGCTCTCCAACCACAAATGGATTGAAACAACTTCGACCTGGAGATATAACCTCTAGTAATGTGTATTAAACCAATATATGTCCTATGTATTTTTTTTAAATTAACTACAAGTGACTTTTTGGTGCCTCAAGGCATCATGGCAGAGAGCCTTCCTTGCCAGTTCAAATCAAGTAAAGGTTGTTACTCTCTCCTGGCTGTTTGGCTTGTGTGAAATGATTGGCGCACTCAGTCTAGATCCCAGTGGGTGGACTAGTGTTCCAGAAGCACCAATTGTCTTACACTAATGGGCTCCCTTATTGGCAGGTGAATTGAAGGACAGATTCTTAAATTGTATTTAGAGTAGTTGATAGCATATTGCCATCTATTCTTTGCTTTGCATTGGGACACTAGTGTGGAATCTCTTGTTCACATTTGCAGTATTAATTTGCAATTTCAACTCTATTGATACTTGCTTTTTCTTTGTAGGCATTTGATTTAACAGAACAGAGATACGTAGCTGTGAAAATTCACCAGTTAAATAAAAACTGGAGAGATGAGAAAAAAGAGAATTATCACAAGTAAGTGGTGCTGTAAAACCGAGATAGCAGAACAATGCATTGCTGTTTTTTCCCCATCTTGGCCTGAGAATTGGTTCCTATCTATTGATACTGACTAGAATATGTATTTTAATGCAGCTAAATGTAAAGGTGTACATCTAGGAGCAAAGAATGTAGGCCATACTTTGAGGATGGGGGACTCTATCCTGGGAAGCAGTGATTCTAAAAAAGATTTGGGGATACTGATGGATAATCAACTGAACGTGAGCTCCCAATGTGATGCTGGGGCCAAAAGCACTAATATGATCCTGGGATGCAGAAATGGGAATCTCAAGTAGGAATAGAGAGGTTATTTTACTTCTATATTTGGCACTGGTGCAACCACTGCAGAAAGCTGTGTCCAGGTCTGGTGTCCATAATTCCAAAAGGACATTGATAAATTGGAGAGGGTTCAGAGAAGAGCCACGAGAATGATTAAAAGATTAGAAAACATCCCTTATAGTGATAGACTCAAGGAGCCCAATGTTATTTAGCTTAACCAAGAAAAGGTTAAGGGGTGACTTGATTAGTCTGTAAGTATCTACCTGAGGAACAAATATTTAATAATGGGCTCTTCAATCTAGCAGAGGAAAATATAACATGATCCAGTCCTTGGAAGTTGAAGCTAGACAAATTCAGGCTGGAAAGAAGGAGTACATTTTTAAAAGTGAGACTACTCAACCATTGGAAAAGTTACCAAGGAGGTGGTTGTTTCTTAGTCGCTGACCATTTTTAAACCAATACTGTGTATTTTTCTAAAAGATTTGCTCTTAGAATTATGTTGGGGAAGTTTTCTGACCTGTGTTATACAGGAGGTCATACTAGATGATCACAGTGATCCCTTCTGGCCTTAGAATTTGTGAAACTATGAATTCTCCTCTCCTTCCTCACTGTTTGCTGCAAAAGTGAAGCCACTTCCTCCCACCTTGTTAGTATCACCTCAGAAATGTCTGAAATGAGCAAGAAAAGTGAGTGGATGCTTGCAAAATCAGTGCATTGTTAGAGTCTGGACCAACAGTGGTGCTGTAAGTTTTTTCTTTCCACTTAATAAGGGGCTATCTCCTCTATATAATGACGTGGCCTCACTCATGCAGAGAAGAAAAGCCCTAAGATCATTCCCGACTCCCCAGACACACGTTGGGAGTGTGCTTTCAAAAAACTGTACCGCCTGGTTTCCAAGAATATTTAATACTTTCTGAATTGTACGAATAATTTTCCGTGGGAATGTGGAACACAGAGCTGTGCCAAGATCATTATATCTAAAGCGCTTAATGTAGAACCCGAAGTAAAATCTCTGTTGCTAATGCCCAGAGTCTTGCCTTTCAGACATGCGTGTAGAGAGTACAGAATTCACAAAGAACTGGATCATCCTCGAATAGTTAAACTCTATGACTACTTCTCGCTGGATACTGACTCGTAAGTTATGTGCCTTTGCGCTGCATTTGCCAAGTTCCCCACAAAGTGTTTAGTCAAAAGCTTTCCAGCAAAGCTTAGTGACCTGCAGTCAAGATGGATCAGTACTTTACACAGTGGATCTTGTCACCACTGAGTATCATTTGGACATGAGCTTAAGAGTCAGAAAAGGATTATCCATTTATATGGATAATGAACACCCACAATTGCATAATAGGGGATAAAAGTGTATAAGGGACCCTCATGCTTCAGGGAATAATCCAGCCACAAAGAGTGTGTCTGTATGGCTACACCGTGCACAGCAAGCTTGAGTGCAAGGCTACAGCACTCCAGCCTGCTGTGCTTGAATTGTCCACAGGGACCCTGCTGCTGCACACAAGAAGTTTCTCAGTGCACTTTGCCTACTGCTCTCTGAAACAGTAGTATGCAAAAGACATTAACAAACTTTTAGTGCACTGCAGCAGGGAACCCCAGTTTGTCATGCGCTAACTGACCAAGTTAAGGCCTGTTGGTTAGGTCTTGTGTAGCCCTATGGGCAGACGGTTGTGTAGTTGTCAGTTATGGGGTTTATTACACCTTCTCTGAAGGTTTAGTGCTATATCCTGTCTCTGGCAGTAGCCTAGACACACCATTAGTCTAATCGGTTATGGCATTTATGTTCCTGTGTTCTTATACCCATTATTCAGCTGATCTTAGTTCTAGCACAATCCTGTGCCCAAGTGAGGTGCTACAGGGGGCATCCATAATGAAAACACATGTACAAGAAGACTAGCTATTTTTAATGCATTCATGTTGCTTTGCCTGGAAATCAGTTTTGCTCTGATAAAAGTAGATTTCAGATTTGGCTGTATGTAGTTCTAAACCTGTTTCTTGTATGTCTGTGATGGAGGCATCTAAATATGTAAAAGTTTGACAGGGAATGACTTAGTTGAGGAGACTTACATGGGAGGAAATACAAAATATTAGTCTTTCTCTCAGGGGATTTAATTTTGGTGTGTATTCTCTTGCTTTCAGGTTTTGTACAGTGTTAGAATACTGTGAGGGAAATGATCTGGATTTCTACCTGAAACAGCACAAGTTAATGTCTGAAAAAGAGGCACGATCCATTATCATGCAGATTGTGAATGCTTTAAAATACTTAAATGAAATCAAACCGCCCATCATACACTATGACCTTAAACCAGGTACGTTATGAAGCCGAATGGCATGTGTTTACCCTCTTACCTCTTGTTAGCAACCTCTCTAGGCCACCAAGGAACAGTTCCAATTGGCCAAAGCCAGGTCTGTTGGTACCCATTCCATAACCTGGGTGCTTAGCTTGCAGCATGGAAGGGACTGAAAGGCTTGGTTTTGCTCTGTAAGTGGGTATTGGCTCCTGGAGTTGCAGCATTTAGAGGAAGTCAAATTTCAGGAAGAAGCCTTCCTGTTCTGGGCAAGCCCTTGTGCCATCATGTGTCAGCACTTCGTTTCTGTGACCTGCTTGGCCTTTGCTTTCCTGTGCTGCATCTTCCTTCATATAGATGCCTGTAAACAGGGTCTCTTCCTCGGCCCGCCTTGCTGCAGCACCCTGCTGTCTCAACAAAGCACTCTGAGCCTCCTGGATACAGCACCTGTGGCTTTTTATTCACACACAGTTCCCACCATCAGTGATTGTTTACAGGTCTTACTCTCCTCCTTTACAGGGAGTCTACCCCAGCCTGGAGACTGCTGTGCCTCTGGCTGTTCTCTTCCCCCCTTCCTGTGTCTGCCAGCCAGCCTTTATGGCCCTTGAGCCTGCAGGCTCACAGGTGCAGCCTGTTCAGAGGCCAGGCACCAGGCTTCTGCCCAGCCCCAATCCATTTCACCTGATTGGGGCTGGCTGAGCAGGGGCTAATTAGCTGCCTCTGCAGCAGCACCCTGCTACAATGCCCAGCAAGGGCCAGCACATTCCTTGCTCTTGTTCTCTTCCTCGTGATGCTCAGTAAATGGCACCAAAAACTGACTTGGAAAAACTTGCTCATCTGTTGCTTTTATGGGTCCTCATAGCAATACACCGAGCTCAGATAGTGCTCTCGGAAGTGTGACCTTCCAGACTCACCAGTGCCCAGAAAATCAGAAGTGTCTTCCCCAAATGTTGTCAGAGAGTTCCTATCTCATAGACCATGCAGCTGAGAGATCAGAGCTTCCTTGCTTTCCTTATCCGTTAAGGGTTGGCATATGCTGGGCAACACTTCATTTTTTTTAACCCCAGTAAAATCCAAGCACTTGGTTTTCTGTACCGGTGACAGTTCACTGGCATTGTATATCCTAGATCTGGTATGGTTTCTTGTACTGATTCAGTAGATGGCGCAGTTGCACCAATTTATATTTTGTTGCCCTGTTTCTGTTTTTATTCTTCTCAAACCACTGTTTACTAGTGTTTGTTTGAGCACGCTGCAGGGCTCTCCCTAAAATTTGTTGAAACCATAGCTGATCTGTAGCCATTGTGTAATTCTGCTGCTTCGAAAGTTAACAGCTTTGAGGCAAATTTATACAGCTTAATCTGTTGGAAAGTTATGTGCTGCTGTTTCATTTAATCTGTAGAAATAGCTGTTTCTTAAATGGATCTGGCCTTAAATGGATTGACTATTTTCCCATGGTGTTGGAAACCACTAGAGGGCACTATGTCATAGAGGAGAGAATTTCTGGCTGCTAAGAAGCCAGGGCAAATTAGGACTTCTGGATGGAATGAGTCACAGCTGTGTATATATGCATGTCTGTTATCCACTCTCCTTTCCCTGACCTGCCTTCCCCACTCAACCAGTCTCCCTTGTGTTGGCATTTAAAAAGCCAAAAATAGGGAGGCAGATGGGAGGTCAGAGACCCATTTCAGGATGGGGAGCATAGATGCAGGCACTTGGTGTGTTGTAGGGGCCAGGATTCCTCTCAGGAGGACTCTATTGAGTACTCAAACATCTTCTCCAGCCTAAAGGTTGATTTAGCTGGCTGCATTTTGCAGGTCATAGTGCCTTGGTATGGTGTGTCCATAATTTAATACCCCATGTACTGCACTGCAGTTCTGGTGCTGCTTTTCCCTCCCCTCTTTCCATAATAAATAAGTCTCTAAAAAGCTGTTTTCCCTTTTAGGTAACATTCTTCTAGTCAATGGTACAGCATGTGGAGAGATAAAGATCACAGATTTTGGGCTTTCCAAGATCATGGATGATGACAGCTACAACTCCGTGGATGGCATGGAGCTGACATCACAGGGGGCCGGTACTTATTGGTAAGTATTGTATGTGGCTGATACCAATTCAGGGGTTTAGAAAACTTGCAAATAACCATTAAAATCCTGACGCTGGAAACTTGGAATTCACTTTCCTTGTTGACAGTCTGTGTGTGGTGTCCATTGTACTACAGTGTAGCTCTGTAAAGCACTTTGAGATCCTTAAGGGTGCTCTCAGACTAGTTGCAGAGTGTTGTTTCTAGGCTGGCAGCCTTTTCATCTTTAGTGGGTTAGTACTTATATCTTTAGATAGCACCTCTTATTCAAAGGGCCTGACAGGACAACTATAAACTGCATGTACAACTACTGCTGAAATGCAGCCAACTCTGGGGTGGAACTTGGCAGCTGTTTAATAGCACGTATTACCATGTAATTTAGGATACGAAGTGAAGAAGAATCCCATACCCGCTTGAAAATGCAGGTAGACTTAGGAAGGCAGGAAGAATTTTCCAGCTGGAATTTAGTCACCATCCTAGTGGTAACAGACTTACCTTTATAAAAAGTGCAATAGCGCTTTCAGTGCCATGCATGCCCAGGATTTCAGTTTCAAATTTCACATGAAAGGCAATACCTCCAGCAGTACAATGGCACTAGCACCACATTGTGGTTTTGCATCAGTCCTGACTCAGAGATTTGGCCCTTCAGTAAAAGCCGCTGAATGCAGAGACAGAAGTTGCATTTACAATGTCACTGTTCACAGTGGTTAGCATAAACATTTTTCATGTCACCATAACTTTTTGCAGGCATCATCTGTTATAATCTCATGTGTTCTATGGGTTTGTTCCCCGCAAGTTCACTCCAAGCTGAGCAAAGCTGAGTCTCGAACTAGGACACAGCATCTAAGATTGCACTTTCAGAAATGTGTATTTTGGCTGGATGTTTCCATTGTGAAATTGTTCTTAAAAGGTCTTGGTCAACAAATACTAGATTCTAAATACGTGCTGAGAAACCAGTTTTTTCTCCCCTATGTGACTGGAGTGAAACTCTGCTCTGGTGAGAGGGAAGCATTCACTGCAACAGAGACTTTGTACAAAGGATGCACAATGTGGTGATAATTTTGGATATTTATGCATTTTCTGAATCCCTGTGCTGGGAATCTATGTGGACTGGATGTGCACAAACGCATAGCTGAGGTGTTAAATCCCACCACATGACACAGCGCCTGCCTTCCTCTTGAAACCAAAATGGCTGTGGGGTAAAGAAGCAGGTCGCAAGTGAAAAGTTATTAGCTTGGTCTGTTCCTGGTCCCCAGTGGGCGCCCTGTGCATCACACCGTAGGACATGATCGGCAGCCAGTTCTGTAGAGCTAATCAAGAGGAGAGGTGCATTGGCAAAACTGTGGGGAAGCTGCCAGTCTCCCTGCCTGTGCTGTGTCTGGGGCCAGCCAGTTCTGTTCACATGTTTCTTTAACTGCAACCACCTGAGAGCTCAGTGATTTGAAACAGTGGTTCAGATGGCAGCACACTATGTAGCAGGTTCAGGTGCAGCCTCAGGGTTCGCTTGTCAGTGAATCAGGAATTCATTCTCAGGCCCCTTCTATACTGGGTGTATGTTAGCTGCACTGGTGCAAACCCTGCTGCAGGTGCCTACTGGTATACAGCAGAGTTCACACTGTGTACCTACATTAGAGGGTTGTGCTGGCATGGCTACATCAGTGTGTTCCACTAGTGCAAATTTCCCTTCTCTAGACAAGCTATCAGGCTGTCACTAAACTCTGTCCTTGCCAGCTACGCCAGGAGTTCATGAGGCCAGGATGTCATCTGTAGTGATGGAGAAAAGCCTGAGATAAAAGGGAGGGTGTTGAAATCCAAGAACTCCACTTACAAGACCTTTGTCTGTAAGGTCCCTATTGCAGGGAAGTGAAAGCCTGTAAGTGACTTGCCCAAAGTCGCACAGGAATTCTGTGGCAGAGTGGGGAACTGAACTCCGATCTCCTGAGTCCTAGGCTAGTTCCCTAACCACTGGGCCATCCTGCCTCTCCCGTTGAAACAAAGTGACTAAACAAATCTGGATGTGCTACTAATGATCCTTTCTCCCTTCCAATCAGGTATTTGCCACCTGAGTGTTTTGTAGTTGGAAAAGAACCTCCAAAGATTTCAAATAAAGTTGACGTCTGGTCAGTAGGTGTCATCTTCTACCAGTGTCTTTATGGCAGAAAGGTAAGGAAGGAAGCTAAACTCCCTCCTGCAGAACATCCTTTCCATTGCTTGCATATATTGGCCAAGCATGATGTCCAGTGTCTGAGGTCAAACCTTTGGGATTTGTCAATGTGCAGTGAGGGACACTCGGTGTGTTTCCACATATTAAGCAGGCAACCTACCTGAGGAGTAACAACTGTAGCAGTGTGGAAACACAGGGCAGAGAAACTCGTGTTGTAAGTTTGATGCCTTTGGAAGGGAAGAGTTGTGGAAGACTGGAGGTAGAAAATGATTGTCTTAATGATAAAGAGCCTGAATGTTTTAAGGTAGCCCAGGAAAGGAGACTAACCTAACCAATGAGAACACGTAGAATCATAGAATATCAGGGTTGGAAGGGACCTCAGGAGGTCATCTAATCCATCCCCCTGCTCAAAGCAGGACCAATCCCCAACTAAATCATGCCAGCCAGGGCTTTGTCAAGCCTGACCTTAAAAACTTCTAAGGAAGGAGATTCCACCACCTCCCTAGGTAACCCATTCCACTGCTTCACCACCCTCCTAGTGAAAAAGTTTTTTCCTAATATCCAGCCTAAACCTCCCCAACTAAAACTTGAGACCATTACTCCTTGTTCTGTCATCAGGTACCACTGAGAACAGTCTAGATCCATCCTCTTTGGAACCCCCTTTCAGGTAGTTGAAAACAGCTATCAAATCCCCCCTCACTCTTCTCTTCTGCAGACTAAACAATCCCAGTTCCCTCCTCATAAGTCATGTGCTCCAGCCCCCTAATCATTTTTGTTGCCCTTGGCTGGACTCTTTCCAGTTTTTCCATATCCTTCTTGTAGTGTGGGGCCCAAAACTGGACACAGTACTCCAGATGAGGCCTCACCAATGTCAAATAGAGGGGAATGATCACTCCCTCAGTCTGCTGGCAACGCTCCTACTTATACAGCCCAAAATGCCATTAGCCTTCTTGGCAACAAGGGCATGCTATTGACTTCCTGTCATTCCACTGGCGTTGATAAGCTGTTGGTAACTAAACATCCCATATGCACAGTTTGATGGATGTGCTGCTTTTGCTCAGTGTCTTAAGTCTGTGGTTCTCATCCAGGGGAATGCCTACCCCTGGGGGTACGCAGAGGTCTTCAAGGAGATTTATCAGATCATCTAGATATTTGCCTGGTTTTACAGCAGGCTATATAAAAGCACGAACGAAGTCAGTACAAACTAAAATTTCATACAATGACTTGTTTGTACTGCTCTATATACTACATGCTGAAATGTAAGAACAATATTTATATTCCAGTGTACACCTCTACCTCAATATAATGCTGTTCTCGGGAGCCAAAAAATCTTATCGTGTTATAGGTGAAACTGGGTTATACTGAACTTGCTTTGATCCACCGGCGTGCACAGCCCTTCCCCCCCCGAGCATTACTTTACCACATTCCATCTGAATTCGTGCTATATCGGGTCGTGTTTTATCGGGGTAGAGGTGTATTTTATAATTATATGGTGAAAATGAGAATGTAAGCAGTTTTTCAGTAATAGTGTGCTGTGACACACTTTTGTCTTTTTGTAAGCAAGTAGATTTTAAGTGAAGTGAAACTTGGGAATACCCAAGACAAATCAGACTCCTGAAAGGGGTATAGTAGTCTGGGAATTTTGAGAGCTGCTGCCTTAAGTCACATAGACACAATGGGCCAAGCAGGAGGAACTCCTGAAAATTTTGTTGGGAGATGGTCCTCTTACACCAGGGCTGAAACTGCAGATCTGTGAGCACATGGCATTCCCTCCCTTTTCTGAACTGGGGAGGCACTCTGGAGACTGTCACAACTCAGCCCCTTTGAATTTAAAATAAATCTGACTTAGCAGTCTTCTCAGCCAAATAGCTGGGGGACCTGCAGCACCCCTTCACGGCACTCCTCAGCAGCTTCCCTAGAGAAGATATTGAATTGGATAACTTCCCACCACAAAACAGCATGGTCAGAGGCTTCAGAAGACCCATTGTCAACTTTAATTGTCCCTCTTGTTTTGTAGCCGTTTGGCCACAACCAGTCACAACAGGACATTCTGCAGGAGAACACGATCCTTAAAGCCACTGAGGTGCAGTTCCCTCCAAAGCCAGTAGTCACCCCAGAAGCAAAGGTAAAATCTCTCTGCAGCGGGTCTGTGTCACTGCCTGACGTGCTGAATGGTCTAGGGGTTTTAAAAAACTCATTCTGGTTACTTAACACAGTAGTTAATCCATGAGTCTCACAATGGTCTGAGCCTTTACTCAGAAATAAGTGCCTTCCCTGGAACCACAAGAGCCACTCAGCTCTTCACAATGAATTGAGCTTGCAGCTGGTGTCCTTCTTATAATCTCAGGTCTCATCCATAGACACTGAACACCCTCAAGGCATTTTTTTGGAGTGATTTGCTCAGTGTCGTTGGCCCAAATTCCCCTTATTCTCCGCACTGTGCAGCGGTTGTCTGCCTGGTAGCAGCCCTCCTACCCCAGGGATGCCTGAATTTCATCGGTGCATAACTTGTTCAGTGGTTCAGGATCCTTTGGGATAAGAGAGACTTACAAATGGCAGATTTGTTTGTCCCTGTCAGAGCAGACTCCTGGCCTGCGAGAGATTTGCACGTGCGTGGGATAGAGTGTGCCTAAATTGTCCATGGCGCACTGGTCAGCAGGTTGAAATTGACCAGTAGTGGTCAGTGATCATTGATGTCACTGTCAACACATGGATAGATCTCTGGTTTGGAATGTGGCAGCAGGGAGAGGCACCCAGCAGAGAGTCTTATGCTTCCCTCATCACCACTGAGCAGTGATCCTATTTGTTTAATGTGCATTCATCAAGGAGTGACTGAAACTTGGCTAATATCGGGAGGAAAAAACAAGCTTGTTACACAAATAGGTTACTCCTAGCATGTTGTACTGGGAGATGGGAGACCTCAGTTCAAAGTGGGACTCTGGATTCTGGGTGTGTGTGTGTTCTGAACTGTTCGGGTTTCGGTGAGAGGCAGGCTTGCTTCCTCTCGCCCAAGGAACCATCCTGGTGTTCTGTGCTCAGAAGTCACCCACCCAGGAGATGGAGTTCTCACTGTAAAGCATCATTTGAGTTTAATTTGAAGTGGCCATCTACAGCTTTGTATTAACACACACTACAGCAAAACCGCTGCAGGACTCAAGTAATTATTCAAAACAGAACCCTGTGTTCACAAAAGTTCTGCACCCTTCATCTTCCTGGGAAACCTCAGACCTCCAGAATCCAACCAAACTGCTGCTGATGGCATTGTGTTAATTCTGTCTCTAGTGCTTGCATAGCAAAACTAGCCGGCAATTGGCACCATCCACTGAACTCCTGTCACCCCACATATGGTTCCTCCCTGCCCCAAAGCTAGGCATGAAGCACAATTTGGGAGAGGGAAGGAGTCATCACTGTCCATGCCGTCACTTAGTAAAGAATTTCAGTTCCCAGAGTTACTAGTCTGGGGCACAATTCACCAAAACTATTATAAATAAAACTCCCCCTAACTCCTTTAATCTCCTAACATTTGTTTGCCTTTTGGGCATTCGCAGGCATTTATCAGACGGTGCCTGGCCTACCGAAAGGAGGACCGGATAGATGTTCAGCAGCTAGCCTGTGACCCATACTTGCTCCCTCACATCCGCAAATCTGTATCCACGAGCAGCCCAGCTGGGGCTGCAATTGCATCAACCTCTGGATCATCCAATAACAGCTCTTCAAACTGAGAGACAGAATAATAGGCCAAAAACTGCTCGAGAAACCGACAGACTTTCAGAAACAGCTTTGGAATAGAGGAATCCGCAAGGGTCTCAAGAAACCTGTACCAGGTGCTTTTTTTCTCTTGCTTTTTTTTCCATCCATAGAGCATGACAACATCAATTCTCATCAAGGAAACCTTCAGCATCTTAGGCAAAGCCACGTGGATAGGAGAAGCTTGAGGTTTATTCAGTAAATGACCACAGAGGATGGCTGCTCTGAGCGAGGGGGGAAAAAATATGGTTCCATGTACTGTGAACTTCTGAACACGCAGACTTGGGGAATCCATGATGCAATGTGTGCTTCAGAGGAAGAATGTGGACTTTGGGGAAAAAAAGACTGGGCTAGTCCAGTGTTGATATTTAAACATTGTTCTTTTCTTTTCATAAAGTTTAGGTAACATCTCCTGAAAAAGCTAGAAGCACCAAGGTTCAGCTGGGGATGGTATGACTCTTTGCCCTTTGGAGGGGAAAAAGGTTAATCCTGCCTGTTCATGGCACTAGAGTTAGTGTTTTACCCCTGATTAATTTCAATTTTTTAAAGAAAAAGTAACAATTTTTTTGGAAGAAACGTTTTCTGGTCATAAAGTGAAACCCGTATTAGCAGGTACGTGGCAATGTTAACTCCACTGATGGTGCAGCTTTTCATTTCCTTGACATGGCCTCTTCCTTGTGATTTCCCCTTCTTGCGGGGAGGGCAGGGGAGATTCACAAAGGGAGGGGAGAGGAGGCCTCTGTCAATCTCTTGCCATCAGATTAATGTGCTGTTTGGAACCTTGTTGGGTTTTTTTACGGCTGCTTCACTGCTCACACACTTGACGGTTGTCCCTTTTTAATTTATTTGAAGCGTTGGGCTTTTAAAATAAAGATTGGTCTGTCCACATGATGCTCTCCAATCCTGTGAGTACAGTATCTGTTGACTAGTCAAGACCGGCAGCAAATGGGAGGGGAGTTCAGAAGCAAAGCTCAGTCTCTCTGACGTGACTTTTCTAGGCTCACGCAGTATTGTACATTTTGTTGTTAAACTTATTAAAACCTAAAGTTGAAGACTCGCAAGCTCTCTTCAGTTAGGTGATTTACTATGGAAACCGCTTTCTCCCTTGCTTACCATTTTTCTTTTAAACTCACTGATTTTTAGCTCTCTGATGTCGATGCCTCAAACAGATGATAACCCCTGGGGAAGCATGTTCTAAACGGAATGGGCTTCCTGATTATTTTTGTAATCCGTTTGAGGTGACCTCCACATTGAGGCAGAGGTGTCCAGCTGTGCAATAGGAGCTTGTTGTCTCCACCCTGCCCCTTTTCCCCCCAAAGGAAAGACTGAAAATCAAAAAAGTACAGTGCTTGGACATGTGGCAGCCAGATTGGAATGTTCCTAACATATGTGGCAAGAGTTTTTTGCCAGAAATATTTCAAGATGCAGCATCCAATAAAAAGATCTGTATTGGGAGGGGGAACTGAGCAGTATGTTACCACAACTTTAGGGTATTGTAAAAAAAAAAAAAATGTGCGTGGTGTAACCTTACTCATGCACAAAAATTCCCTTGTTTGTTGTGGATTGTTCTCTCTCTCTCTCTCTCTCTCTCTCTGCACAGCACCTTCTGGATTCCTTCTCTCACTATCATAGTGCATTTGTTCTCTTTGGCGTTCGGTACCTGAATGGAGTTCTCGTGGCTATCTGTTCTCCGCAGTGTGGATTCTGCGAGAACTGCCACTTGTTTGCCTTATTGTAAGCCATCCTCCACAGATGGCAGGGTTAGCCCATTCAGCAGCCAACGAGTCGTTGGTTGAAATACGAAGTAGCCTGTTGAAATTACACCGATAGCCTGGGGAAGTACAGAATTCTGCTGCAGCTTTAATTTTTTTAAATGATTCTTGGGCTTCAGTCTCTGATGCATTCATCTGCAGCTGCATTAAGGTGGTGTTGAAACTCTTGTTTTTAAATAAAACTACAGCTTTAAATCCTCAGCCACAGTCTTAGCCCTTTCCATTCCTGCTGTTCTCTTAGAAACAAACTATTTGGTAAGCAGCACTTGGACATCATGTTCAGCCTCCATCAGGGAAGTCAGATCTGACATCTCATCCTGTCTGCTGAAGTTGGTTATTTGGCCCCCATCCGTAGAGGGGAGAATTCTAAAAGGGCTCTTTGTATCCCAGCCTGGTTGTTTCTTGGACATAGAGTGTGCGCTATCTCTGTGGGTGTGATTAGTTTTGTGTCAGATGCATTTATTCCTGCTGTGTGACACCCAAAGGGGGCAGCATTAGCCTTTTCCAGTGCTACTTGCCATATCCAGTAAAGAACCCTGGTAGAATTCTAGCTGCCACATATTTTGTTGTTAATATGGGTTTCACTTCAAGTAACAGGCCCTTATTGCCACATGTGTTCATTTACTTAAAAAGGAAAAAAGTGTCTGAAGAATTTGTAACTTAAACCAGGCCGGACTGTTTTGGATCTACCCAACAGATGAGACATGGATATTAAAATAAGTTTTAAGAAACCGAATTGCTTGACTTTTTCGATCTTGCTGTTGGTCAGTGCTAGCTTGGGCTTTTTTCTGCCCTGGTCATATAGGGGTTGTAGTGATATGTTCTGGGGGGTGGGGGAAGGGATTATGTTCTCAGTGCCAGTTGGGTTCCATTCACACCAGCGGGAAGTAGCCAGCCATAGTTGCCAATACCGAACTGAGTCACTTGTGAGCCTTGCCTATTTATTGGCATTCCTGATTTCTAGATCCCAAGGATCAGGGCTGTGTAACACCAGGAAAAATTTCAGAGCCTGTCTTCTCTCAAACTATTTTATACGCAACTGCTACATTGCTAAACCAGTACGACAGACTGAAACCCCCCCCACCACCACCTTCTGATGAAAATTCTCACCAAAAATGAGGTCAGAATTACTTTGCAGCTTAAGGGACAAGGGTGGTGGTGGCTTGACATGGAACAAGTGACGACCAGAGAGAGCGTAAGGGCCCTGAAGAACTCTGCCTTTTGGATTGGTTAGTGCTGGGCTTGTCCACCTTAAAAACAATGGAAAACCAAAAACACAATACCTAGCCAACTACAGACGTCTAAGTACATTTCTGAACAAGCTGCCACAGTGTCGCAACTCACCTTCCCAGTTCTGCTTCATGAGGCCTTGGTGCCACCCGCCCACCAGAAAGAAGCTGATTTCTTCAAATGAGAACATGATACAGAGAAGGATTCATTCACTCTGCAGTGAACCCAGCCTATATTCTGTCTCCTTCACTGCAAGCTGAAGTAGGTTTCCAATTGAGCATTGCACACGGAACGGCAGCTCCTGTTATGCAAGGTCAGTCAGTTTTATGCTATGCCCACGTCTACAGTTTGCTGACCCATAACTGCATTTTCAAAGCTGATTGGCCCAGAGATGCTGTTCTGGCAGTGGGTCAGTATCCATATCAGATCCATTCAAATAGGACTTGTGTAGTGCATATATCTGTACAACAGGCTCATGCATTATGCTTAAAACCAAAGAGGGTGTTCACTAAGTTAGGGGTCTTTCCTGTTAATTGGTTTGTCTCATAAGCTGAATAGGAACCACATGTTATGTAATAAGAGAAGGTTAAGTCCTATCCCTGCCCCTGTTTAGATTACACTCCAGCAGGGGTGTGGTGCAAAAGAGCATATTCGCACGCACTCTGGGATACCTCAAGTTCGCTGTTGCTCATTATTTTTATTATGGCAGTACCTACAGCTGACCCATGGTCAGGATCCCATTGCAGTAAACACTGGACAAACATGGGAAGAGATTACGTTGGCAAGAAACAAAACCGAGGGAAGGAGAGAGGATGCGTAATCCCCATTTTAAAGGTGGGAAATGGAGGCACAGAATAAGCCCAGACTCTGATACTGTGCTTCTCGACAGTGGATCTCAAAGCACTATACAGAGATCAGTATGATCTCTATTCATTAACTCCATTAGGCTCCTTGGAAAAAACATTCCCAGCTGATGTGACCTGCCCAAGGGTCTTAGTCAGTGGAAGAGATAGGAAAATGAACCCAGCTCTCCTCTGTCCGAGCCACTGCCTGACCCCCATCTTCCTCCTGGTATGCACGCCTGAGCCGGCTGTGTCAATACAATGCAGTGATGCCATTTTATACAAAAGGAGAATGTTTGATTTTTTTTTTTTCCCTTGAAACCAATTTTCCATAAGTCAAATCTGCTTCCATGCTTCCCTCCGCAGTGCTGAGAGCGCTGATTCAGGCCGGCACTTAGCGGGGTAACAAGCTGTTCATGGAATCACGGGTGCAGAGTACAGAAAGGTCAAGTTACTGCCACAATTACACTGAACAGGGGTGAGCGGCCAAGCAAACACCATGAGCCTTTCCTTAAAAGGACAACACCCAGAAAAGGGGCATCTTGGAAAGGAAGCAACTAATGTTCCCACCAGCCCTTGACAGGATCAGTGTTTGGGATGGAGCTTTCTCACAATCATGTACCAAATGTGTTTGCGGGGGGGAGAAGAAACCCATCCGTTTCTGTTAATGGTCTTGGTAAGTAACACACAGCTCAGTGGCATGTCAAATCAGCTGAAGTGGACCTACGCTGCTCCAGCTACCTTAGCACTCATTTCCTTGATTATTTCAGACATCCTTGCTCCTTCTCCACTACATAGTCAGTAATCTGGAAATCTTCTCTTTCTTATTTACTGACAAACTCATCTTCAAACCTTTCTCTACTTCCACGCCTTGCTGTACCTGTGAGGAGTTCTTTGAGTGCTTGTTCATGTCCATTCCAATCAGGTGTGTGCGTGCACATGGCAGTCGGAAGACTTTTCCCATAGCAGCATCGATCGGGTCAGTGTGGGTACCCCCTGGAGTCATGCCTTCCTGGTGCTCAATATAGAGCCCTGCCAACTGGTCACTCTCTCAATTCCTTCTTACCACCAGTGACGGTTAGCTGGAACGTCCCATAGCTCTTGCTTAGCAAGCACCTCTGTCCGTTTCATCTGTTTATAGTTCTTCTGTAGTCAGTAGTAGTCGTTTTATAGTTGGTGTGTTGGGGGTCTCCCCACCCTTCCGACTTCCAGGAGCCGTGGTATGCCGCAGTCCCCGGGGTTCAAAAAGTGAGGTCTGCGCTAAGCGCATGCCAAAAAGTGACCCACGCACCACATGTTTAAGCTGCCTAGGTGAGGGCCACTGAAAGGACAGTTGCAGATTCTGCAGCATGTTTTGCCCCAGAATTTTGAAAGAGAGGGAGCAGCAGCTCAAAGTTGCAATCATGGAGGCAGCTCTGCGCCCCTACTCAGACCCAGGATCGGGAGAATCCCATGCCCAGCACCACCTCCTTGGTGCAGAGCTCCCTGGCGCCATCATCCTGGGTCCCAGTGCTAAGAAAGGACTCTTCTCAAGACTCTCGGTAATTTCATGGCCCCTCCCGAGTCCACTCGGCAGGAAGGCTCTGGTCTCAATCCCCGGTGCCTCAGAAGAAAAAGAAGCCAGGGAGAGATCGTTCTCCCCGGCCAAGTCTAAAGAGCCAACGACTGAGACACCCCAGTTGGGCCACAGCATATTGTCGCTGGTAAGGGTTGTATCGACTCCTGTCCCAGCGGGGCAGTTGAGTCTGGGCCCACCCTGCTCGCTGGAACCTAGGAGTCAGCAATTGCAGCTCCCATTGACCCCGCAGGCATTTGAGGCAGCTCAGGACTCTGACTACGCCTCACAGTGCCATTCTCACCTCCAATACCTCCTGCGGCACTGACAGCAACATCTGCAGCCCCAGCATTGGTGTCTTCAGTTCCAGCACCAAGGGGCACGGCACCGTCTGGGTCTTCCCCAGGATTCACATGACCCTTTGCAGACAATACAGAACCTTCCCTTTGAGAGTGGGACTCTGTTTTCCAAAAAGACGGATAAGTCTTCACAGCCTGAAGGACTCCAGAGCCACCCTCAAATCCTTGGCCCTTCACACCCCTTCCACACAGCAGAAACACTTCAGGCTGCAACCTCTGCCATGGTTCTTCCAAAAACAGAACTGCCAGGACGGTTCAAAGAGGAGGAATAAGAGTGGCAAGAAGAGGCCACACACATCCTCAGGCCAGGGCTCTGGCCAATCCAAGCCACCTTTTGTGCCCGAAACAGGCCTTTTGAAGGGGCGATCGAGGACGGTGTACTAGCACAAGGACTGGATCCACCCCACCTTACCTTTTTGTCCTGACTATCCCTTTTCTGTCCTGTGTGGTCCCGCATCGCATTGGACAGTTGGGTGCTTTCATGGTAGTGAGGGGATACTCCATCCAATCCTGTGCCCTCCCACCCTTTCACCCCTCTTCAGGGACTCCCCCCCTCACGAGCAACTCCTTGTACGGATGTGCACTCGCTCCTATTGCTAGGGGCAGTGGAAGAGGTTCCTTAAGAGCAGAAGGGCAAGGACTTCTATTCCCTGTATTTTCTAATACCAAAAGCCAACGGATGCTCAGGCCTGTTCTATACCTGCGGGAGCTCAACAGGTTCATAAAGAAACTCAAATTCCGCATGGTCTCGTTGGCCTCCATCGTCCCTTCCTGGAATCCAGGGGACTGGTATGCTGCCCGCAATTTTGAAGGATGTGTATTTTCATATTGCAATCATTCCGTCCCACAGAAGATACCTCAGGTTTGTGAACAACCACCACTGTCCTTTCACAGCCCTCCCGTTCGGGCTGTCAGCAGCACCTCAAGTGTTCACCAAGTGCATGGCAGTCATGGCCGCGTTCCTGCGCAGGCGGCCGGTACAGATGTTCCCATACCTCGACGATTGGCTTATCAAGGGCCACTCCAGGGTTAAAGTGAAGGCACAAGTCAACTTCATAAGAACAGTGTTCGACGAACTGGGTCTTCTCCTCAACGTGGGGAAATCCACTGTCCCCCTGGTTCAGCGGATAGAGTTCATAGGGGCGGTACTGGACTCGTCACAGGCCAGGGCATACGTCCTGGAAGCGAGGATTCAGGCCCTGGGCAACAACTTTTGAAGTTTCAGGCAGTTCCCACCACCACAGCAAGGAATTGTCTGAAACTTCTAGGACACATGGCCTCTTGTACCTATGTGGTGCAACACACCAGGCTCAGACTCCAGTCGTGACTAGCCTCGGTGTATCGGTTGGCTCAGTACAGTTTGGATGAGGTCGTGACTTTACCTAACCTGGACCTCAACTCCCTCCAGTGGTGGCTCGACTCGCAGGTAGTGTGTGCAGGGGTCCCCTTCACTGGTCCTCAGCCATTCCTCTTTCTAGTGACAGACGCATCAGCCTTGGGCTGGGGAGCACATCTGGGAGACCTCAGGACACGAGGCCTCTTGTCTCAGGCAGAACTCACTCTCCACATAAATGTCAGAGAGCTGAGAGCGGTGTGCCTGGCATGCCAGACTTCCAAGCCCACCTAGCAGGGAGATGTGTATCAGTCATGACAGACAACACCACGGGGAAGTTCTATATCAACAAATATGTGTGCACGCTCCTCTCCCCTGTGCCAGGAAGCCCTCGTGTTGTGGGACTTCTGCATAGAGCATTCAATACACCTGCAAGCATCGTACTTTCCTGGGGTACAGAATGAGTTGGCGGACTATCTCAGTAGGTTGTTCCATGGCCAGTAGTGGTCCTTACACCCAGACATCGTGAACACAATCTTCCAACAGTGGGACTTTCCCCAGGTAGACCTGTTCGCCATGTAGTGCAACGGGAAATGCCAGCAGTTGTGTTCCTTCCTGAATCACAGCCCAGGCTCCATCGCGGACGTGTTCCTCTTTCCAGGGGGAGGCCAGCTCCTCTACATGTTCCCTCCCTTCCCTCTTGTTCACAAGATGCTCCTCAACATACGGAGGGAAGAGGCTTCAGTGATATTGATAGCTCCAGCCTAGGCCCGCCAACACTGGTACACATCTCTCCTGGAAATGTCAGTGGAAGCCCCAGTCACCTTGCTGCTCCTCCCGGACTCAGCATCACGGCCGTCTCCAGCACCCGAACCTTGAGTTGTTGCACCTCACAGCATGGAAGATCCGTGACTGAACCCCATTAGTCTCCCGGTTAGACAAGCCCTTGGCGGTAGGAAACCCTCCACCAGGGCTACCTACCTAGCCAAGGGGAAGAGATTCTCAATCTGGTCGGCACAGCATCATTCCTCCCAGATGCTCACCTCTATACCACTTATACTGGACTACCTTCTCCATCTCAAGCAGCAGGGACTGTCCATGTCGTTAACAAGGGTTCATTGGGCTGCCATCCCTGCCTTCCATCCAGGGGTAGCGGGCTGGTTGGACTTTGCCATCCCTATGGTCAGCTGTTTCCTGAAAGGTCTCTGCAGGCTATGCTCGTAGGTCCAACAGCCGGTCTCAGCCTGGGACCTCAATCTGGTTCTTTTTCAGACTGACACAGCCGCCCTTTGAACCACTGGCGACGTGCTCCCTGCTCGCTTTCATATAAGGTTGCGTTTCTGGTAGCGATAACCTGAGCCTGGAGGGTGTCTGAGCTCAAGACCCTAACACCAGAACCTCCTTACACCGTGTTCTGTAAGGAAAAGGTTCAGCTCAGGCCACATCCAGCTTTCCTCCCGAAGGTTATCTCCCAGTTTCACATCAGTCAAGACCTCTTCCTTCCAGTGTTCTATCCTAAGCCGTACCCAAGCGGCAGGGAGCAGAGGGCTTCACTCACTGGATGTCTGCAGAGCGCTAGCCTTCTACATTGAGAGAATGAAACTGTTCAGAAAGTCCATTCAACTGTTTGTGGCTGTGGCAGACAGGATGAAAGGTCTTCCAGTCTCCTCCCAACGAGTTTTGTCGTGGATCATGTCCTGCATCTGGGAGCACTACACTCTGGCAGGAGTACCTGCTCCTCCACTCATGGTGCATTCCACCAAGGAACAGGCTTCTTCAGCAGCGTTCCTGGCGCAAGTTCCCACCCAGAAAATATGCAAAGCGAAGATGTGGTCCTCCATACGTACTTTCACTGTGCATCATGCAGTTACCCAGCAGGCCAGAGATGATGCAGCCTTGGTAGAGCATTGCTCCAATCGATGGCTAACTCCAACCCTGCCTCCATAACTTCAGCTTGGGAGTCATCTGATTGGAATGGACATGAACAAGGACTCGAAGAAAAAAGTTACTCACTTTCTCGTAACTGTTGTTCACATGGTGTTCGCATCCATTCCAATACTCATCCTCCTGCCTCTCTGTCGGGGTGGTGGGTCAGCAGGACCCTAGATTGGGCACCATGAAGTCACCTAGTGCTGTAAGCTGACCCTGTTCATCTCTGTGGGTTGACAACTCTGCAGCACAATGACCGTTTCAGACAATCATCGGGCAGAAAGATCCCTGGCTGTAACAGAGGATGTAAAGCGTAAAGATGGCTGTCCGACCTGGGACTAAAAAGGCAAATGCAGGAACTGATTGCTGAGCGATTCAGGGGGGAGATGGGGAAACTTGTTGGCCTTCTGCTCTGTCCTCCACAGTCTGGAGTGAGGCTTCTGTCTCGGCACCTGCCCCGCCCTGACGTTCATGTAAAATCCCGGTTCAAACAGAAATGGTGAATCCAGGCTAAGGTAGCAGTGGCCAAAAGTTGTTACCAGTTTGCAAGCTCTTTGACCTAGCCTATCCCTACAGCTGCTCCTGAGCGAGGAACAGAACCACAGCACCCTGCTTAGCCGCCGCCTTAGTCACGGTACAGAAGCGCCTAGACCCCTGATTAGGGCCCTTGATCTCATTATGCTGGGTGCACATACACAGTAACTGAGATGGGGGCTCCATTGTGCTAGGTGCTGTACACAGGGTGGGGTGCAATCAGCATTGGCCTGACTCTGCTCCCCCTGCAGTCAATGGTGAAAATCCCATTTGCTTCACTGGGAGCAGAATTAGGCCAACGCTGAGCACTTTGGAAAGCTCTCCCCATAGCGGGAGCCCATCCTTGCCCCCAAAGAGTTTCCTGGGAGGTGAAACTGAGGCACAGAGAGGACGTGACTTGCTCAAGGTCACCAAGTCAGACAGTGGCAGAGCTGGGAATAAAGCCCAGGTCTCCTGCCTTCTAATCCAGAGCCTCTACCCACTGGATTATGCTGCCTTTCCAAGCACTATTTAGCGTTATTGTTAGACAGGTTTGAATGGGCGCTGGTGCCTAAAAGCATCCTCAGCTAGGTCAAGATCTACTCTCTGCCCCTCCACATCGGAGGACAGGTGCCTCAATGGAGGGGAGGTACGGCCAGGAGCGAGAAGCAGGGGCTGCAGCCACCTATGTGTTCCTCTGTGGATACCTGGCTGACTGCTGGTCTGTCTGGCTTATTTAACTAGTGCTTGAGTCATGCAGGGAAAGGGTTGTGGAGACGGTTAAGAATATTTCTTATATTTTGTTTGAATTCCTCTCTGCCCCTCTTCCAGGCCCTTCCGGAGACCTGTGTCTGAGATCCAGGACAGAAGATGATGGTTTACAGACTCTGAGGAAAGGGTCCCACCCCTCTGGCAGTCCCCGGCCTAGTCAGCCCCCACACCCCTCTGAACAGGACGGAAGGGCAGGCATCTCTGCTTTGGCCCATGCTGATGGCTGGAGAGCACTGGAATTCCTCACTGCAGCTCTGAGCGAGCCCATCTGTTTTTAATAAACTATTTGAAGCGTGAACTCGGCTGACTTTTAAGGGCTGCAGGAGAATGAATATCCTGTTAGAAACCAGCGGGAGGGGGGATCCCTGAGAGCCACACTGGGGGGCCATACAGGCCCAGTCACATATAAAGGGGGACCCTGTCTGACTGTCCCTGCCATGCTGGGCCCTTAGAACCAGCAATTCAACTGCAGGGGGAGGAAAAAATGCCAGCGGCTGGAAGGGAGCCTGAAGCTGAAATCCCCCGGCTGTAAGCAGAGTTACCAGACAGCAGCAGCATTAACCCTAAACCCCTGGGAACCACAGGAGTTACCATCCGGCTGGGAGTGGCCACCCCCTCAGGTAGGAGGCCACTGGGACCTAGGTGGAACATCCAGCCCTGCCTGGCTGAAGCCACTTGGCTGCAGGAGATGGAAGAAGTCAGCTCTGCTCTACACCCAGGCTGTGTGTGGTGACAGACTATGCTACGCCCCCCTTGGACAGCGGAGGTTCTGGGAGGACAGAACCCGCGATCCAGCCAGGTGTTCTCCTGGGGGTGCAGGGTGCCAAGTGAAGGGGTGAAGATCACACCTTTGTTGGGGGGCAGACTGCTGTCTCCCAGAGCCTGAGAAGGCCTCTGCTACCAATGGCTGGGCCAGATGATGTGATGAGCTTCAGCTGCAGAGAATGAGGGTTAAAGCAGTTGGATGCAGAAGAACACGCTCTCGCCCCAGCTGCGGACGGAGCTGTGGGACAGCCCAGCTCTCCTGAGCCAGGGAACTTTGCCTTTATGTTTCGCTCCGCCCTGGGCAGAGAGATGACGGCTTCTGACTGTGACCACCCCACTCATTCCCCTCTCAGGTCAGCGCTACACACAAGCCCTGGGATGGGTAAGAGCTGTGATGGTGGAAGTTGCTCTGAGAGTCCGACCGAGGGCAGCATGGAGAGAGATGAAGGGCCTCAGCTGAGGCGACAGCCAAGACAAGTTCTTCTTCTCTTCTGCCGCTGTACCCCTGAAGCCGTGGCTGGTGGAGCCGTTCTCTGAAGCAGATGCCGAGGGATGCCCAGCTGCCTCCGCTTGGAACCGCACACCGGTCCCAGTCACTTTGAGGGATTTTCTGCTTGTTCCCTGGCCAAGAGCTGAGGGAATCCGTCCGCCACAGCAGGAGCAGAGCGGTGTCTGCAGGAGTCTAATAGGAGAGTGCCGGGGGAGTTTGTATCATGGCTGAGTGCCCTGGAGGAGCTGTGAGTCACAGCCTGTTCCTTGGACCAATGCCCCTGCTGGCTGGGAAATGCAATGGGCAAGGTGGGGTCTATTGATGGGTGAGATGAATGTCTCCTCGGTGCTGCCTTCCCTCAAGTTAGGGCTTGGCTCAGGAAGCCTCAGCTGGACTCTAGCAACGTTGCCAGCTCCCGTCCCTAGCTGGTTGAGTGTCCTCTGGAGTCCTCCATGTTCATTTCTTCCTGGTGAGGTTTGGGACCATGCTGCTTTCTCTGGCTGCTAACCCCACCCTGATGGGGATGGACCGTGCTCGGAACTCCTTTCCTCACCTACTGCAGTGGATACCAGAAGCTGCACAGCTATGCTAACTGGCCTGCAATTGTTTTGGGGGCAAAGGGGAAAAGTCCATTCCCTTTTTGGGGTGATCTGTTTTTATTCACGGTGGGGCTGAGCCCCCAGCCCTGTTTGAGGCACCCGCTGAGGAAGCTTGGCCTGAAGGACCCTGTGGAATCCCATTGGCAGAATCAGTTGGAAACCCAAGGATTGCGTGGATTCAGAGAGGGTGCTCCTATTTAGGGAAAAAGTGGGGCAGCTCTCTGCTGCCTGCACTGTGGATAGCAGGGACCTCACCTCATGAATCAGTCACTTTTCAGCAGCTCTAAATCCACTACGACTGCCCTGCTGCTGTACATGCGCTTCCCCTATGCTCTGGAGGTCCTGTACCAGCTACTGGCCTCCAGGAACCCCAGATGTTTGCATTGACCCCTGAGCTCTCACTGCAGAACAGCCTTACCCGCTGTGGCCAGGATCCTCTCCTCCAAGCTCCAAGCCTGTAGGAGGGTTGGAATAAACAAGTCCATGGAATGGAACTTTGGCTCCAAGCCAATGACTGTCTTACTACGATCTGTGTCCAACGTTTCCATTCCGATGAGGAGCTGCAACCATGCGTGCCACGTCCATGTGGCTCGTGCAAGCCAGCCCCAGATTTTCCAGTCACACAGTTAGAAGAATGGGGAGGACTGATGGTCCAGCCATAAGTGGCTAAACCCCTGCCGTCACGGCAACACGCCCACCTGGCCTGAGCAGAGGATCTGGGTTCCAGTCCCTCCAAAGTCCTGCCCAAACACCCCGAGGGGAAGCTTCCTTCCTGAGCACTGACTTGGCCATCATTTTAACCCTCCAAATGTGAGCCCCTCTGGTCTGGCATAGGGAAGCATGACCGCTCAGGAATAAGAGAGCAGAGGCAACATAGTACTTAGCAGCTGGGAGGCAGGGAGAGCCTTCACTTAAGGGTTACGGTCATTAAAGCTCAGCTCGTACGCTCACAATGGGGCTGTGACCATTTACACCAGCTGAGGCTCAGCTGCCGTCCGACTTATATTCCTGCCTCTGCCACATGATTTCTGGTGCGAACTTGGCCAAGTCCCATTGTTCTGTGCATCAGTTTCCCCTTTCATCGAGTAAGGACAGCAGCTGCTCCCCTCATAGGATCACAAACCTTCCTGGACTGCAGCCTGGCCAGGGCTTTGTGGCAGGTGACTGGAAGGTGCTAGAGAAAGGCAGTGAGTTAGTACTGAGAACCTTTTCAGTACGATTTGCAACAAATACACACCAGGGCCTCCCAGCCGTTAATTCACATGTCCTGTGTGATTTCATTGACAAATAGCTTAATACCTTGTGAGTCATGTGAATAGTGTCCAGAACCTTCCACCCCCTAGCATGTTTCAGACAGGTCTCAATTTCACTGCTGCCAGCTGTCAGTCCAGTAAAAACTCAGAGCAGCAACGCATGTGAATATCTCCTAGGACTAGAATAAGGAGACTGGCCTCCGTCCTTACACGGGCACTGGCATTCTCCCCAAAGGATGCCCTGGGCATTGCCATGTGGATCAAACCAATACTCCAGCTAGTCTGCAATCCTGTTCACGCCAGCCGATACCAGCTGTTTCAGGGAATGGAGGAAGAAACCCTATTGTAGGCAGTTACGAGAGAACCTGCCCTCAAGGAAACTTTCCCCTGGGGCACCAATATTTAGAGAGCAGCTTAAGCCATGAAACAGGCAAGTGCTAGCCCCACCAAAAGTGTTAGATATTTTTTTTAAGTAGGTATCTCTGCTAGATAGTCTAATTCTCCATGTAAATAGCTAATCCTTGTTTGAGTCCTGCTATGCCCTTCACTCCCCTGATAACTTTGTAGCAATGAGTTCCTTGGGATACACAGCGCAGAGTCAACTTGTGGAACTCCTTGCCTGAGGAAGTTGTGAAGGCTGGGACTGTAACAGCATTTAAAAGAGAACTGGATAAATTCATGGAGGTTAAGTCCATTAATGGCTATTAGCCAGGATGGGTAAGGAATGGTGTCCCTAGCCTCTGTTTGTCAGAGGATGGAGATGGATGGCAGGAGATCACTTGATCATTGCCTATTAAGTTCACTCTCTCTGGGGCACCTGGCATTGGCCATTGTCAGAAGACAGGTTATGGGCTGGATAGACCCTTGGTCTGACCCCGTCTGGCCGTTCTTATAATGAGGCCCAAAGTCACTGTGTGGCTCTGCTACAGAATTTGCCATGCAGCATATTTTGAATATGGTATCTGTTGTATATTCTCTAGAATATTGCATTCTATTGTCATAGTTTTCATGTGCAGGTCACACACACACTCACTCACACTCTCTCAACACGCTTCCCCCCACCCCCCGGTATTACTATCCCTGTTCTACTGATGGGTAAAATGAAGCACAGAGTGGGGAAGGGTCATGGCAGAGCTGGGAAGGAAATCCAGAACATCCTCATCCCTGTCTCTTAACCATTAGACCGTGCTCTCTGCTTCCTCTGGGAGTGGCTAGCACAGAGCCCTTCAAATCCAGGGCTGGACAGGCAGAGATTGTGAACCCTCTTTGCTTTCATTGACTTCAGTGTTCAACGGCCCTCGGAATCCGCCTGCTCTCCTAGACTGTCATCCAGGGCACAGCAATGCCTGGTAATAGCTGATGCCCCTCCCACGTCATCCCCACGGAGGACATGCGGTTCTGACAGATGGAGACCGGCATGCAGCCCCTCCCTCCAGACACAGACGCGAGCACAAGCACCGCCCTGGGCCTGGGCGAGGTGATCTCCAGCTGCCCGTAAGAGCCTCACTTGATTCCCCCTTTCCTTTCGAAACGGTGACCTCAGTGCAGCCATCGCCTGCTGGGTGGGTGTTGATCTTGGCTTGCTCTGTTCCAGCTGGGGGCCAGAAATGAAGTCAGGTTGGTGCAAACAGAGCGCTGAGCATGACGAGTGCTCCTGTTTTCTGGTAGCATGAGCACGCTTTGCAGTCGGTGACTCAGCATGAGCCTTCGCTCCGCTGGGGTTAGCACTATAGCTCAAAACACAAAGCAGGGCCCAGGCCCAGGCCAGGAGCTGCATCTCAGGAGCCCCTTCTTGCAAAGCTGGTGGTGGCACTCTGGGCAGGGCTCAGACGCATCTCAGCTGGCGTGGTGCTTTAGAAGGAATATGCCAGCAGCACTGCCTGGTTGCCCTCTTCTCTGTCAGCGGGGGTGTAAATTGGGAAGGATTTCTGGGTGCTTATGGTGTCACCCACCACACAGACCCTGCACTGGGAATTCACATTCGTGATAGAGCAAACACCAGCGTTGGGTGTAGCATCGAAGGAGAGGCCTGGACAGAACTTTGCAGCTTCATGGGGGAAAAAACCTTTTCTGCCTCTTCATAATCCCTGCCCTGACTGTATCAAAGCACTGCACTTCACTGGTTCCTGTGCTATAGCAAAATATCCTCCTGTTACAGCTGTGGGGAGAGGGAAGGGGACTGAGGCTCTGTGAGAATAAGTGACTTGCCCAAGGTCACTTGAGAAGTCTGTGGCGGAGGCAGGACCTGACCCTGTCTCTCTGGAGTGCTAGGATAGCGCTTTACCCCTCCCTTCCCCTCATGGCTCAGCTGATGAGCACATCAACTCTGCAGCGTGAAGGGCAGGACAGGAGAGGCTCAGACGGGGTAGCTGTGTCTGATGATACTTCTGCATTCCATGCCTGAAGGAGATTCTCAAGGCAAATTATTCATCTCCCAGGCTTGAGCCAATGCAGTACTGGAGTGGGATGAACTTTCCAATCTGCCCCCACCCTGAGTCTTATTTTTATTGGCCTCAACTCATGAGATCTCACACAAGCCAAGGACCAAATCATGTAAGTGCAGTACACTGCTGATAGGAGAGAGAAGAGAAGATAACAGCCAAGTCTTGTGTATGTGGGGAAAAAGCCAAGGAACAAATAACACAGTGGAATTGCAATCGACAGCCCTTCCACAAGGACCTGGACATGGAGCCTATGGTAACTTACTTTGTTCTGTGTCCATCCAGTACCTTGCACAACGGGGTCCTGGTCCAGGAGCCGGGGTGCTTAGCGCTATGGCAAAAACTGCTACATGACAGCTCGCAAACTGACATCAAGGAAAGCGTTCCTAGATGCTAAGGCCAGAAGGGGCCACTGTGATCCTCTAGTCTGACGTGCACCGGGCAAGAGGTCAGACAACGCCCCTCGGAAATTATTCCAGTTTTAACTAGAAAATATCTTTTCGGAAAACATAGGGTGACCAGACAGCAAGTGTGAAAAATCAGGACAGATTGGGGGGGGGGGATAGGAGCCTATATAAGAAAAATCCCCTAATATCGTGACTGTCCTTATAAATAGGGACATCTGGTCACCCTAAGAAAACATCCCATCTTGGTTTAAAGATGACCCGCTAGCTTAGAAAGTTTTAAGCTGTGCGTGAGACGCTCTCCATCCCCGAGGTGGAACCTCACCACCCAACGTCAGTGCAAAGAATCAGCGGATCTTTAATGACCACCAATGGTCGGGACCCTCTGGTCTTAAACGTCACTCCAAAGGAGAGTTCCCTGATAGCATGGAGCCTGGAGTGTTTGTTCCTAACTGTCCCACTGTGCAATCATCACCCATATCTCCTGCAGCACCAGAGGCATCCCTTGAAGGCTGGCCCGAGTTCAGCTGTGCTTAATACATGAGAGCAACAAGACCACTGTCTATGCTGTTACCCTCCCAGGGAATGGAACAAAGCTACCGGGATAGTTTTCTTGCTCCAACTCCTGTTAGCAACTTTAGTGACATGGCAATGCCAGACAATGCTAATGGTGCAGAGGAGCTGGATGAAAAATATCAGAACAGATGACCTCTCATCAGCCGAGGCACCATCGCTTCTGGAAACATGCGCATGACTCTCTAGCTATTGCTACGGCAAAGAAAGAAGAACTTTGTCTCGCGGAAGCTGAATAATCCGTGGCCAAAAAAATAGGTGAACAATGACACATGACTTACCGAGCACATTAAGAAATTCATCAGCAGTCGCTCTATTGCCAACTTTCCCTTGTGTGCCTCTGCTTGGCCAGAACCGTCCAAATGGCTCGGACGGCAGGAAACTGGCGTTTGCAAACTCAGTCACTAACCAGGCAATCTAGGCTGGGCCCTGATTCTGCATTCCTTTGCACTCCGAATGCTTCCGCTGCCAGCTAAGAGAGCGTCGAGGGGCCAAGGCGTGATGAATCAGCTCCTGTGTGGTCACGTCCAGAAGGAAAAAGATCCAGCCATGTATGATCAGACAATCCGTATGTGGAGGCTGCAGTTTTTCCACATTTGAGGCTGCAACCAGCTTCTCTTTTTAAGCCCTTTGTTAGAGCCTGTGACTTTGGCTCGGTCTGAAAACTGCCTGATTTATGAAGAAGGGAAAAGTTATTTGGGTTTTTGTTTTGATTTCCAAAGTGAAAAGAAAATTTTGTCTACCTGTTTTTAAGGCCGTCTCTGCATGCGGACTTGGGGGCAGCTACTGAACTGGCGCCAAGCTGCCATAACACCACCCCCCATCGTTTGGCAAAACCTAAATGAAAGGTATTGATGGGGCCCCAGAGAGAACTGAGAATCTGAGTGAGCAACAACCGGCTTTGGCTATAGGCTTCCTGCTGGGGCTGAGTGGGGCTCCTCCAGGATCTCTGCTCAGTGCCAGAAAGAATCTGACCGTCTCTACAGCACCTTGCTGGAAGAAGCCCCCTTCTTCCCAGCACAGTTCTTAGGACGCACCCCAGTCATCAGCGTCGCCTGCGGGTTAGCTTAGGTGCCTCCCACTTAGCGTGCAGGCTTTGTGGGTCGCCGTCGCAAGTGCCTCTCTCTCCCCATTCATTGTAGAGGGATCCTTGGTGCCTAGCACAGGCTTTGTCAATGGCAGCGTCGTTCTTGTGATTTTCTAGGCACCTAAAAATTGTTCAGCGCTCTGATGCTGCTCATTGCAACATGTAACTTCCTTCGTGGGCCTTCACCCTCAGATACAGTCCTGGGGGCCTGTGACGGGGCCTGTGACAGGGCCGTTCTGCCCCATGCTAGCCCCAGCAGTGTCAGGCCGCTAGCACTGATGGCGGAAGTCCCGCCCCTTCCGTACTGGGCATGCTCCAAGTGCTCTGGGAGTATAAAAAGAGGGAGCCCAGTTCAGTCAGCATGGGCAGCCCCCAGGGAAGGACCTAACTGGGGAGCTTCTGCGGAGGACCAGCCGCCACCCGTGAAGGTGCCGGGAATCGGAGCTTCTCCAGGCCGGCTCAAAGCTCTACTATGTGAGGAGCCCGAGGAGGCGACCGACCCGGAGGCCCACGGAGAACCCAGGGACTCGTGGGAGACCCCAACTCTCAGGCCAGTAGGAAGCAACCTGGGGAGTGGGGGTGGGGTGACGGACTGGTACCTTGCCCCCGGTAAGCCTCAGCGTGTTTTGGTAGGAGCCCCCTGCTGAGCCAGTGGCAAGGTCCTACACCATTGTTGGGGCCCCGGGTTGAGGGTCCAGTGGAGTGGGAGGGCGAGCGATTCTATGGACTCTGGCCATTAGGCCATACTGCCCAGTAACCAGAGGCTCAAACTCTCACACGGCCATATAAGCATCTTTGCTATGTCAATGCTGGCAGCAGCGACAAGGGCTGGGTTCAAACAGCTGCAGTGTTCCTCACAAATACCAGGTGCACAAACCGCCAACACTCAGTACTTCCCCTGAGTTCCCTTACTAGGCAGCGCTTCCTTCCCCATGTGCACGAACCAAATCCAGGGATGATCCAAGGTAAGCTTTCCGAGGGGTACGGGCAGCATGTGTGGGGAGCTCACCCCCCTGGCTAAACAGATTTTATTTACCAGGACGGTCGATCAAAGGCCTTTCACCAGCACTGCATCAGCATGAGACCTTTTCTAAACAAATTACACGCCCGCTTCCACTGCAAATTAGTCACAGACACGGACCTTAACTTGGTCAATAATTTGCACAAACTCATGCAGTAGTGACTACACTTCCGTAAACTGCTTTTCCCCCAAGAGGTGGCAGCCTTAAATGCGAGGATGTCATGCCAGAGTCACTCTGGTGTAAGTGAGGCCTTGGTGGGAACTCGAATGCAAACACTAGTACAGCTGCACTGGAGCAGAACCCCAGCGAAGCCATGCCGTGCTAAAAAGGGATTTGCACATGTGCAAGCCGCCCGGCGCTAGTTGTTTTAGGCAGAGGGTGCTGGGTAATAACATGAAAGGACACCATGCTCATAACTATTTACAAAGGTGCTGCAACTGCAGCTGGCATTCCAGCCCTGTGCACACAGACTGACTTCTGGTGCCTCCTCCACATCCCAGGCAGGTTGCTGTGCTAGTCGTGATTTCGAAAAGACCTGAGATCAGGTCTGGTCCTAATAGCCTAGTGGCTGAAAGAAGAACCAGACAACAAGAGATTTCCAATACCCCAGTTTAACATTAAGTGAGAGCTGCCAAAGCGGGGAAACTGGGGACAGGCCAGTGATAGTTGATTAGCAGCGTCCGTCCCTCCGTGGAAAGTCAGAAACTCAAAAGGAGACAGTCAAAGCATTGCTGAGTCAATTCATGCTATTGCAAACGACAGTCAGTGCAAACAACTGGGCTGATCCAGCAGAGATGTTTGAATGGAGATGGGCTCTATCCCAGTGGTTCTCCCAGCTAAGCCTACTAAGAAATGGGGGCTGAGCAAGGAGTAAAAGTAAAAGTAGCCAGAACCAGGCTGGACGCTCACCACACCAGACTAGAGGCGTTAACCAAACATAATCCGAAACCGATTCTTTTCTGTCTCATTTGGCAAGAAAAGAGCAAAAGGCAAGTGAAAACCCAGAGACTCTGGCAAGGGCTGGAAGCCGCCTCA
The DNA here is from genome assembly GCF_025201925.1 of Gopherus flavomarginatus. NCBI lineage: Eukaryota > Metazoa > Chordata > Testudines > Testudinidae > Gopherus > Gopherus flavomarginatus. The sequence continues at coordinate 5,986,219 of NC_066641.1, forward strand.
GAAGTGGAAATACTTTGGGAGCAGCAATCAGGGGAGCCAGGTGCTCCCTGAACCCTACAGCAGCCCCAGCCTACAGCATTCCAGGCTGACCTGCTCCCCAGTCTGGAGGAAGGTTGAGAATGACACTGTCATTGCAAGATTTCAGAGCAGTTTGAGACATTCAATGAGTCAGTGAGGTTGTGAATGGTGGGTGAAACCTAGCTGGAAGGCCTCCATGACTGCATAGTGACAGCCACCGGGGGCTGTCAGATGTTCAGCACGGTCCGCGCACACAGTGCGCAGGGTGGTCAGCGGAAGTAGGACTCAGCATGTTGTTCTAAAGCATAAGCCCTAGCTGCCAAGCTGTAAGCAGCTCTGCATGTCACACATGGGCAGATGTGAGCAAGCTCTCTCCAATTCAGCCTATCTCTCTCATCCAAGAGTAATTGATTAATACTCCCACTGCCATCCAGAAACTTAATGTGCTTTCAGCAACCAGTGATTTTAGGGCAGCATTATCACACCCGTTTTACAGATAAACTGAGGCACAGAAAGCTGAAGCAACTTGCCCATGGGAACAGTTGGTGGTAGAGACATTAACAAAACCCAGGTGTCCTGACTCCCTATGAGCATCCTCCTTCTTTCTAAACACTTCTCGGAGATACGTTCTTATGTAGAGCCTTTCTACCAGAGATCTCAGAGCACCTTGAAAAGGAGGGAAGTATCGTTACTGCATTTTACAAGGAGGGAAACTGAGGCACGGACCAGGCAAGTGACTTGCTCAAGATCATCCAGCAGGTCAGTGGCAGGACCATGACTATCTTGACGCCAGTGCTCTATGCGATGGCCCATGCTGCTTCCCAAGTTGCGCTCTCCTAGAGGCATCATTAAGACAGCTGTACGTCTGGCAGAGCTTGAAATGCTGCCACATATCACAGAGCTTACGCCATCCTCGGCAGAATCTTCCCATCTGCTGTGCTTCGAATCAGCTGTGTAGATGTCATGAGGGCGTCTATGTGGAAAGCATGCCCTGGACTTGCCTGAACTACCTGATACTTTGCTCTGGGTAGCCCTGTCTCCTGTGGGGATGAGTGACAGGCTGATTTCCAGCAGCTTGGCTGTGTACACGATCCTCAGCTGAATGTGCATGGGGCTGCAGAACTGGCTAGAAATCTTCCTGCTTCCATTCGCTCCAGAAAAAATCCCCACATAGTCTCTGACAGTCCCTTGGTCTGACTTGCTGCTCCCCGCTCAGGCCAGAATCTGGGAGGACAGAGACACAAGAACATGAGAAGCTGGTGTGTGTCTGTGTGTGTGTTGCCACTCCCCCCATCCAGGAACTGCTTCCTGGTAGCCCTACATGGGGCTCTCTGTGTTCTCTCTTTGTATGACACACAAATGTGGGAAATGCCAGATTGTCTGTGCAATTCAAATTCTGCCCACTGGTGCATCCCTCCAATGCAGTGAATGAGGAAGGAGTGTTATGATTTGTTGAACGTTACTAAAACTGTTGATTCTGGGTGAGATTCTGACCTCTCTCTATGTATCTTTACCAAGCTGCAAACTCTATTTTGAAGGTGCAACCCCATTGCCTTCTCTGTTGGCTGTCTGCAGCCATGTTGGACTGAAATTCCAAGGGCTGGTGGCAGAAGTATAACAAAAAAAAAGTCGTTGACTTGAAGTGCCCTCCCGGTGAAATGGAAGAGCTCTACACAATATTGACTAGTTTAGCGGGGGAAAGGTTGCTTGGCAATGAAGTCAGAGGGTGACTTCTCTGGTTTCTGGTCACTTCACAGAGGAAACTGGAAAGTTATTAAAAAAAAATAGGAGGAGCTGATCTGTTTGGGGGAGAAGCAACCTAGCATGGAGGATCCTTCCTGAACACAGATGGTCCCCAAGGAGAAGGTGAGTGAGTGTTGGATGCTGTGGGTGGGAGGTTTGTCATGGTCTGGATTCCCTTGTGCTTTACGTGGTAAGAGTGAAGATAATGGATCCTGTGCAGAGCATGTGGTATATGCCTGACATGTACCATGGGTGTCCTGGGTGAGCTGTAGGGGTAGAGACAGGAGGAGGTGGGGGGTTAAGCTACAAGGCAGTCTGAAGGGTCGGCACTGAGCCCACGGGCTAGGCAGCTGGACTGTGTGTTCCAGCTATCAGGGGGAGTGCCAGACAGAGGGTCTGTGCCCTGAAAGTGCGCCCAAGTCGGGGCAGCAGCTGGGCTCCGTTCAGGCTTTGGAGGCTTGAAACAGCTGGGGACCCTGTGGCTGGGTTCCCTCGCAGCAGTATGGTGAGCAGTGGCAGAGCTAATGGGGGGGAACCTAGGGGGTGACTGCCTCTCCCCGCACCCTGGCGGCCTTTAGGTGCATGAGGTGCCTTTTCCAGCATGGTATGCACAGTAGTTGCTGTAGGCACAGGTGCGAGAAGCAGCTCCCTCGGGTGGTTGATTCGTGGTGTGGTAGCTGTGATGTCTCCCCTGCCGTGGTGCACGCTGTCCACGTTCACCCTGCCGCCCGTTAACTTGGCCTCTGTGTGCGTTGATCCCAGCTCTCTGAAAGGGGACTGGAGTGAAGCACATTAACAGACGGCCGCAGGGTGCCCAGGTCATGCACCCTGCGTGCATGAACACACGGCCCATCTGGCTGGGGGGCCTGGCCCAGCTGCTGGCCCCCTCTCCCAGGACAAGTCCCAGAATGAGGGTCTCCCCTGGGTGGGTGGTGACCAGATAAGTGACACCCCTTGGTTCCCCATCTACTTCTTGTCGGAGCTCTCCTGCCCCCTCCACTGTTATCCTGCCCCCCCCAGCTTCCCCAGCCCCCTTGGGACCCTAACCCTGCCCCCCAGCCTAGCCTTCCTGCATCCCATCTCCCCCTCTGTGTCCTAGCCCATCTGCCACCTAGGGTCCTGCCCCCGTATATCTTCCACATCTGTCCCCCTGAGGGTCTGCCCCTTCCACATCCTCCTGCCCCACCATATCCTGCTTCCAACCTGTCTACTCCTGGGGTCCTGTCCCACATGCAATTGGCCTTCTTTTCTAGCATCCCGCCCCATATACCTCAGATTCCTGTCCCCTCATCCCATCTGCCCTGTGATCTGCTCCTGGCTCCCTGTTTTCCTAGCTCCCACACCCATCTTCCCTTCAGTGTCCTAGTTCCCCAAACTTCATTTGTCCCCCTGTGCATCCTGAACCCCACCCCATCCATCCTGTGTCTTGGCCCCCATCCCATGTCCAGACTCCAGTCTTATAGAATCATAGAAGATGGGGGTTGGAAGAGACCTCAGGAGGTCATCCAGTCCAACCCCCTGCTCAAAGCAGGACCAACACCAACTAAACCATCCCAGTCAGGGCTTTGTCAAGCCTGACCTTAAAAACCTCTAAGGATGGAGATTCCACCACCTCGCTAGGTTACCCATTCCAGTGCTTCACCACCCTCCTAGTGAAATAGTGTTTCTTAACATCCAACCTAGACCTCCCCCACTACAACTTGAGATTACTGCTCCTTGTTTTGTCATCTGCCACCACTGAGAACAGCCGAGCTCCATCCTCTTTGGAACCCCCACCTTCAAGCAGTTGAAAGCAGCTATCAAATCCCACCTCATTCTTCTCTTCCATACACTAAACGAGCCCAGTTCCCTCAGCCTCTCCTCATAAGTCATGTGCCCCAGTTGCCTAATAATTTTCGTTGCCCTCTGCTAGACTCTCCAATTTGTCCACATCCTTTCTGTAGTGGGGGCCCAAAATTGGTCGCTGTGCTCCAGATGTGGCCTCACCAGTGCTGAATAATCACTTTGCTCGATCTGCTGGCAATGCTCCTACTAATGCAGCCCAATATGCCGTTAGCCTTCTTTGCACCAAGGGCACGCTGCTGACCTACATTCAGGTTCTCGTCCAATGTCCCGGGTTCTTTTCTGCAGAATCTCCACTTAGCCCATCGGTCCCCAGCATGTAGCAGTGCATGGGATTCTTCCATCCTGAGTGTAGGACTCTGCACTTGTCCTTGTTGAACCTCATCAGATTTCTTTTGGCCCAATCCTCCAATTTGTCTAGGTCACTTTGGACCCTATCTCTACCCTCCAGTGTATCTACCTCTCCCCCAGCTCAGTGTCATCCGCAAACTTGCTGAGGGTGCAATTAATCCCATCATCCAGATCATTAATGAAGATATTGAACAAAACCGGCCCCGGACCAACCTCTGCGGCACTCCGCTTGTTACCGACTGCCAACTAGACATTGAGCTGTTGATCACTACCCATTGATGATCTAGCCAGCTTTCTATCCACCTTATAGTCCATTAATCCAATCCACACTACTTGCTGGCAAGAATACTGTGGTAGACCATATCAAAAGTTTTCCTGAAGTCAAGATATATCTCATCCACTGCTTTCACCATATCCACAGAGCCAGTTATCTCATCACAGAAGGCAATCAGGTTGGTCAGGCATGACTTGCCCTTGGTGAATCAATGTTGATTGTTCCTGATCACCTTCCTCTCCTCCAAATGCTTCAAAATAGTCTTCCTGTATTATTTCCCCCCTCCCCCCATTGTTCTACATATATAGTGCATGTCCCTTAGCCTGGTGCAGCTCTCCCTGTACCCTAGAATGCCCAGACACCTTGGGAGGCGGGGAGGGGCAGAGCACAACTGGGGAAGGGGATGATTGAGCCCCATACTGCGAGTGCCAGCACATGGTGCATTTGGGGATGGATCCCCAATGCAGGGCTGCTGACTCCTCAGGGTGGAGGACCCCTGCGGCCTCCTTGCATGGAGGAGCTGCTCAAAGACTTGCTGCAAACAATGGAGGTGGGAGAGTGTCAAATCAAAGGTAGCAAGAAGCCTTTATAATGGAAAGTGCTGGTCAGCCTAAATCAAGGGGTCACCACCAGCTGTCCTCTTCCCCCGATGCTGGGTGAAATCAGAACTGCTCAACTGGGTGTCAGATGCCCTGTACTGATGCATCCCCACTGCCCTCTGTGTGCCCAGCGACCCCTGTCCTCCCCCCTCTATGCCCACCTCCATCCCTTGAAGAATTTTGTCTTTCTTTCCCCAGCACTGGCCATTCCCTTGTTCCTACCCAAAACCTGCAGGGGCATTTCTCCCACCCCGTGGGCTGTTCTCATCCCGCTAAGTGGAGATTCCCAGAGCATCTTTGGCTCCCCCCCGGCCCTGCTCCTAGTTCTCTCCGTCACAGGCTTTGTTTTCCTCTGGAAGGGGGAGCGGGAGGTGGAGGAGGAACTGCTGGCCTGGTGCAGCAGGTACAGGAGAGTGAGGGATGGAGGAAAGCAGCCTGCCCTTTGGGTTGGTCTGGTCCCGCCTCTTCTGCCTCTGGTGAATTGATTGGCAGGCCAGGGGAGGCTGCAGGTAATACCTTCGCAGAGGCCAGGGTGAATGCACCCAGGCTACCAACCTCTGTGCCTCAGGTGACGCAGTCTAGTGTCGACCGGCCCGTTGGGGGCAGCCCTGGGCAGAGGGCTGCTGCTTGGGAGCAGCGGGCAGGAGAGGCGAGGGTGACCAGATGTCCCGATTTTATAGAGACAGTCCTGATTTTTGGGTCTTTTTCTTATATAGGCTCTTATTACCCCCCACCCCATCTCGATTTTTCACACTTGCTGTCTGGTACCCTAGGAGAGGCACGTGTGGTCCGTGCTCAAGCAGACTATGCTCACTCCTCATCTCATCCTCCAGCCAACCCCCCACGCCCTCTTGGATCTCCAGGAACAGCAAGGATGGGCCAGCCTGCTGGGCGGAGGCCGGGTGAGCTGTGGGCTGGAGGAAAGCATTCTGAGGGCTCCATGTTTCCTAGTCTTTGAGGCCAGAAGGGATCATTAGATCATCTTGTCGGACCTCATGCAGAACGTCCCTTCTTTCACTAATTTGTCCCTTAGGGTGACACACACCCTCATCCTTTACTGTGCGATGTTCTGACATGCGTTAAAACTGGGAACAAGGACCCTTTTAAACATTAACTTGAAGCTTATGATAATTGCATTGCCTACTTGAGAGACAAATCCATGATGGGCTAAGTGCAGTGGTGTTTCCCTAAACTGGCCCTTAAAACAAAGGCTTGTCTCTCCCATTCCATGTGCTTTCCCCTTATTTCCATCCACTAGGGCGGACGGCAGAACTATCCTTCCGGAGGCAGGAAAAGACCGTGGGCTCTTCCACAAGTTGAGCAGCATCACATGATGATCGGTAGTTACAGGGGGGCAAAAACCCCGTAGGAGTAAGTCACGCATTGCCCCTAACTCAGGTCCCATCCACACACGCACACGCTTGAGTGGCCTGGGTGGCGGGTTTCACTGGAGCTGGCTGGCCCACCAGGGGGAACAGGCTACAGCTGGAGCGACTTAGCACAATTGCTCAGCGCAGTCCCCCCAAGGCTCTGGGGCAGGGCAGTAGCTCTCGCTGGAGCTAGAGGAACATTCCTGGGTTGTATTTGTGCCCCAGCGCAGATCACTTTGTGTTGCCTTAAAATCACGGTGCCCTGTCCCCCTGGGAGAATGACTCCAGGGGCAGTGAGTCCCACCTGGCAGCAAGCGAATGGGGAAGAGACAGATCATATAAAGTTTGCAACATGGTGCCTGATTCGGGGGTGGGGGTATTTGCAGCAGTGCATTTGGTTTTATATTATTTGTAAACTCTAGAAGGACTGTGGCCGCCTTGGAGGTGGGAATTTTGCCGAGCTTATCTCCTGGGGGAGGGAGCATCCCCAGCTCCTCTCCACCACAGTTGCTTGCAATTAACAAAGACAACAGCAAACCGCCCCCCCTCCCCCCTGAGCTCCCATTGCAGAGGGGAGTGGTGGCGTTGGGGGTGGGAGCTGGTAGGTCTGGAATAGTTGACCTCCCGGCCGGGGTCCATGCATTTCATCCCATTCCCACCCCTCAAAACTGCTTTGCAACACGCACAGGAAAGGCTGCCCCCCCCCCCGCTCCCCCGCAAAGTGTTGCAACAGCTCCCGGTGCTAACGTGCAGCGCTTCCTGCCAAGCTCCTCAAACTTTGCTTCCAGTTTGCTAAGCCCGAAACATTTTTTTCCCCTTCTCTCTTTCGCCTTTCCCTGCTTTTTTGGGATCAGCCCACAAGTGACTGGCTCTCCGGTGACGCAGTGTCTGCTCTGAAGCTTCCTTTGAAGCGTTAGCAGACAGGCAGAGCCACTTTTTCTTTTCCCTTTTTTTTTTTTTTTTTTCCGGTGTTCCTCTCCTCCTTCTCTGTCTTTCCACCCCCCTCTCCTCCAGCGTCCTCCCCTCCTGAGCAAGAGGAGGACAGAAGGGAGACAACAGTTACCCAGCTCCGGACTTCTGCAAGGAGAGAAGGCGAGTGTGTGTGTGTAGGGGGGGGATCCAGCCTCCATCCAAAAAAAAAAAACCAAAAACCCTTCAGCAAAACCTATCCCCGGGCATGAAACTCACTAATCTCGCCTGCTCTCCATGGCCACGGATGCTGCAATACATTTTGGTCTGCGTCTTGAGCCTTGATCTGCGTCTCGGCGCTGCTCGCTCAGGTAGTTTCCGTCTCCTAAGTGTGTCTGTCAGGGAGGGAGTTGGGGGGGGGGGTAGGAGGTGCTCGGTTCCTTTGTGCATCGGCTGCTCTAGATCGGTTCCTTTTTCTTCCTTTTTTTGAAAGAAAAGAGGGAAAGGAGGCAGTGGGTGAGGGGTGTGCAGGGAAGGGAGGGCAGCAAAGAGCTGAGTGAAACCAGATGTGGAGGGCTCCCCTCTCTGGCACTGCTCGAAGTGGGGCTGGGATGGAGAGAGAGCAGGAATGAAACCACACCGCTCATTCAAAACACAGTAAACGCCCCCCACCTCCAAAAAGTGCTTTTCCCCTTAAAGATCAGCTCATCTCTGCTGCTGAGCCTTAACCAATGAGTCCACCCCTGATCAATATTCCACATCGCTCCGGGCCAACAAAAAGTTTGGTCAGTACAAAGTTTTCCAGCAATGCTCCCCACCCCACCCCCCCAAAAAAAGTGAACTGAAAAAATTTGCCCTCTCTGGTGTGCCCTGGGTGCCTAGTTCTCTCTGGGTGACAGCGATTTGACATGTGTCACTTGGGTGTGTTGTAAGGGGTTGCTGGTCATTTGTTCGGCCTCAGTAGCTTGGCTAGATTTACTGATCCCATCATGCCGAAGCAGACTCAGCCTGCCTGTGGGGGTGGGTTGTGGTTTATTTATTTATTGTATTCATTCTTCCTCTTTTGGCCAACTTGGCTAAAATCCACCCAAGAGTCTGGACAAGTCACAGTTTGTACCAGATAGAAATACTAAAAAATAAATTGAAAAAAATGTCTTTTCCAGCTGATATTTTTAAGACACATGCTGTTAAATGCAAAAGAAAAGTCAGTCCAGCATTAGGAATTCCCAGAAGAATCGGATGCTCTGTCACCAGAGGAGAAGAATGCAGCAGCGCCAGGGAGTGGAGGGGGTGGTTTAGGGGGAAAAGTGATTATTAGGTCAGATTGGATGTGAATCAAAGCAGCTCAGGAATTTGATTGCCAGCACTGGAAGCTCTGGATGCAGTCTGGAACCTTTTGTCTCCGGAGTGGGAGGTGTTCTGGTTTTTTGTTGTGTGTTTTGTTTTTTTTTTAAGGACTTTATACTTTTGAAGGCCCCAGTTCAGTCAAGCACAAGCATGGGCTCAAGACCCACTGGCTGTTAAGCATATGCTTAATTGCTCTGTGGAACCGGGGCCTTAATAGGTACTTTGTAGGCTATGATTTTTGTTTTAATTTCTCATGATGATAACGACACAATTTTTTTACCTTGGTAAATATGACATGCCAGATGGCCTGCAGCTTTCAAGACCTCCCATGGAATAGTCATTTGAGCTGTTTTCTAACTCAGGATGTGTCTATTTACATAAGTGAATGACTGACGTCCATTTAGTTGCTTCCTTTAATTAATTTGGCTGTATGAAAGAAAATAATAGGGTCTATTGGCCTTATCAAAACCAAACATAAGCCCTGGGTTTAATTTATTAGAGTGCTGTCTGTAAATCCAAACCAGAGTCCTAAATAGCAATTTGCAGGGGCGACATTTTCCTCTCTACCTAATAAGTAACAATGGGAACTACATTCTGGGCCTGTCCTTGCCCTTCACGGTTACTGGCAGCTGAACTGGCCAACTCCTTGGGGCTATCGAAACCTGGGAGGAATCCGTTATTATTGGTAGTATTGCAGTAGCATGACAGAGATGATTGTGCATGTCCTGTGAGAGACAGCCCCTTTCCCTGTGCTAAAGCCTAGCTACATAGGCAAAGCAGGCCAAGAGTAGAAGAGAGGATGCATTGTTATACCCATTTTACAGATGGAGAAGTGAGGTGGAGAGACCTGTACCTGCGAGTCAGTCGCAGACTGTCTCTATAGGAGCTGTAATTTCCAACTTGGACAGGAGTAACTGCAGGAGTGGTGGGGTGAGCTACTAGACCTGAGTACGTCTAGGGTTTCAAGTGGGATCATATCTGGGGCGATTAGCCCATCCCCCCATCACAGCAGCATTGCTATTTTTAGCATGCTGGCCCAGTCGCAGCTCACGCAGGTATGTCTACCTGAGCGGGAAATTCCAGCTCCCGCATGGCCATACCCTAGTCAACTTGCCCACGGCTGAGCCAGGAACAGAACCCAGGTCTTGCAGATCCCACTCTGATGCCGTAACCAAAAGACCAACCTTATTCGTAATTAGGTTCGTGGCTGCAGAAGGCAGCCCCTTGTAAAGCCGGGCACCATGGGCTGCTGTTCGCGTTTGCTTTAAGGCTGCCTGAGCTTGGGGTGGTCAGAGCTCACTCTCCCTTGCAGCTGTGGCTAACGGCGCAAGGAAGGGACGTGGGATGAAATCGTCATGCGCGGTGTTGTATGAGTGGCTGGGTTTACAGGGAGGGCCTTTGGCTGGGGGGTGAGAACCCGATTGCATGAATTTCTCTGACTCTTCGTGGTGTTTGCAAAACTGCTTTGAGTTCACAAACCTTTTGGGCCCCCGCACCCTGTCACCAAAACCCTAGTGAAATTCCAAGGGAAATTAAATTGAAAGGCAACCTTCCTCTCTGCCCCCACCAGCAAGGCAAAGAGGAGGCTTGTGCTCAGAATTAGGGCTCAAAGCACCTCTTCCCACTTGCTCCCTAGGCATAAGCCGCCAAGCTACGCACAGCACGTGGACCATGTTAGCTCTTCTCCCCTGCCTCACTGCTGCTTTTCTCACAGGCCTTCTCTGATCATTTTCCACTGTTTCCTTCTCGGCTCCATTTTCATGTCGGTTCTTCTCCTCCATCCAGTTCCTTCTCTGTTCCTTCCTTCCTTTGCCGCTCTCTCCTCAGGCCAGCTGGTAACATTCCACTGCAGCTCTGTGGTGGGGTTTGAAGTCGGGTGGGCAGCGTGGCATTGGATATGGCTGGAGGTGATGCTGCCAATGGTCTGAGATTCACTGGCAAATATCCGGTTTCTTGTCTCTGCTGCTCACGAATCAGGCCTGTTTAGATTACTGACACCAAGCAGGCTGGGCTGTGTTCTGCCTCACGCATCACGGGCTGCAGTGATGTCCTCTGGGGTCTGGTCCCAGAACATATCTTGCTGGGCCTTCATTAGGCAGGGGAGGGGGCCCGACTAGTCCTTGCGCGTGGGGCCAAGCTAGCAGGCAGGAAGCGATTCTCGCTTTGGTTTGGGATCTGGGTAGTTTGTTCATTTCACCGTCGTGTTGCTGATCACGCTTTAAAGGAACAACTTCCTGATTAAAAACCTGAAGCACTGATGCTGCTGCACAGGGGTCAGAGGCGCATTAGGTTCCTAAAAGCTCCCCTTCCAGGGACAGTTAATGGGGGACCAAAGTTTCCCTTGGGTCTGCAGAGTCATGATCCAGATGCTTGCTGCTCTCTGTGGGTGTGGGCCCTTTCCAGTAGAAGTCGTGCTGCAACTTCCTGGGCTCTCAGCACAGCAGCTCAGCCCAGAGGGAGTTAATGCTGCTCGTGCATCTGCAGGTTTAGCAGGGGACAGTGCTGCAGAGAGTAGCCATTGCCTTGGTGGTCACCCGCCAGAGCTAGGCGGGTCATAGAGCCGTAAACGTGCAGGGAATTCCAGGGAGCTTGGAGGCAGTGCCCCTCTCCCTGTTTGGTTGAGGTCAGGGCTTTCCATGCCCTGAGCCTGGAAAGTGTAAGCATATTGAGCTATTAATCCAGGGAAGAGTCCAGGGGCTCATCTCTGGCCTGGGGATTGTTTAGCCTTGTTGCTGTCTTAAGAGAGAAACCACTGTGATATAATTTTTATGGATTTTATTAAGGGAATGTACAAGCACATGTAACCTAAACAAACATATCATTGGCTCTAAATGAATATAATTTCCCGAAATGCACAGAGGACGGAACGATACAGTGATCAAATCACAGCCACAGTTGAGGTTGAATTGATCGATCGGTAACTAGCAGGTTTACTCATGCCTGGCTAGGCAGAGCTCCCATTGGAGGCCATGGGAGATCTGACTCAGGAAGGACTGAGAACACGTGGAAGGGAGCTTGGGTCTCAGCCACGCAGATTTAAAACCTCCTCACCTACTGCTTTAGATTAGCAAGCTGGAGTGTGTGACAAACCTGACTCTGGAACGATGTCCGTTTCCCATCCAGGCAGAGGTTGCATGGAACGCCTGTGCAAATGGAAAATGCAAGAATGCCCTTAGCTACGTCCAGTCCTTGCCTTGAGCTATGGAAAGGATCTGGAGTTTGCTCCTGCATATCCAGCTGCTTGTTCTGAGTTCGGTCCAAAATGTAGATGTTTGTGCGTGGGGAAAGGAGGGTGCAAAAGGGGCAGCAAGAAGATTTTTCCAAAGCAGAAGGTGAACAGAACAGTTCTTGTGTAATTGCCCCTCCATTTCGATTAAAACGGCTTGGTTAGCTGTAAACTTTCCCCTGCAGTCTTTGCAACTCAGACGGTGCGGCACTGGACTAAGTTAGAATACGGGAGGCAGAGGGCAAGTGTCTATTATTTATCGTTTGTATTGTAGAAGTGCCTACAGGCCTTCCCTGAGGTCAAGGCCCCAGCATGCTAGGTGTTGTGTACACACGTGCAATGAGAGACAGGCCCTGGTCTGAAGCGCTTACAATCTAAATGGACAAGAGGGACAAATGGTGGGAGGGGAGACAGGCCTGGAGGGGGGGAAGTTGTTTGCCCAAGGAATTCAGGAAGTGAAGAAACCCCATAAATCATTCACAGTAAACTAGATTTTTTTTTTTTTTACATTCCCAGTTTGACTAATGCTGGCTGCACAAATCAGTCAGCCCAAAGAATAGTGACGTGATAAGGAGAAATGTCCCATGTTCTTAGATATTCTTGTCCACTCTTTCTTTTGGCTCCCCTGCCACTTACCTTGTAAAATGACAGACCTGCTCTGATTGCTGAACGTTGCTCCCTGGGTCCCAGTTCCCAGTGTGGAAGGAAGAGAGGTGGATGGATTGGAGACTGGGTGGCTAGGGATGGATATGTTCACCTCTAGGTCACCGGTTCTAATCCAGCACACCTTGCTAGTGACTGAAGGACGTTATTACCAGACAGCTGTTTGCTGGCCTGTGTGGACAGATCGAGGGAAGTGATTATTCCTGTCTATTTGGCACTGCTGAGGCCACATCTAGCATATTGTCCAGTTTTGGGGTCCCACTACAGAAAGGATGTGGAGAAATTGGAGAGAGTCCAGCGGAGGGTAACTAAAATGATTGGGTGGCTGGGGCACATGACTTACGAGGAGAGGCTGAGGGAACTGGGCTTGTTTAGTCTGCAGAAGAGAAGAGTGAGGTGGGATTTGATAGCAGCCTTCAACTACCTGAAGGGGGATTCCAAAGAGGATGGAGCTTGGCTGTTCTCAGTGGTGGCAGATAACAGAACAAGGAGCAATGGTCTCAAGTGGCAGTGGGGGAGGTCTAGGCTGGATATTAGGAAAAACTGTTTCACTAGGAGGGTGGAAAAGCACTGGAATGGGTTACCTAGGGAGGTGGTGGAATCTCCATCCGTAGAGGTTTTTAAGGTCAGGCTTGACAAAGCCCTGGCTGGGATCATTTAGTTGGAGTTGATCCTGCTTTGAGCAGGGGTTTGGACTAGATACCTCCTGAGATCCCTTTCAACCCTAATCTTCTATGATTCTATGACAGCTTTGGTGGGTCTGAGTCCAGATCTGAGTGCGAAGCACAAAAACCACCACCGTGGTTGAACCCTTATCAGAGAGGCCAGAAACGCACACTGGATAGAAGGTTAAATCCAAAAGAAAACATCGCAGGAAGGCGATTGGGGCTTGCTAGAGAAAAACTGAATAAACAGAAACTGTGTAAAGCATGAGACATTGTAGAAAAAGGAGCGTGAGGCGATAACAGAGAGGAAAAGCTGCCAAGACTAGAATGGGCCTTGGGGACTGAACGCCCCTTCTCTCCAAAGTGGGCCCTCCAAGGGTGGGACACGTTGTCAGGCGGTGGGAAGCTCCTGCTGCCCTTGTGGCGTTGTCTGCTCTGTGGTTAAATACAAGACGTCATTTACTTGTAGCCAGCCTGGCCCCTTCATCATTATTTATTATTTGTGTTACTGTAGCACCTAGTGAAAAAGGAACGGGGATGGTTGAGAAGAGCAAAAGGGGAGACAGACCATGCGGGGGAGGGGAGTTTAGTTGTAGATTTGGTTTGAAAGGGTTTTAAAAAACCTAATGTGAATTACAAGATAAGGCTCCATTAAGATGGAGTGAAGTCTGAGAGTACATCTCCATAACTTAGGGGTGCAAATCATTACAAGGATGTTACAGTTATCCCAGAACCACGCATTGGAAAGCCAGGAAATTCAGAGCTAAGGCTAAGTTAAGGAGTTACGGCTGTTTAGGTGCATTATGGTTTATTTCTATGCGTTAACAGATTTGGTTTTCTTTTCAATATAATCTTAACTCTGAAATTCCTGGGTTTGTAATGCTTGGTTTTAGGATAATTAAAAGATCCCTGTAATGGTTCGGTAACCTTTCAGTTGCTGATGCATGCTTTCAGCCTTAATTACACTTTAACGTATTTTGTTTTGTCTTGCCGTTTCCTTGGGTTTTTTTAAATAAAAAATGTCCTGTGTGAACACTGTGCAAGAAACTCAAAGGGAATGCGGCCGTGCGGTATTTCTGTAGCTTGGAAGATCTGTAGCGTTAACCGTAAAGTTAACGTTTGAGGGCAGCATCGCAGGTACCAGAGCAGTGTAAAGCCGTCGAAGTGCGCTAGTGCATCGGCGTGAGGGAGCCTGGTGCTGTATGAGGAGTGGGGGCCCGGTCCCTGAGTCCCAGTGACACAGGGCGCAGCTGTCTGGATGGGGAGCCTGTCAAGCTCTGATGCTAGCCTAAAGCAAGATGGGACACGTGTCAAGAGCTCTCAGTGGTAGATTACTCGTCCCATTTTGCCTTTGAATAAGGAATTGGGAACCACGAATAAGGAAGTGGCAACCACAAATAAGTAATTGGTACTGCAAATAAGGAACCAACTTCATCCTCTTGGTGTACGCTCACTTATACCCATATAAAAATGCTTTATACCAGTATAGCTTATTTCCGTTCCTGCAAGGGAGTGAACTTGCATTCAAGCTGGTGGGAGTTACTGCGTTAGTGCTACCAGCGTAATTAAAGTGTTACAATTTCTGTGTGAAGACCAGGCCTAAGGTAGAGTTCAGATAAGAGGAAAGACGACTCCTGGGGGCCGTGTGAGCTCAGCACCTCTGAAAACGGAGGCCAAGTGAGGTGCCCGAAAACGGAGGCATTCAAAGACCAGCAGCAAATTTTGCAAATATGGTCTTTGTACATATGTGGGGATGTAGAGCTGTAAATATGTTACAACAGGCCCACGTACTTTATTAAAGCCCCATTAAATTATCACACGGATTTTAAAATATTTTACCCTCTGTTGTCAATGGTCAAAATATCTGCACATAGATACAGTCTTTGGGGCAGGCACCATCTTTTGGGTCTGTGTGTACAGCACCTAGCACAATGGGCCCTGGGGCTCCTAGGCACTACGATAATACAAGAAGCAATGGGCTTAAACTGCAGCAAGGGAGATTTAGGTTGGACATTAGGAAAAAGTTCCTAACTGTCAGGGTAGTTAAACACTGGAATAGATTGCCTAGGGAAGTTGTGGAATCTCCATCTCTGGAGATATTTAAGAGTAGGTTAGATAAATGTCTATCAGGGATGGTCTAGACAGTATTTGGTCCTGCCATGATGGCAGGGGACTGGACTCGATGACCTCTCGAGGTCCCTTCCAGTCCTAGAGTCTATGAGTCTATAATAACCATCTTCTTCCTTGTCGCACTTCAGTCCACCTGAGACAAGGGCAGTGTCACGGTTGCATTGATCAGACAAGGTGGACAATGGGAAAACTGATAGAAAAGAAGTCTGTTGTTGTTGTTTGTTGTTAACACCTGTGTTTTGGTAACTGGCAATGAAAAAGCCCAAGGCAGCCAGTAGGGAGTAGACTGTGACTCGCTTGGCCTATTTCTGCCCTTTGATGCATGCGCAGTTCTCTGCTTGGATGCAGTGAAAGTCATGCACGCCCACGGGCAGAATTTGGCTCTTGAAGATTCCGTGGTGCTTGTGGATGGAAATTAGGTGTTGGAATCGGGAAGGTAGAATTGAAGGCCCTGATCCTGCGATTGGATCTGTCCAAGGAAAAATGAGGCTCAGGCTGTGGGAAGGCCTGAGGGGCTGACCCAGGCCTGTATGTGGGTGCAAATGAGGTCTAATAGTTGGATTGGGGTATTAGGAGCCAGGGCTCCTGGATTCTGCCTCTCCCTCACCATGTGACCTTGAGGAAATCATTTAACCTGCCCGTGCACTGTTTCACCTCTGTCACATGGCTATAAATAATATTTTGCCTCCATCCCGGGCAGGGTTGGGAGAATGAATGAATGTTTGTACTGTATAATGTTTTGAGACAATCAGATAAAATGTGTTCTATGGGCCTGCTCCAAAGCCCATTGACACCAATAGAAAGATTCTCATTGACTTAAATGAACTTTGAATCAGGTCCTGTAAGAACCAAGAGGGCTAGTCTCCCAAGAAGTGAGATCAGCTACAGGAAAGAAGAGATTTGAGCAACTCCCCCACCATGCAAGCTGCTTTGCTACATGCACTGTGTTGGCTGAAATGAGTTTGTCTGGCTCTTTGTGGGCCTGAGTGAGGCTTCGTGGCTTTTCGTACAGAAATCCCGCCCATCGCGAGATTC
The DNA here is from genome assembly GCF_025201925.1 of Gopherus flavomarginatus. Classification (NCBI taxonomy): domain Eukaryota; kingdom Metazoa; phylum Chordata; order Testudines; family Testudinidae; genus Gopherus; species Gopherus flavomarginatus. Next base: position 6,002,391 of record NC_066641.1, read on the forward strand.
CCTTTCTTTCTCTGTAGTGAGAGATCTGGTTGTTTTTTCCCTGAGGGTTAGTGAAAAACCTCTTTTATTTTCTTTCTTGGCTTGAGTGTCTAGATCCACTTCCTGCTGAGTCAGGCCCCAGCCTGAGCCAATGTGTTTCTCTGATGGGACAGCTTGTGCTTGGGAAGGATGCTGGAATGGAGGCGGAGCGCTGATGGGAAAATCAGACCTGAGCTCTGCCCAGAACAGGTTTATTTCTCCTCCTCCAGAAAAAATGTTTTTTTAAAGATGGGGAAGCAGAGCATGGGCGACTTCTAACTGTGGCACCCCTGATGGTATGCAGGGTCTGGACTGAAATACCTGACTTGAAAATTTCCCCTTAGATCTTGTGGGAAGTTTGGACAAAAATCAAAACCCAGGCTTAAGTTTTGCAGCCTGAACTCATCTCTAGAGGCGCTGTGGTCCCATGTATAGGGAACTGGACTAGGTCACTGTTCCTAGCCAGGACCCTTGGGGCAAATGGCTTCCCCACCTCTGTTTCCCCTGTCACCCTGTGTCTCCTTAGACTGTAAGGTCTTCGAGGCAGGGGTTGTCCCTCTTACTTCATATATGACAGCATATAGCACAGCAGGGCTCTGGTCTTAGTTGGTGTGATGTATTGAAAAATGTTATAATGACAAGCTGCCACTTTAAGTGTAAAGGGTTTCCTGGTCCTGCTTGCAGGCTAGTGGGCTCTGTAGGGAAGCATGTGATCTGAGTCTTCAGCAGTCAGTCTGCAAAGACTAAGTCTAGAGCAAGGTGGAGTGAGTTGTGGCGCTCTGCCTTAGAGAGCAGCCTGCTTTGTCTCTCTCTGTTTTGGGTTCTTGTGTGTCAGGGTTCTGGATCGAAGAACTATGGTGTTATGTTGCAACCTTCCAAAAAGAGTACTTGGTGGTTTTTCTCTACCTTCTCTGTCTGTATGCCGTGAACATCACAGTTGGGTCCTCTGGGCAAGTAAAAATTGCTAGTCAGAATGCCTAGTAGAAGAGCACCTTAATTATAAGATCAATTCTCTTTGGGGTCTGACTGTGAGTCCATGCCGGTGTAACTCCATTGTTAGGTGGAGTTACTCCTAATTTATACTGGTGTGAATGGAAGGAGAATCGGGCTCTGAGGCTCAGCCTCTGTGTACCAAGGAGAATTTTCCTAAGTGTAAAAATGCTTTGAAGATTAGACATCTTGTCATCTACCAGCTTGGGGGCGTGGGTTGGCTGTTATGTTTGCCTTGCACTTCCTCTGTACCAGAGCCTCAATGAGCTTTTAGAAAGTAATTGCACATAATACAGACACGGATACAGGTTCTGGGCGGCAGGGGTTTGTGGGTGCAGCTTCGTAAAAAGCCAGTGTGTGTTCCTAGCGCAGACATGCCTCAGAGAATGTTTTCCTGTTGGCCTTACAGGGTATGGGCCAAAACATGTGCTGTTGCATCCCTTTCTGTTCTTCCCCAATTAAATGAGTGGGTGACCTCAGGATAAATATTTATGTGCTTGTCGAATCCTTGCAGAAGGGACAAGGTGTTTTACTGTGTCTCTGAGCACTGCCATAAAGAGCTCTCAGTTGCAAAGTGAGAGGCATATTGTGGCTTCCACACCGCCCCCTGAAGCCTGCATGTCGTGGTGGGCAGAGTGCCAGGGAGGAGAGGGTGTTTTCGACATTGCCAGAGACTGTGCATCATGCTGAAACATACACGGGCCTTATTTTGATCTGTTCTTGTGCTGTAAATCTGGATTTACTCAGCTGGAGTCCAGGGAGTTAGTTACTCTAGTTTTTACAAAGCTGTGACTGAGAGCAGGATCCGGCCCGGGTCCCTTTCCCTAGGTTTTCTTTGTAAAGTGATGCTTTGTGCTTATGGTGTGAGATGTTTAAGTGACAGATGCCACAGGAGCAGAACATTGTCATTATGTAATGCTCTCCGGCTCCTGCATACGGTGGCTGAGAGTTGCCGGGAGAAGCCCATTTTGTACCTTTGGGATTTTAAGGCCTGTGGTCCCAGCCTCCTGAGGGCTGTCAGTGGACTTCAATGCAGTTCCGAACAGCCCAGAATCCGTCTGTGCTACCAAGACTCTCCACCCTTACCGATGCCCCTGGCTGTACGGCCAGGGCGGGGGAGAGAACCTGTCCTAGTAAATGAATCGATCCCCAGGACACTGATCTAGATCAGGGGTCTCAAACACGTGGCCCGTGGAGTTATTTCCTGTGGCCCCCCCCTGGCTCCCCTCACCCCCCAAACAGCTATTTGGTGGCACTCTGGACTTTCCAGGAGCGGGGATGCGGCGTGCTCAGGGGAGGAGGCGGAGAAGAGGCAGGGCTGGGGTGGGGATTTGGGGAAGGGTTGGAATAGGGGCAGGGAGGGGGCGGAGTTGAGGCCGGGACTTTGGGGAACGGGTTGGAAAGGGGGTAGGGAAGGGGTGGGAAGAGGTGGGGCAGGGGCAGGGCTCATGGAAAGTAAGGTGGGGGCAGGACCGGTGGGGAAATGGGGGGCTTTTGTATCTTTGTATGAAAAGGTGTCAGTGATGCGGCCCTCGGACCAATGTACTGGTCCTTATGTGGCCCTCGTGGTGGTTTGAGTTTGAGATCCCTGATCTAGATGGTGGCTGTTTCTAGTATGCTAGATGAGTGCTGCACATGGAATTATAGGGCGCATTAGATGATGATGCAGTACGGTAGCAGCTGCTCGCCGTAGTCCTCACTGCGTCATGACAGGCTCTGAGATCAGGCTGCCGCGTGCCGTGGCCAATTAGGAAGCAGTTTCATCATAAAAGCAGTACATAGATTTAAAAACCCCCAGAACATTAGGATGATTTTCCGGGTTTTTACAGACGCCTGAAAGGCGTCGGCCCTGGAGACAGGACTTCTGTCAATCTACGGAGTGGGCACAGCGGCAGTTTTCCCATGCTGCCTCCCCAGTGCGCCCCAGCCTTGTGCGATCAGGTCCCCAAAAATCATGAAGTTGGCTTAAAAACGGCAAGATTTTTTTTCAAACAGTAATCTCCGTGGTTTGCCTGTCAGCCTTTGTGCCTGCGTGGGTGACGTTTTCAAGTTTTTTTTCCGCACCCACAAGGGCTAAAAATGGGCTGTTTTTTTCCCATTGAACACTGAGAGTCTCACATGATCCCATGATTCCAGGAGCTGGGGCTGGAAGAAAAACATGGAATATTGGGAGAGCTGCCAAGGAGGGAGCCCCTCTGGGATGAGAGGAGAGTTTAGTCCTTGCAGAGTACAGTGTTCATCAAACTCTTATCAGTGGTTGGGAGTTGGGCTTCCACTGTCTGACTGGCTGGCATGGGTTCTGCATGAGAATTGGGTAGCATCTGAGCTGAGGACTGGGTTTTTGGCTTGTAGCTGCAGTGTCACATTGGAGGGGCGGGGCAGAGCTGCCCCACCCTGTGGGGAGGCTGCTTACTGGACACCATGGCTGTGCAGGGTAACCTGCTGGCCACTCCATTCCTGTCTGTCCCCTTAGGAGCACTAACCCCTGGGCTCCCCAAGCAGGGGGTCTGCAATGTGTCTAGCCCTTATAGGGTCCCAGCATCAGGGAGAAGAATAGCTGAACTCTCTGGACCTTCAGCTTCAAATCTTGCAAGGTGGGTGCAGTCCCCCTCTTGTGCCACAGGGGGAGTGAGTTCCACGCAGCTCCACTGGCGAGGGCTTTTCGGGGGGTTAAAATGTACAAACTGAGACCCTGCGTAGACATCAAAGACCCCAGTGGGATCCTTGCTCTGGTGTCCTCTGCCAGGATTCAATGTGTGGCGCTACTAGGCTGGGACCTGCCCATCGTCTGCCAAGTCCCAGCCCACTGCTCTGGCCACTGCTCCACCAGGGCCAGCGTTAGGCGCTTCCGAGGGAGGTGCAAGAATGTATTTCCTTGACAGTGATGGAATTACCTGCCATCCGAGACGTTTTTTCCTGACCACTGGAGGTCAGCAGTTGGCTCGTGCCCTGAAACAAGATGGTTCGTAAGATTAATGTTTTATTTTATTATTTCTATTGCAGTAGAGCCTAGGAGTTCCTGTCGTGGACCAGGATCCTATTGTACCAGGCACCCTAGAAACACAGAATGAGGAGACATGGACAGCCCCTGCCCTGCCCTGCCCCAAGGAACTTACAGTCTAAATAAATCCCTTACACATGTTTAATCCTTTCTAACGGAATTGCAGAGGAGGCTGCATTATAGTGAAATTGGAAAAGGTTCAGAAAAGGCCAACAAAAGTGATTAGGGGTATGGAGCAGCTTCCGTATGAGAAGAGATTAATAAGACTGAGACTTTTCAGCTTCGAAAAGAGGCGACTAAGGGAGGGTATGATAGAGGTCTATACAATCACGACTGGTGTGGAGAAAGTAAATAAGGACGTGTTCTTGGTTCCGTCTAACTAATCATATGTTTGAGGTGCCTGTCACCTTGTTGTGGGTGGATGGATGGGGAGTCAGATTCTGGTCAGCCCCTGTGTATAGACACAAGGAGAGCATGGAGCACAAGGATGTCCCCCTGCAGCTACTGCACAAAAGCCAGCCAAAATCCTGTTGTGGGGTATGGTCCCTGCAGGTGTTAGCTGCCTGGCGGGAGGAAGGGCAAACGTAGGATTATACACCTCTGCACTGGCCAGCGGCACTCTGCATCCTCTGCATGGACGGTGGGGCTGCCACTCCAGCACCCCAATGGAGACAAAACTCCAGTTGCAAGGCAGCTCTTCGGGCTAGCAGTGCTGGGTGTGCCATGCTCTGGGGCGAGCAGCACTGCTGAGACACAGGGTGCAGTTATTGCTAGGAGACATTGTGTCGGAGTCTTGAATTCACATGGGTGCTAGCTGCTGTCGTGCCTGCATGGAAAGAGAGCGAGGAACCTACTGCCTGAATGGACTTAAGGGAGGGGGTGCATTGAATGGTGGGAGCATCGAGGGGGACCGGGAGCTGGGCTCACGGCATTCTATATTTTGCTCATGGATTTCCTGTGTTACCTGTGCCTCAGTTTCTCCATTTGTAGGATGATGATGCGATTTACCTACCTCACAGGGTTAATTAATTATCTCTATAATCCGCCTTTTTTTCCAGCATCAATCATAGAAGCTTCTAGGTACCTTAAAGAACTCCAGGAAACAGTCACAACATTCGTTATTGTTCTGTCTATGGCCATATCACTCTGAATGTGTCCAGCATTTAGAGGAGAGACTGCCTGGGACTACTGAGTGCTGCAGGCATAGATAGGAGCATGGCTGAGTGGACAGTGCACTGAACTGGGACTCAGGAGACCCGAATTCAATTTCTAGTTCTGCCACTGGGTTGCTGGAGAAACCGAGGCACAGGAAGCTGATGTGTTTTACCCAAAACGGGGACAATGAAATCTATCTGCTTTGTAAGGCACTTGAAGATCTGCAGATGAAATGCACTAAATAACAGGTCGGTGGTATTCTTAGATTTTAAGCTCCCCGGAGAGCTGTTTGTATACTACCTACCGTGATGAGGGCCTGATCCAGGGCTGGGGCTTCTAGGCCCTACAATAATACAAATAATAAATCATAGTAAAGGTAGGTGGTACTGCGGGAAAGGACTATGTTCTCCGTGATAGAAGGCAGTTTTAGAACCTTATGTGAAAGACACGTATACTGTTTATTACAGCAACACTGGGTGACATCCCAGCTCCACTGAAGTCACAGGGAGCTTTGCCACTGATTTCAGAGGGGCCACGCTTTCACCCAGAATGTCCTGTGCCTAATTAGTGACTGGTTTGTGAGAGAGAGAGTTCAGTGTGGTGGGGAAGACGGGGAGGTTACGGAATGACTCCATTCACATGAATGGCTGTCATGCACCAAGCACCCTCTCTGACGTGCTGACTACTCATCCTGGTTATGCAGAGCCCTATGGGAGCAATGAAAAATCATGGTAACTGATGAATTTCCTCTCTGCTGCAGCCTGGGAAAGCCCAGAGCAGCAGCGGCGACACTGGAGCTGTCTGCTGGCTCAGGCAGATGCCTCTGCATTGCTTTACAGTCAGTCCACGGCCTGGAAGGTTTTTTGTGAGAAACGTTTGTTTGTTTTTGTGTTAATGAAAGTTAGATTTTACAGAAGCTGGTGGCACTCACCTGGGAAAGATTCCCACTTGCCCTGGGAGCAAAGACATTTTCGAGCCTGTCCAAAGTTGCCACCAGCTGATGGTGATTTGGTAACCTGTGTCAAATAATATTGGTCTCTTTTCATCTGTTGCTCTCAAAGCATTTTACAAAGGAGGTCAATATCATTACCCCATTTTACGTGGGAGACCAAGGCACAGGGCAGGGAAAGTCCCTTGTCCAAGGTCACCCAGCAGGCCAGTGGCAGAACTGGGAATAGAACCCATGACTCCTGAGTCCCAGCCCAGTGCACTGTCCACTAGGCCATGCTCCCAAATAACTCATTAGCCTCAGGCCCTTTCTAAGCAGAGAGGAGTCTCCATCTGAGAAGCTCTCACCATGCAAAGCAGCAAAGCCCACCCTTGTTGGCAGTTCCAGTGGAGAGGCCAAGGATCAAATAGGCCATGGAGACAGACCGCGTCCTTCACCGCTAGCAGGGGTCTGTCCAAGTCAGGCATCTTAGCAGGGCAGTGTGGGAGAAGTTTATAATACCACTGCCTGTGCTTATGTGTTTGTGGATAGAGGACATCAGGCTCCAGGGGGTCTGATCTGGCCCTGAATTCATGTTAAAGGCATAATTCAAAGAAAAGAAGGTGAGGGCGGGACAGTGAAGGCACCAATTTAGTGCCCTTTAGTCTCTCTTGTGTCACCAGCCAGATAAAAGCTCCTCCAGCCAAAGACACATCAAACGGCTTTATGGCTGCAGAGCTTTTGAAGTCAAACCTCTCCAACAGCCCTTCCTAAGAAGTGAAACCCCCATGGAGGGGAACGGAGGCTGCTTGAGTGTCCGGAGCCCTCCCTGCGCTTTGTACTTTGCAAGTTCAGTGGTGTGCTGGTTGGAAAAGCAAGGGCCGGTTGTTCCAGCTCCCAACGCTCTAGCCGCAAAGTCCCCAACAGAGCCTCTCGGAACATTTCAACAAAACATTTTTTGATCAGAATTTGCTAGTTCATCAGAACAAAAACGTTCTTCAGAGGATGGAACGATTTCAGCGCAATTATGACAGAGCCCAGGCGGTTTCCCTCATAGCCTGTCCGACGGGATCCCCCTCAGAAACCTGCTTGGTTTCCTGCCAGCTCAGTTGCCTGCCTCCTCAGCAGCCCACCTGGTGAGCTGACAGCAGGGATCCAACAGCCTGGAAGTCCCAGCTCCCTGGCTTGCCGCTTTTAGCAGGCTGGGCTTCCAGGGTCGTTGGCTTTGGGGCCATTCCCCAGGAAGAACTGTGGCTCTGTTCCCTTTTTCAGAGAATTTGGGTACGGAACAAAATCAGATTTTGAAATACTGAAATCCTCCGTGCAATGGGATGACTGTTCTGCACCTGCCTGGCCCTAATCCTTGTCTTGCTGCGGTGCAAACTGAGATGTAAAAGGGAGGAAGAGAACTCCAGATCGAGGAGTCTCTATCCACCCCTCGCCGCTTAGCAGCTGCTGTGAGGCAGCTCCATGTTGCCAGGGGTAGGACGTTGTAACAGCACTCGGTAGCAAGAGCTAAAAGTGCTGGTGGGTTACAGGGATATGCAGCAAATTTTAATAACATGTGCGCAGGCTCCTTGGGAAATATAAAGAATGAATAATAAGCAACCAGCCCTGATACCCCTGTCCAGAGCCAACACTGCGTGATGACCACCATCCTGGCCAGCATACTGGGGACTGAACCGGAAACCTCCAGATAGAGAAAAGCCTGAGCCCCTGCTTCATTCCTTGTTAGCCTGATGGTCTCAGTGCCGCTGAACAAAGCTTTTTTAAAATAAATAAATGTGTGTCATGCTGGCCAAAAGTGTCACCTGGATGTCCCTTGGGAGCTCTTTATATTTCAGTATAAGGCCATTTACTCTCAGAGCAGGTATAGGAGAGAGGGCAAAGTTCTTCCTCTACCAGCTCATTCTTTTGTCTGAGGCTTGACCTGGAGGGACAAGAATGGGATGCAAAATTTCCATCAAGACGCTTTTTGGACAGAATGCAGCTTTTCAGTGACAATGGAAAAAGCAAACTTGAAAAATGCTGGTATAAACAACCAAAAAGAGTGTTTTCCTAGAATCAGGGCTTAAGGGACAATCTCTGTGGAGAAGAGGGATTTTCAAGCTCCCGGCCGAATGACTTCTTTGCTGGGACTCCCAGTTGGAGGGCAAATTACTGCCAGTTGTGGTGGTAGAAGACAGCAGCTCGCTGCCATCTGCACGGAAATCCCTACGCTCGTTTCGTTTCACACAGGCCACCAAACAAGACGGTGACAACTTGCAGTCGCTGTTGACCTGTGCTGGATTTGAACCAGTGACTTAGCCGCTGCCAGAGTCTGTTTCGTGGAGGACTAACTCCAATTCATGTAGACAGAGAAAGAGACGCCAGTCAGGGTATTCCTTGGGATTCTGACAGGATGGCGACATGACTGGGAAATTGTGAAGTGTTAACACAGGAACCCAGCGAATCCATGGGGTTGGTCTTGCTGTGTCCTGAGACTGATTCTTCTTCTTTACTTCTCTGTGGACCCACAGATTGTACTGTGGCCTAGATTTCCAGCAGCCTTGAGTTGATATGCTGGTCGGAGTGTAGTGCAGAAGTGTCATTTGCTGTGTTGGCTGTTCTGGAGTTCTTAGGAATATTCTTGGGAGGATAGTTGGTATTTGCACTTAGCTGCTCTTGTTTCTGTTTAATTCCAGGGCATGGCCGGATTACCCAATAGGCAGACTAAGCACGTGCTTAGGGCACCAGCAAATCAGGGGGGACCGAAAAAAGGAGAGAGTTTTTTAAATGTGATATTTCAAAGAAAGCATCAAAGGAGTCGTCATGGGAAAAATCAGAACTTTGTTAGACTTCCTTCCACTCCACTCCGCACTCTTCCCCCGTTTTTCTGTTCTTTTTTGATTACTTATCCCCACCTAAACCAGGAGGGCGTCCTACTAATGTAGATCAAAATGATGCGAGGAAATCAGAGACTGTAACTGATCGTCCTACTGCTGGTAGAGTTCTAGAAAGTGTGGATGTGTCAGAGGCTGAACCTGCTCATGCTGTAAATAATAGGAGGGAAGATCCTGTATGTGGGTTGATCTCAGTACCGATGATGTAGCGTACTGGAGAGATCATGGACCAAATGACTGTCAACACCGCACTGGGCCATTTGAGAAATCACGTTGGATTTTTGCCAATGACACAACATTGAAAGACGGAATACAATGTGTATTTCCAAATGTAGAGATCGCACTGCGTATTTTTCTAACATTGACGATTACTAACTGCTCCGCAGAATACTTTTTCTCAGCTGAAAAGAATAAAAAACCCTCAGAGAACAACAATGTGTCAGGAAAGAGTTGATTCACTTTCCCTATTGTGTATGGAAGTGGACATGCTTTGTCAAGTATCAGAGGGGTAGCCGTGTTAGTCTGGATCTGTAAAAACAGCAAAGAATCCTGTGGCATGTATACATGCATCTGAGGAAGTGGGTATTCACCCACGAAAGCTCGTGCTCCAAAACGTCTGTTAGTCTATAAGGTGCCACAGGATTCTTTGATGCTTTGTCAAGTCAGCTTCGATGAACTTATCCAGAATTTTGCAATAAAAAAGTCTAGAAAAAAGCTATTTTAATTTCAGCATACATGTAAGTTTTTTGTCATTTCAAAAAATAAAATTTTATTTTACAGTATAGTATTGTTTTTATTTTGAATTACGTATGGGGGGCACCATAATCTTTTCAGTGCTTAAGGCCTCTAAAGGTCTCAATCTGGCCATGTTCCAGGGACTATATCGGGGTGGCCAAATGATATTTCACAAAGGTCCCCATACTTCTGCCCCCCCCATTCTCCACCTACCAGACTTGGTGGGGTGGGGGGAGCTCAGGGTTTCTGCCCAGTAGAGAGGGGGGGCTTGGGATGTCAGCAGGAGCGGAACTGAAGCCCCAAACCCCTATAGGAACACCTCACAGGGCTGGAGCCCCGAGCCCCAGAAGGTGCCTCCCGCAGGGCTGGGGCCCCGAGCCCCAGCAGCCATATCCTGGCTCACAAACATCTGAAGATGGTTGTATGTGGCTTGGTGGGTCAGTAAGTTTTTGGCCACCCCTGGACTAGTTTTGCCAGGGGAGGTCAGCAGTGTGAGGAGACCTTGTTTTGGGGCAAACCCCTATGCACATTTGATTGGAACTGAGATGAGATGATTGGAAAATCTGGGAAATATTCTTAATAAGTGAGTGGTTGGAGGGTCGAATGCGAAGACAATATGATATCAAGTAGGGGAATGCCTACATGAGGAGAAAATGTCTTACTAGTGGGGTCTTTGGTCTAGCTCACGAAAGCATAGTGAGACTCAGTGGCTGGAAGCTGAAGCTAGATACATTCACACTGGAAATAAGGTGCACATTTTTAACAGTGAGGAGAACTAACCATTGGAGCAGCTTACTGAGGGATGTGGTGGATTCTCCATCACTTGATGTCTTTACGTTGAGACTGGGTGTCTTTCTAAAAGATCCCTTCTCGCTCAACCAGAAGTTATGGGCTGGATGCAGGAATCTCTGGGTAGGTTCCATGGCCTGTTATGCAGGTGGTCAGATTAGAGGATTGTAATGGACCCTCTGACATCTAGGAATTGGAAAGATACCATTTTTTGCCAACTTTGTCCCCCGTGCAGCAAAGCACTTAGGTGTGTGCCTAACTCAAATACGTGCTTAAGGCCATTCCTGTTCAGCAAGGCATCTAAGCGTGTGCTGAAGTCCCATAAAGTCAATTGGACTTCAACATGTGCTCAGAGGTCAGCGTACGCTGAGGCACTTTGCTGAATAGGGGTGGACTGAAGCACCTGCTTAAGTTCTTTGCAGACTGTGGGCCTTCACTGGGTTTTGTTCCATCCAAGCCTGTCATAAACCACATTAACTGAGGAAAGTGTCTAGTAATCTTTCACTCCTCGCTTTTCTCTACACTGGCATTTTTTTTCTTAAAATTTCCCACACTCGCACTGCCAGGCCCCATCAGGAGGAGAAACAGAGGGGCTTTAAAAAAAAAATGCCTGTATACAATGTCTTTGTTACAGGAGTGCTCTGAAAGAGAGATGTCTGTATATATGTAAACAGCTAACATTCCAGTAGACAACACTCAAGAACATGCAGCTTTGTTTCTGAGTTTTTTAGGACCAGTGAGACTACTCGTTGCGCATTGGAAATGGCTTCCTATGTGCAACTCTCAACAGTTTTGGCAGTGGCCTTGTGGCCCAGCGAAGCTGTGTGTTTCTCACCATCACAAACTCTGTTGGATGAAAGAACTTGTGCTCCTCACCAGCTGAGCTGGGGTGTTTTACAAAAGCCCTGATCGTTGATTTCCTTTGGAACAGAAGAGGCTGTTGAAAATCCACCCTGAGCGTGTCCAGTGTTGGTACAGGCTACAGGATAGTTACGGTTGGGAAGATCATATTCCATGTGGAGGGAGTTCGGAGAAGAGCAACACCAATGGTTGTGGGAGGAGACGACAGGGAAGTTTAGACAACCCAAATCATTATGACCAAGAGGAGATACCATGACTCACGTACATCTGAAGGATGGGAATGCTCAGAAAGGAGAAGGAACGTTTGCAGTAGGTCAAGGGGGAGTATCTAGGAGTAATGGGATACAGTTGAAGAAAGAGAATAGTAGAGAATTTCATGGAAGTGAGAACTATTGGGCTGTGGAATAATCTCCCTAGGGGAACAGGCAAAACAAAATATGGGGGGAATGTAGGGAATAATCTTGCGTTCCCCAAGGGGGCACTGGACAACTTGGGACTTAATAAGTCTTCCTCATCTCTGAGGCTATGAATGGGTTACAAGTGGGTCTCCTCCTGCTGGAGATGGGTGTTCTTATTGAGTCAGGCTCTCTGCAGGTGCAATGCTCTAGCTTTGGGGGAGAGAGCAGTGCTATAAGGTAGCCATGCTGTAGCGCCAGGTGAGATGACCGTTCCCTGTATGACGTGTGTGCGCGCACTGCTCTGTCCCTACACCTTTTGGCGGAGCTGGTCCAGGGCCGTGCCCACAGCTTAGCAGTGGATTCAGAGCATGCACGTTGAAAAACAGCTGTCCTCCTAGGCTCTGGTTAGCATCCATCCAACTGTGACCTTTGCCTGCCCAGGTGGCTATCAGAGTTAATTTTAAGCTGCTCTTCCACTTTCAGAAGTTTTGGGGGAGTATTTTTGTAAACCCGTCTTTTGGGGCCTTGGTTGATTGCTGTCTGTCGGTTGATAGTAGAGACTTTTGCACAGTTGTGACTCTGATCTTCTAAGAGATGCTGCGTGACAGTTCAGAGGACTGGTGAGGTTGACTGGATGGAAGCCCCTGTCCTTAGGAAGAAGGCCCAGCAGTGGACCCAGATGCAGTGAGTTTAACCCACTCCACCAGAGGAGAGGTGACTGGCAGAGGTGGAGTGGACAGTGCACTTGATCTGAGGCAGGCTGGTGGGTTTGGTACGTTGACTGTGGTGGTGGGTTTTTTTTTAAGAATGGGGCATTTGTCACTAAATGAGTGGAAGGAAAGGAAGAGAGTAAGCAAATTAAGATGTAGAGGGAAGGGAGGCGGAGGGAAAAAAGATACGGGGGGAACGTAAATGAAAGAGAACTTGGGAAGAAGACAAGAAGGGTTGTGTTTAGCGAAGCAGAGTAACGGGTGATAAATGGGTAGTAGGATATTAATACTGTTCTTTGTTACTGTAACACCTAGAGCTGGGATCACAGCCCCATCATGCTGGATGCTTTACAGCAGTGGTTCTCAACCATGGGTACACGTACCCCTGGGAGTACACAGAGGTCTTCCAGGGATACATCAACTCACCTAGATACTTTCCCTAGTTTTACAACATGCTACATTTAAAAAGCACCAGCAAAGTCAGTAAAAACTAAAATTTCATACAGACAATGGCTTATTTATATGGCTCTGTAGACTGAAATGTAAGGACAATCGTTATATTCTAGTTGATTTATTTTATAATTCTATGGTACAGATGAGAACGTCAGCAATTTGTCAGTCATATTGTGCTGGGACACTTTTGTATGGCTGTCTCCGATTTTGTAAGCAAGTCGTTTGGTACACAAGACAAATCAGACTCCTGAAAGGGGTCCTGTAGAAAGGTTGAGAGCCACTGCTTTACATACTGCTAATGAGAGACAGTTCCTGCCCCCAGAGAGTCAGGCAAGGCAGATGAGGAAAGAGGCGCATGGAGGGGAAGGGCCCCCGGTCACACAGTGGCCTGTGCTGAATCCCTGACTTCTGTGCAAGTGCCCGGTCTCCTCGGTCTCCCAGAGAGGAAGGAGGATCAAGAAGGTTTGTGGCAAGTCCTGTTTCAGGTGCCTGAGCAGAGCTGTGATCGAGCTCAGGCCTGGAATAGCAGGGGGGCTGGTGGTCAGGATTAAGATGCATCAGTAGACTCATTGGGGGCCCAGGACTTGAATAGCAGGGAGTGCTGCCGAGTAGGATTGAGGTATCTTGGCAGAGTTGGGGGGAGGGAAGGCGGGGGACCAAAGCAGTAGGAGTTGCTGTGGGGCAGTTGTGCCCTTTGGGTGTCTGTGTTTTTCGGGGTGGTCAGAGTTCGGGAAAGCAATGAGCTCCCCCAGCCTCTCTCCTTCTCCTGCTGTTTTCCCTTCTCCCACGGTCTGAGCTAAGGGAAGTAAGTCGTGCAGTCCCCGTTCTTGTTTGTGTGGGAAGACGATTCCTCCGTTCCTAGCCCACGGGGCTGGCGGGGCCAAGCATAACATTCCATCACCTGCACTTCACAGGCTTCCTAGGAAAAGCCACTGCTGTCTTTGAGCTCCTCGGGGCGGGGTGTTGTGTGGATAAATAGTGATGGACATGCCAGCCACTGCTGCAATTCCAACTCCAGCAGCAGGGTGAGACAGACCTTGAGATAGAGGAAGGACTTTGCATGTTGAAGTTTGGCAAAGCTGTACGGGCAGGGAGCTTGGGCAAAAGTGAGTCACCAGAGCTGTGTGCCTGGAAAAGGCCTGTGTTAAGAAGGGGCACTGGGAGGGAGCATTGTTCCGAGAAGGACTGCCCCCGGGATAGTATTACAGATTTCTCTATTTGTTGTTTTCTACTCAGGTGAATATGGGATGAATGATACAATGACAAATCCCTGTGCTGGGCACCATAGCTGCTGGCTCTCTCCTTTTCTTTTTCACAAAGGCTGCCTAGATGCATAGGTGCCAACTTTCTAATGTGCTGGGGGGCTGCTCCCCCCCCAGCGCTGCCCCTTCCTTCATGGTCCCACCCATGCCCGGCTTCTTCCCTCCACGGAGCACCCCTTGCCCTTTCTTCTCTCCCCTCCCTCCCAGTGCCTCCTGCATGCTGCAGAAGAGCTGATTGTGGCAGGTGGAAAGTGCCGGCAAGGAGGGGGAGATGCTGATTGGCAGGCAGGTGGGGAGCGCTGGGGGGAGGAAGAGGCGCTGATGGGGTGGGGGCTGCCGGTGGGTGCTAAGCACCCATGGAGTCAGCACCTCAGAGCACTGCTGCACTCAGGTACTAGGTAGGAAGGTGGGTGAGTCCTGCCATGGCAGCAGGGCATTCTGGAATAGCTGGGACACCTATATAAGGCCCCAGCAGCAGGACGGGCCTGCCATTTGGTGAGAGTCAGCTCCGTTGTGACCTGTGGGAGCAGTGTGTGTGGCTCACCTACCAGGAAGACTGAAGTCAAAGGGTTCCTTATTATTATTAATTAGCATGGATGACATCTTAATTATTTTTTGTACAAAAAAAATTTTTTTAGATGAAAAATTGGATTTTTTTGCCCCCAAAATGAAAATTTTCCATGATTTGTTTTTGCTGAAAAATGATTTTTTTTTAAATAGAATGTTTTTATTTGAGGGCGGGCCCCTTTCTTCATTTTACCACTAGCAAAGGGATTGGGGGCGATTTGGAGGGAAAAACGTTACCCCCAGATTTTGGGGGAGTGTAGATGGGGGCTGGCGAGGAATGGAGGGAGAAGTTGGGGGCCTGGTGATGGCAGATGGGAAGGGACCCCTGTTGTCGACACCGCACATTTCCCGCCTCCTGCCCGCCACTCCTCAATAACATTCCCCAGAGGAGGATTCCTTGGTTTGTTCTCTCAGGGTGGCCTTTGCAAGGTCCCTTGTGTCCCACTGCAACCCGACCTCTGCTATTTCTGTTGATGTCCGTGAGCAAGCTGTGGGTGCTCTGGAAATCGCGCGGCTGATTCAGGTGTCTGTCTTCAGACACCCAGGGCTGAAAATGTTGGTCTTGGTGCCCTTTTATGAAGGGTAAAGCCCCCGCTTGCGGCTGGGCACATCGCTGCGGGGATTTGCTGGGAGGGCTACGCCGCCAGCAGCAGAGTTAGAGCCTCTCGCACCCAGCCCTAGGTACAATGCCTCTCTCGTGGGACTTTGCCTCTTGTAACTTATGAATTTTTCCCTTGCCCCTCCTCCGACCCTATAGGCGACCGATGCTCCGCTTGCCTCTTGTGTCAGCCGGTGCCCAGTCAGGTGAAACCAATTGTGGGGCTGAGCCCCGTTCTTAGTGAAGGTGTATTGACATTGGTCGCTCATGGATTCTGCTTATTGGCAGTCCCAGGTGAGGCACCAGGGGTGAATGGGCCCTTGGAAGCTGGACTCGCCTCACCCCTGAAAGTGTTGTCTCCAGGGCAGGATGGCGGCTGGGAGTGCTGCTGGGATGGCAAAGAGGAAGCTTGCTGTGCCAGCGCTCTCTTGAGCCCTCCATCTCTGAGGCCGTCAATCACCAGGGCTAAAATTGCTGGGTATGTCCAGCCAGCCCCCTGGCTGTGTAGGCGGCGTCTCTCCGGTGCCTTCACGAGGTTGCAGAAGCCAGAGCAGCGGAGCGTGGAAGGGAATTGGCTGCCTGAAGGTAACTTTCCATTGTTTCTTTTCAAGGAGAGTCTCTGTAGCTGGCGGGTCCCACGCTCCAGGCTATAATTTTCTACCTCCAGCCTGTCTCTTTTTAGAGTAAGATGTTATTTTCTGCCTTTGTGGTCCCAGCCATCCCCCTCTGGTCTGGACAGCTTCCTTTGACCTTTAGGTGACATATGGCTGTGGCTCACAAATTAAGGCTGAGCTTCCTCAAAGATGCCTGGTGGATTTGGACACCCATTGGTTTTAACGGGAACTGGGTATTCAGATCTCTTTAGGCAGCTTTGTAAACCTCAGCCATGAGAGAAAATAGAGAAGCAAAACAGCTCTTCAGAACAGACTTCGGTGGGGAGGATGGAGATGGGGCCAGTCCCTGCCCCATGTTGGAGTCAGTTGGAGCTGAAGACACTTACCACCTCTCGGGATCGGGGCCCCCAATGAGCAGTATCCAGAGAGGCAGGACATGTCACCTACCTGCAGGTTTCCTAAAGCCAATCTCAGGAGTGGCCAGGCCAGACCTGGCTGCGAGGGAGCCAGCAGTCGGCTGCTGCATGTGACATGAGTCTGAATCGTTCTCCTCAAAGCCTGCTTTACTCTGAATTAAGAACTATAAACCATTAGGAAATCCATGCCCAGTTTTCCCCTGGGAGGATGACCCACAGGCAACAGGTGCTAGTCAGATTGCTTAATGCACCACGCAGAGTTACTCGGGTACCACGGTGATGGGCACGGTGTAAAGACCTGAATAGAGTGATGGGGAGGAAGCACTTCAGGGAAACCTGACTTCATCTCCCGTCCTTCCTGGGTCTCCTGGGCTTAAAATTAAAGCTTCACTTGGTGCCGTGGCGACACTTAGTCTTAATACAGCGTCACTGGCCCGTTCAGCCATGGTGCTCATTGGAAAGACAGGAGAAGGAAAAGAATTTCACCTGGACAGACCAGGGAGTAGACATAGAACAGCAGCCTGCATTTAGCAGTTGAGCTGAGCCTTAGTGAAGCCCTGGAAAAGGGACAAGGGGTCTTTCTCTTCTTTCACAACTGTTTTATGCCAATGTAACTCCATTGCCTTGCATGGAAAATCCTGCTGCGGGTGTGTCGGCAGAGCTCTGTGTGCTCCAGTTCTGCTCTAGGAATTGTTCTGGGGAAGCTCTGTGGCCCGTGTTACAGAGGTGATCGCAATGGTCTCTTCTGGCCTTGGAATCTATGAATTAAGGACTGGAATAGTGGGACAGGGGCTGCGGGGCAGGACTGAGGTGCATCGGCAGAGCTGAATGTGGGAAGTCCAGGACTGGAATAGCAGCAGGGGCTGCTGGGCAGGATTGAGGTGTATGGGCAGAGCAGTGTGCGTGCAGGGAACCTGGGACGGGAATAGCGGTGGGGGCTGTGGGGCAGAATTGGGGTGTATGGGCAGAGCAGTGTGTGTGTGCAGGGAACCTGGGACGGGAATAGCGGCGGGGGCTGCAGGGTGGGATTGAGGTGTATGGGCAGAGCAGCGTGTGTGTGCGCAGGGAACCTGGGACAGGAATAGCCAATGTCTACTCGAGAGACTGCTGCCGGCACTGCTCTTTCAGGGGGAATCTTTGGTCGACAGACTGTGTCGTCTGAAGTGGCTAGCATAGACCCAGCTAGACTAGCACAACTGTAAGCTTTTACCGGGATAACTTGCAGGGGATGGTTTTACTGTACCACCAGAAACCCAGCTTTGCAAATGTAACCTGGTCCGTGTTAGGAGTGCGTTGTCGGTATCGCGTACTATTTCAGCAATGCCAGCAAAGCATTGCTAGTGTAGATGTGGCCTGAGTCGCTTTGGCCTTGCAGTACTGAGCAGAGCAATACCTAAATAGCCTTAAAAATCTGGGCCTTAGGTACTCTTAAAAATTTTAGCCCGAAACTGTGTCCATAAGTGTAGTGCTTTGCCAGTGTAGCTATATCGGTATACTGTACCAGTGAAGCACCCCTGGCAGAACCTTGCAACCCAACGTGGATCTGACAGGACCCAAGTATAAGTGTCGGGTTTGAAAACAATATCGTTATATTGCAGAGGGGGAAACTGAGGCACAGAGCCGCGCCATGACTTGCCCAAGGTCAGCCATTGGCAGAGTCAAGAATAGAACCTGGGTGTCCTGAGATCGAGTCCAGGGCTCAGAGTGCTTTGCTGACTCGGCCCAAAGATGGAAATGCAAGTCAGGGAAACTGAGGCTGAGCAGTTACCTATCTGTTTGAAGGGATAATCACCTATCCATGGGGGATGTTTAATTAAAGTTTGTAAAGTGCTTTGAAAACAGAGCGCCATGTAAGTGCTAAATATTACCATGGACAGAATGTGTGTGAGACAAGACAAACCGTGGAGGTGTCATCCACCAGATATTCGCCCCTGCATTTAGTGGAGGTGGAATGCATTGATCAACCAGCTATTTAAAGAACCAGCTGTTTGTATACGAGTCCAGACAGGTTTCTTCATATGGACGACTGTATGCTCACATCAGTTAACTGCAGGTGCAAACATCTGGATGTTCACATAGATGCAACTGAATATGTGATCATCTGTCACAGCAGTTGGAGGATGCTCCCCATAGAGCACTTGCAGGTTAAGGAGCATCAGACTCATGGGCTAAACCTGCCTTTGTCCTGTAATTCCATGCAGCTCCCTGGAGGGACCATGCTGACGCAGCTGCGACAGTGTTGTAACAGGGCTGTGGACTGTGTGAAGTTCAGTTTCACTTTCGGCACTCGGAGAAGGCTTTAGAGAGACAAGGGGGGATGATTCCATGTCTTTTACTGGACCTGCTTCAGCTGGGGAGAGAGAGAAACTTTCGGACCAGGCAGCCGGGCAGTTTTAGCTTCCCTCCTGGAATGGGAGGTGGCACTAATAGGGCTGCAAAGCACCAGCCCCACTAATATGCAAGCGGCAACAGGTAGCTGGACACTGACTCCACTGGTCTAAATCTGCCCATTTGTTGTTGTTAATATAGTAATGCCTAGAGACACACCCCCACCCCCAACCGATACAGGGGCCCCGTTGTGCTTGGTGCAGGTCAGACACAAGAGATGCTCCCTGCCCCAAAGTGCTTACTGTCTAATAGGCCAGAGAGACGAGGTTCAGAGAGGAAACAGCGGCACTGAGGGGGGCAGGCACTCATCCAGGGTCACACGTCAGGTCAGCGTCAGAGCCGGGAATAAAACCCACGTCTCCGGAGTCCCAGTCCGGTGCTCTGCCTCTGGGATCACATCCCCTCTCTTAGCTGTGATTGTAAATCTGCCATTGAAGCCCTTGTTCTTTTTCTACCCCCAGCAGCCACACAGCCTTCCCCAGCCACTGCATCTTTCCACCTCACCTCTCCTGCCTCCCCCATCCACTGAGACTCTGCTTCCTTCCCATGTTCCCCCGCCCCCTCCCGGCCATTCCCAGCCAGCAGAGTGCTTGTCCCACACCAGGCGAGGTCAGCAATGTACAGCTGCCACAAGCGTTTGTACAGAGAGCTCTTTAGGGGACGGCCTGTCTGCTAGGGGGTGTATCCAGCACCTGGACTAATGGGGTCCTGTTCTCGGTTGGTCCTTAGATGCTGTCGTAATAAACGTCATTAATAATCCACATTTCTTAGCGCTGACTGGTGTATTTTTCCCCTTGACTATTAAGCTTTTGGGATAGTTTTCAAGGTTATCTTAACACAAGCAATCACTCAGGTCCTGGTACCATGCCTTGCCATTGACTGCCAGCAATAGCAATACATCTATTGGCAGCATGACAGTGCTGTTCCATACAAAGATGCTGGGATTGCCATACGACGGTCCAGTATAGTGCAGTTCGCATAAAGATGCTGTAATTGCCCATTGCCAACAGAGTCCTCATCCTCCAGAAGTTGTGTATATGGTGCTGTTAATTCGGTTTTAGCTCCTGCAGAGCCATTATGGAACTGGTACTGCAGTGCTCCTAAGGAACTGCTGATACTGAAAACACTCTTGGTGTCAGACTTTCCTACTGCTTGATGTTAGTGCTTTGTGCACAAAGATTGTGCACGGTTCTGCTTTAAGCCTTTTTTTATTTCTTCTGTTAACACTCAGAAATGTCTGACCCATCCCCAGAAGAGCCCCTGTAACAACAAACCCCGGTGTCCGACATGGGTGCACTTTAACAGGCCTTGTAAAGAGGGATCCCGGTGGAAATGTTTGTGGCATGGGAATATGTTGCTCATTCCCTGCAGTCACCTGACACCCGCCTTTCCTGCTCCTTTGGAGTCCCTGAAAAAAGGCATGTTCTCTTCTGTCTCCTCTGTGTTCCCTGCCGAGGAGCAGAGCTGATATGAATTTGTGCTCCAGTGAATCTGGTATGCTGACCCGCTGGACTCCCTGCAGAGAGCATTTCCGTGAAGACCTGTTCAGCTCTTCATGGATTTAGTTTTGTAGGCAAGAGCTTCGGGGCGTATTTATCAGCAGTGTTTGGATTTTTTTCTCCTTCTGTTTGAGGACTCCAGGGACACAGGCTTTAAATTCATGTCTGGGAGTGGAGGAGCTGAGACAGCCGGGCTTGTGACTACAGAATTGCATGGCGGGTGTTGGGGGTGTCTTTGGAAGGAGCTTGGCATCACCAACAGGCCTCACGCAATTCAGAGCAGGGACAGTTTGGCTTTCAATTGGGCAAATAGACCCTGGGTCTTGTCTGCAGATTTGCCTGAAAAATGCAGAACGGCGGCAGCTTAAAGTGACACCAGCAAGTACGTTTCTAGAGCTCAGGGCCAATGTTTTCAAATTTGGCTGCCTAAAACTCAGCACCTAGATCCATCTTATTTAGGCCCCTAGATTAAAAATAACCTGATCTCCACTGGGGCTTCTATGACTCCCATTGATTGTCAACAGGGTTGTGGAGGCTGAGTGTCTGGAGCAGCTCCTGAGCGTCATGTGATGGCCAACCTCAGGGCAGGCTGTCAAGAGGCAGGGCACAAACCTCAGATTGGTTGAGAGTTCTCTCCTTTGATTTCACCAACCAAGGAACAAGTGTGAACTCCTCAAGCCCTATCGCCTGACCATGCAGTCACAGACAGTCCCCTTGGGCACTCCGGTCTATCCTGCCACCTGGGCAGGCTGGATAAAAATCAGTGATTTTTTTTTTATTTAAATCGGACTTTTTGGATAGGTTTTTTCCTCAAAAAGCATTTTATCTAAAGATAATTTTAATTAAGATACATTATAGCTCAAAGATATCTCATTGTGGAATAGGGATTATAGAGTCTAATTCTATAGTCTGAGACAATATATTCCTTTTTTTTAAACATTACATGTTTTGTAAATGAGTTCCAGTAGTTCATGGATTAGGGACCCAATCTCATGGGGTTCCAGGGGCTTCTGTATAGACTATTTAGGATAATCTTTCTATCTCCTCAATGGGACTCAGTGCTTAGTCTAGAAGATACCATCAGAGATACATAGTTTTGCAGTTCTCAAACTGTGGAGATGTGTCTCCAGAGGTAACATGTTTATTAATAGCAAAAATGTTTTAAAATAACTAATATAGAGAGGTGAGAAATAGCAGACCTCAACCCTATTGTCCCTCTTCAAACTTGTGTATACAGAATCAATCCCTTATCTCTCTCTAAAAGTGCAAAGCTTCAAAAAGTTCAATGTATAGAAGACTGTTGGGGGGCAGAATAGATCTGGACAGGAGAATAAGTCTGGAGATAGATGTGAGATGTGAGGGACATACACTTGCTTTGTTAAAATATTATATATTTGCTGTTGAAGAAAAAAATCCAGAATCCATAACTTTGTTTTAGTTAAATAAAACAATTTAAATGTCCGTCTGGTGGTGATCTCCTCCTAATACAGCATGGCAAGAAAATCCTCCAAATATTACTGATTAACCTGTTGAATTGGAGATAGTTCACCTCCCAGTGACTTCATAAATACCTGCTTCAGTTACCTTTGGTAAGTGAAATAACCAAGCAGTCATTCATTTTCTGATATAGCTGTAAAACTAATCTGAGAAGTTTTCAAAATAAATCACTATTTAAAAATATATAGTGTATACCTTTTAAAAATGAAACGTACATCTATCTCTGAGTTGTGAAGAATATGTATTCAGTTATAACAACCAACAAGAATGTACTTTTATGTAGAAAACCATGATTAAATCATGTCTTCCTGGCTAGTGATTTATATCATGATTTAAATCAATTTGATTTGAATCAAATCCACCCTGTACCCAGGCAAACTTGCCTTTGATATAGATGGTACCTTATATCAAAAATCAGGGCAATCTTCAGGTTACTCTCAGTCCCAAATGACCAGTCCTTACCCCAGGTCAACTGCACCTTAGACCTGACACTCAAGACACTTGTAGCCAATCCGATAATAAATCAACTAAAGATTTATTAACTAAGAAAAAGAAATGAGTTATTCACAAGGTTAAAACAGTTAAACATACACTCACAAATGAGTCACAGCCTTACGCCCCAAAGAGTAATAGAAACTGCTGCAATTAGCAAGCTTTCTATGTCCTCTGTAGCTAGCCCAAGCTAAGCAGCTTGGGGATCCCTTGCTTATGCTTAGAAATATTGCCCTCTCCAAATTCCCAGCAGTGGAGCGATACTGGTACTTTTGGTCAGGAATTTTTATTTCCTTCCCCCAGAGTCCAAGCTGACAGGACAAATGTTTGCACTGGTCTCCTCTTCATATGAGGGTGACACAATCGACAAAGTCTTTGTCTTTTGATGTTTCACA
The DNA here is from genome assembly GCF_025201925.1 of Gopherus flavomarginatus. NCBI lineage: Eukaryota > Metazoa > Chordata > Testudines > Testudinidae > Gopherus > Gopherus flavomarginatus. The sequence goes on from NC_066641.1 coordinate 6,025,039, forward strand.
ATGGCTCATTTGGTTTCAGTGGGCTTTCTTGTGGGCAAGCCCTGCACTCTACATTAATTAGTGCTTCTTTCCTGTTTGGGGTGTTACACAGTTACAGAGGTTCACACTGCAAGCCCTCAGTATAACTTTATACCGCGGGCCGCAGGTGTCATAAGCGAGATCAATACATGTAGCAGCCTACAAATGTTTAATCAGATCTAAACACTAACATCTATTTTAGCAGTACTAACACACAGGTGAGCCAGGCTGGTTTCCAGCAAAGCATTTGTCAGCATTCAGCGAGGCCTTGACATGGGCAGGCACCTGGTCTGCCAGCATCACAGCGAGCGTCTTAAAAATCAGAATGCTTATTTGATGCCTGAATCTGGCATTGGGTGCCTGACTTTAAGTAATCGACTTTGAAAATTATGGGTTTGTTACGGAGATCACGGAAGTCATGGATTCCGTTACTTCCTGCCACCTCTGTGCCTTCTGCAGCAGCTTGTCGCCCGGGGCTCCCATCCCCCCACCCAGTGGTAGCCGCAGCAGTAGTGGGCCCCTGGGGCTGCCTAGCGGGAGCAGCAGCAGGTCCCTTGGGGCTTCCCCCCACCACATGGCTGGAGTGGCAGCAAGCCCCCCGGGGCTCCCCCACACAGCTGGTGCCACGGGCTTCTCCCCCACAGCTGGTGCTATGGGCTCACACAGCACCCTCCCTCACAGTATCCCCCCCCACCCCCAAGATTCAGTCACGGGTATTTATGGTAAAAGTCATGGACAGGTCATGGGTCATGATTTTTTTTTGGTTTTTGCCCGTGACCCTGTCCATGACTTTTACTAAAAATACCTTTGATTAAATCTTAGCCTAAGTTGTTGTTTTTTTCCTCTCTCCATCGTGTATGAAAGTTCTCTCAAAGAAAGAAACCAATCCTTCTTTCTCTTCAAATCTGTATCCTTTTCCACTTAGCAAACATTGATTTTTCTTTTACTCCCCCCTCCAATGGAAGCTTGACATTATTTTGTTTTGTTTCCTTGGGCTTGTCTGGACTGTGCTGCAGTGCAGCTCACGGGGTCTGATTTGCAGCGCCCATCAAAGAGTTTCATTCTGACCTGCGCTGTATGGATGCTGCTTTTAGTTTGTGCCAGCAGCATCCGCACACTGCAATTACAGTGCAGCTGTTTGTGCTCTGCGTATCACACCCGTCGAATCCACACGACGGCTCCGTGTAGACATGACCCTACTTCAATATCCTTCCTGGTGTTACCTCTACTTGGGAGTTGGACTGTTAAATCACTTCTTGAGGAACGTAAAATGGTATTTATAGTTAAGTCCTACAAAAACAGAAGCAATTTAAAAAAATTTTTGCAACAGCAAGTCAGTTTAAAACGACATTATTTAAATTCTGTGAGTTGTTTGCAACTTCATTATGCTGGAGCACTGGTTGCAAGAGCAGAGTTAATTTGGAGTGGAAATTTCAGTTTAACAGAAGTTTGAAGACATTTCATTATTGTTGTAAAAATCTTATAAAAATGATGATAAACCCTCTGCTGAAAACCCTAACCATAGAGTGTAAACCTTGAGTAGGATTCATTTTTTTTGTGATGGAAAAATAAGTTGATTAAAACCAGAACAGAGTTCCAAAATCGCTCCTTTTCGAAATTTTTACTGGAAAGTCTTGGGTTTTTTTGGCCCCTTTTGCAAGACATTTGAAATGCTCTATTCCGCGCTCTATGCCACATGCTGCTCCTCTCGTGCAGATTAATACAATATCAGCTTGGCACATTCCCCTTTATAACTGGGGGGGGGGTGGATGGGGTGGAGAGAAATGCACCCAGGTGAGCCCACTGCATTAGCAGTGACGTCATAACACATGAGCTGGTGAGAAATGTAGGTTTCCTCTGATTCTCACACAGTTCTCGAAAGCTGCAATCTAACACAAACCAAGCAGGTTTTTTTAGGCAGATTCACTTACCAAGTGACTGGACCAGTCAGTGACAGCAGGGCACGCTGGTCCATGGATACACCGGAGTCTGAAGCTGCCAGTAGAGAGACCATTCAGTGCAGACACAGTAAATCGTGCTTTCGAGTATCTGTTGGAGGTGGAAGTGAGAGGGTTGTCATGTTGTTGACGGTGTTGTAGCCAATGGGAAAGTGGCAGGGAGTGTAGAAGGCGTGTCCCAGAGTTAATTTTCCCGCTTGCAAGGTTTTGGGCGGGTAGGCTGTATTCTAATGCAACCTTAGCGATGATAAAACAAAGCTTTTATTAGCTCTGAGAGTTCTAAGGGTGGTCATGTTTCAATCTGCAACTATTTGAAAGTGTCACTTATCTTAAGAGAGTGATGCTTCTGCCTTCGTTCTCTTCCTAGCTCAGCTGCTGACTTTAGGGACGTCTGTTACAGGGTGTGATTGCGGCTCATATAGCTGTCTTTGAAGCTTTGTTACAGGCTGTGCGTGTCTGCCAGGAATCCTGGATAATTACTCAGGCAGTAGTCTGTGCTCAGACTCATACTGCTGCGATACCCAGGCTAGCTCTGGCGTCCGTCTACATAAGCTGCGTAACTGCAGTATAGATTTACTTGTAACGTGTGGGGTCTTGAGCAACTCACTTTCCCTCTCTGTCCCTCCAGTATTTCCCCAATGGTCAAATGATCAAAACCCATTTAAGCTGGGAGTAGGCACTCCGTTCCCATTGAATCAAGCCCCTCTGTCCTGCGACCGCTTTGAAAATCGCTGAAGCATAGCAAAAAATGTACAATGTAGCCCCACAAACAAGGCATAGAAAGACCAAACCTCAAACGTGACATGGAGAATAAGGAAAAGAGAAGAAAAACTAACACCGCGTATCATGAGTCGTTTGCTTTGCTTCCGAGAGTGTTTACCATCAGGAGAGCCGAACTCGTGAGACCTTCCCCAAAGTACTGTGTGTGTGCCAACATATATATTTTTTAAACTAAGCCCCAGATGTGCATAAAAGTGATGAACACCATTTTATTTCCCCGCGCAGCTATATTTTTTCAGACTTGAACGAATTGGCTGAAGAAGAGAGAGACCTGGGCTATACTTACAGTGCTGGAAAGCTAGTTTAAAATCCATTGTTATAAGGCAACCTAGCATCCTTTTAAACAGGCCAGTTGAGTTGTTGGGGCCAGTTAGTGCACTCAGAGCAATCGGTGCAAGCTCAGGTTTTAATGACACTTTAATTTCCCTGTTCAAGAAATTTCTTTTTGCCAGGATCTTTGTATCTTTACTAATACCTAAAACTCACCTGCTGACATCCCGTGAAGCTTAATTCTTGCTTTTCAAGCACTTGGAGATCCTTCTGTGCAAGTCGGTGGGGAAAAATGCACCTCCTCATTATCCTGTTAGGCAGCAGAGGCTAAGGAATAAATAGCCATCACCCCAAGACGTAGCGCCCTGAAAAGCAGTGTGATATGTTATACCAGAGCAGACCCACAGTCCAGCTGTTGTTACTGTGTGTGTTACGGTATCCCCCAGAGGGCATGCTCAGAGCAAGGCCCTGTTGTGTTAGGTGCTGTACAACGCAGCAGGGGAATTGACTGGCTCTGGTAATTGTTGTCCAGGCAGGTGTCACAGCAGAAGCTGCTCACGTTCACATCAGGGCCTAATCCTTTCTCACTGTCTTCATTCTCTTTGTCTTCCAGATTCCAAGGTGTTTCTGATTTACAACAGCAGGCTGCAGGGCTGCTTGGAGACCAAGGACACCCTGGTGAAAGTCTCTAAATCCTGCAACGTCAGCGCCCCAGCCCAGCAGTGGAAATGGGTCTCCCGGAACCGACTCTTCAACCTTGGGACCATGCAGTGCCTCGGGGTCGCCTGGCAGGGCATCAACTCCACCGCAGCGGTGCAGTCACTGGCCACCTATGAGTGCGACCGCGAGTCCGTCAACATGAGGTGGAGCTGCCGGAGCTTAGGGGAACATCTCTCTCAGTATCTGAACGCCAAGGCAGGGAACCTCTCCATGACTCCTGCCGAGAGAGGAGATCAGGCACGCGGCGGGCAGTGGAGTGTTTATACCACCCATGAAGATTTGTGCTCCAGCCCCTACTCTGGTAATGCCTGGGGAGGGCTCTGTGCTTCTGCGTTATCCCCATGATCTCTGGTGGTTTCACTGTTGTTCTGTGATCATAGTAGATCCCAGAGGCGCCTACTGAGATAGGAGTTCTGTTGTGGTAGGTGCTGTAGGGGTCTCAGAGTCAGCAAGAATTCAGCCATGTGCCCATTATTACTGTTTGAAATGAGGTCTTCAGTCTTATCATCATCATTATTATTGTTTGTTTGTTAACCAAAGTTGAAAAAAACAGCCCTTGCCCCAAACAGCTGACAGCACACAGCCCCGATCCTGCATTAGTATCTGCTAGGGCCTGATCCAGTTCCCATTGAAGTCAATGGCGAGACTCTCATTGGCTTCCTAGATTTTTAGGGCCAAAAGGGAGGATTATGTATTTGTATTGTGGTAGCCCCTAGGAGCCCAGTCATGGGGTAGAACCCCATTGTGCCAGGCGCTGTATATCTTGCATCGAGTCTGTCTTCTAGCCAGCATACATGAGAATTGGATTGGGCCCTTAGCATGCACCCCTTGTGCAATTCTTTTGGCTTGAATCGACTCCAAAAGGGTCTGTCCCATTACAGGATAGGGGCCAGGCTGCCTGGGAAATCCCCAGGGGGAAGACTATGTAAGGGTTTCCAAAATTATTTTTCTTTCCTTCCATAAATATAGTAAAAATTTATACTAATGGCATGATTGACTCCCAGGGAGCTGTGCACAGTACGAATGAACGGTCTGTATCAAAGCTGCAGGGGAGTTGAAATACAAGTAGCTGAATGGTCCATAGAATTTTGCATCTTTTCTTCCTAGGATCTCAAAGCACCGGCAAACAGGATGATGGCGGTGTTATTTAAAGCACTGTCCTGCCGAGACCCTTGGAAAGAAATGGAATCCTGCAGTGAAAACCTAATTAAACTCCAGCATCTATAGCTTTGTCTACACTAGCGACCTTACAGCTGTACCATTGGAAGGTCTCCCGGTGTAACTTACGTTGGTCGGGGTGTGTTTTTTCACACCCCTGGCTGACAAAAGTTTTACCGACAAAAGTGCTAGTGTGGACACAGTCTAAGGGCCCGATTCTCCACTGCCCTTCACCTTGGGTCATTCTTTATGCCGGTGTGGAGTGGGTGTGAATCAGTAGTAACTTTGCACCAGGTGCAGAGCAATGGAGAGTCGGGCCGCAGGGGTTCCAAAAGCTCAAACAAACAAGGCAGGAAGATCTGGGGCTGGTTGGTAGGGAGAGAATAATAAATCTAGGGCTGGCAGAGGCCGTTCTGTAGAACTTCAGTGGGGAGAAGGGGCTGAGACTAAGTTCAGTGCTGCACCCAGTGGTCCCACTGTCTGAAGGCATGATGGTGGGGTCAGGGACTCTGCATTGCATTTTCCCTCGGCAGCCCTCTGTCCCCCAGGAAGGGAGGCCGAGCTAGGGGGAGGATTCTCTCACTCTTTGTCTCTGCAGAAATTTACACCATCCAAGGCAATTCCCATGGGAAACCCTGCACCATCCCCTTCAAGTATGACAACCAGTGGTTCCACGATTGCACCAGCACGGGCCGGGAGGATGGGCATCTGTGGTGCGCCACCACGCAGGATTATGGCAAAGATGAACGATGGGGCTTCTGTCCCATTAAGAGTGAGTGGCAATTGGCCCGTCCAGAAGCTTAGCACCGGGGGGGGCTACGATCATCAGTAACTGGCTTGGTACCAGGTGGGGGTGGCTCTTTGGGTGATGCCAGCCTGGCATTGCAAAGGGAAGGGTTGTGTCAGGGATACCAGTCTGGTACTGGTGAGGAGGTGATGGGCTGCAGCTGTGTGGGGGATACCAGCCTGCGCTGGTGAGAGGGTGGGGGATACAGCTGAGTGGGGGATACCATCTTGGCACTGGTGTGGGAGTGGATTCCCAGCTGGATTCTGCGACCCTTCCTCAGCTCGACTGGCCCCAAACTCCGTGAGTCCCGAGGCAGTCAGAGGGACGCCTGGCGGAGCAAGGTGCCCAGTGCAGGGCACAGAGTTAATCGTGCTCTGGCTCAGAGAAGGGGGTAATGGCCAGTTGCATGCAGCGTAGCAGGCAGACGTTTGCCATGGTCTTGCACCTGGCCAGAGTCAGAGGCTGCCCCAAGCCCTTTGGGTCTGCAGTCGGTACGGCCTGCCATTGCGGTGTCCCTGAAAGAAAATTGCAGCCTCTGTAATGAGAAGGAAACCTAAGGGGAGCTGCACTACGGGTCATTAGTGGCACGTGCCCGCCTGCCGCTGGCTCTCCAGGGAGCTCTGCGCACAGGTCAGAGTTAACCCCTGACTCTCCCTTCCCCACTTCCCATCAATCCCCATAGGCAACGACTGCGAGACCTTCTGGGACAAGGATCATCTGACCAACAGCTGCTACCAGTTCAACTTCCAGTCCACCCTGTCCTGGCGGGAGGCGTGGAGCAGCTGCGAGCAGCAGGGGGCCAACCTGCTGAGTATCACCGAGATCCACGAACAGACCTACATCAACGGTGAGTCTACACTGCCCCGCCGGGGCCGGCCTGGGGAAGGAAGGAGTGCTTGGAATGGGGGGCCCTAGTTCAGGCTTCTTGGCAGGGGATATGGAGGTACCAGTTATTGTTGGCACTTGGCCTCCTTGTAGGCGAGCTTTGCCCCAGTGAGGGCATCCTCAGCAAACACCAGGGTTGTATGGACAGGGGCAGTGTGGGGCTCTCCTCTGCGCTGGCCGCCAGGCCATTCAGCAGTGACGTCTCTGGCCTCTCAACACTACAGGTGCATCAGCACCCTCTCCTGGAACACGTCCTGGTGCCCTCACCATAGCATCGCTGTGCACGTTCGCCTACAGCTTGCTGCAAAACAGTGCATGGAGCTGTAAGGCAAATCAGCTCATTGTCTGCTAGGTGGGAGGAAATTTTTCTGGGTTCTCGCTGCTCTGAGTGGGGTGGTGTCCCCCAGGCCGGGCAGGTGCTGGCTGGGTGTGGGTGCTGTAGAACGAGGTGGGAGTGGTGTGCTGGACTCGGATGCTTTGGGAAGCCTGAATGGGAGATGCTTTATAAACCTGCCATTGAGCTGTTGGCTAGAGCTACCCTGGGCTCTTCGGCTCTTCTCTGAAGTCTTCCATAGAGCACTAACATGGGCAGCGAGTGAACGCACTGTTGGGGGCAGCTTGCCCTCACCCCTCTGCCTGAGGTGAGGTCCCGCTCTCCCCCTTCCACCCTCCCTCCCCCACCAGAGCCCAGAGTGCACCCCTCCCATGGCTACTGTCCTCCCCTATTCCCCGTGCACCTCCAGCCCTGGCGCGCCAGGCAGACAACACGGTCCCAGCACCAGACGGATGGGCAGCACGACATGGCCCCAGCGCCCCCAGTCCCAGGCCTTGTGCGCCCCCACCCCCGCCTGCTTGCCCCAGCTTCTCGGCCACAGGAGCGCAGGAAGGGAACTGGAAGCAGGCAAGAGGGGATCTGGGGCCAGAGCATGGGCAGAGCCACACCAGGCTGTTTGGAGAGGCACAGCCTTCCCTTACCTATGCTACCATCGCCCATGCTCATTAACCTCAATATTAACCCCCTTCCAAGAGTGAGTGGGTGGGTCCTTGCAAGGGGGACCCTTTAGAGACCTGTGGGTGTGGCAGGACGCGGCTGTAGCTTGGAACTTGGCAGAGAGCAGTTTGTGCAGCTGGAGAACCTGCCAAGGTGACTATGCCCGTTTGCCTAACGAGGTGTGTGGCGGCCTCTAGAGGTACATGGGTGTTTAGCAAACCACGTCAAGGTGAGGCCGGGCAGGTTCCCTGGAGGGTCTGTGTGACCCAGCGAGACGGGAGCTTGCTGCCCAGATGTAGGGATATGCCCCATTATCCTACCAGAGTGACTGCCACCCTGTGAGCACCTTCTGTCTGCAGCTATGCGTGTGTCCCTCCTGCTGCAGTCCGTGGGGGAGAGGCGATGCGCACACAGCCAGTGGCAGGCTGCAGCCGTGCCGCTAGCGCGTGGGCCGCAGCTCTTGTATTTCCTATGCATGTGGGCGGCTACGTGGAAGAGGCCATTGGCGTCGTCAGCACTCTGAGCAGGGAAGAAGCATGAGGGATGTTTTTAGTGATAAGGTTCTGGATTGGCCGCCCGGTGAGTGGCAGAAGAGAGACAGCTCGGGCAGTAGCAGGGGGGCCGGTTTCACCCACCCGGTCCTCAGGCTGACGGGGGAGTTCGGTCTCTTTGGCTCTTCTGGTCTTTGTCGTCTCTGCTGCCCGCGGATGAGGGGGGCAAGCGGCCCCGGGTGCAGTGGCAGTTTGTATGCCGTGGACCCGGGTCTGGAAGGAGCCGTGTTTGTAAGATGATGCTGGGACCCTGTTGTGTCAGCTAGATTAGAGCTGCGTTACTTGCGAGGCCTTCCCAGAGCAGGAGGTGTCTGACGCCAGCGTCCTCTCTCTGTCCCAGGGCTGCTGACAGGATACAGCTCCACCCTCTGGATCGGGCTCAATGATTTGGATATGAACGGGGGCTGGCAATGGTCAGACAACTCGCCCCTGAAGTACCTCAACTGGGAGAGCGGTAAGTATGGCCGAGGGGTAAAGGGTGATTCAGATGGGGAGCAGCATCCTGCAGTGGGGTGAGGTCCTGACAAACTCCCAGCAGGAGGGAAACAAAGGCAGATGTAGATGCTGTCCACGGGTAGCATGGCAGAAAAGGGGGGATCATAGAGATCCTCTGTTGTTTTGTTGTGGCAAATCCCAGAGTCCTGCCCCAGAAGGCTAAGGAGAGATGGTCCAGGATCCTGCAGGATTTAACAGGCAGGCTCATTTGCTGGCGCATATGTGGCAGCAGCACTTTGCCGTCTGTGGAATTACATCACCTCTCTCTGCTCCACATGATGCATGAGGGCGGAGTGGAAATGGGGACATTGGGGCCATGCCAGGCACCAGGTCTCAGGGCTGCCGGATGCCAGGGAACCGTGGGCCTGGGCCAGGAGCTGCCATGGAATTGTGTGCCACTGGACACCAGAGAAGTCTGGGCCATGTGCTGTGGTGAGACTTCATGGTTCCAAGGAACTCCATGCCACATGAAACCTAATGCTGGGGTGAAATCCTGGCTCATTGACTTCAATGAGAGTTTTGCCATGGAGTGTGGTGGGCTCAGGATTTCACCCGAGTGCCATAAAGGGGGAAAACAGAGTCTAGAAAATAAATATCTTAAAAATTAATTTAATCTAATCTGGGACCACAAAATACTAAAATACTTTAATTTCTAATGCTGTGGTTTATTGCATGGCTGGGCAGAGTTAAGGCTGTTCGGGTGCCTTAACTGTATTTCCATCTCTCACCATGTTTGGATTTCTCTGAAACATAACGTTAACTCTGAATTTCCTGGGCTCACAAGGCTTGGTTTGGGGATAATTCCAGCATCCTTGTAATGATCTTTACCCCTAAGTTACTGATACGAACTCTCAGCCTAAACTCCATCTTGATGTAACTTTTTGCCATGGAATATAAAATAATGAATGGTCCTGTATAATAGAGGCCAGCTGTCTACTGCTGTTTACTGCATTCCAAGAGACGAGCCCTCTGGGGCAGGCAATTAATTTTAAAGGCAACGTCTTAAAGTTGTTCCTTCCTTTTCTCTGCCTGTATTTAGCCTGTGGCAATTGCTGTGGCAGGATATTATTGGGGGAGGTAGTTTAGGGGGCTGGATTTTCAATACTGACTTCAAAGTTAGTTGTGGATGCTCAGCACTTCAGAAAATCAGACCCTAGTAAGTTTTAGGGAATGAGAATAGCACCTGCCAGGACTCTAGCTGAGGTTTTAGAGGCCCCAGGCGCTTATGCTTCAAGGCATAGGCTGATCACCAGTTTGAGGTCAGGAAGAAATTTCCCCTGCTGTATAGTATTGCTCCAAAAGCAGTATTATAGGGTTTTACTCCTTTTTTTGAAGCATTTGGCAGCGTCCACTAGCTGGACCATGCTCCTCTGCTCTGGTTTCTGTTTGAACTCCTGTGTATTCATCCAGGGGATGGGCTCTAATGCTCGTATTTTCCCTACCCTTTCTCCTCCCTTCTCACTCCCCCTCCCACCCCCAACTCCTGCTTGTAGACCAGCCTGACAATCCTAGCGAAGAGAACTGTGGAGTGATCCGGACGGAGTCCTCGGGGGGCTGGCAGAACAGGGACTGCAGCATTGCACTGCCGTATGTTTGCAAGAAGAAAGCCAATGCCACCTCCGATCCGTTCACGACAGGTGAGCTGGAGAGCCTGCCCGCACTGCAGTATCCAGAGATCTCTCGCTTTTCCGTTTCCCCCACGGCTTTTCTTTTTCGTTCTTTGATAACAAAACAAACCCCCCTCCCCTAAATCCTGGACGCACTCTGCACAGATGTCTGTATTGGTTGGTTTGTTTTTTTAAAAGGAGGAAAAAAGAAAGGGAGGGTGCTCAGCACCTCTGGGTATGAGACTCTAAGATCCTAGGCAGGGATGGGGCCTGATTCTGCACCACCTTGCACCTCCGCTTGGGTCTAGTCTCTCCCACTCTTCCCTTCCCGGGGCCACTTACTGAGAACCCTAAGTACAGAATTGCGTCTATCACTGCGGCTTGCATGTTTCTTCCTATGACAAGGGATGAGCAATCAGCTCCTGCAGAGGGAACGAGAACTGCCCCAGTAGCCAGTGGAAACCTTTGCCCATCACGCAAACCAGGCAGCTCTCGGAAGTTGCCAAACTGGTTTCTTTTGATTATTTCCCACCTCTCCCGCAGTTGGGATATATTAAAATATCACATGGTTTTGCCCCCATTTGGAATCACCCTGTGCAGGTGTCAGTGACGACCCGTGGTGCAAAGCAGTGGAGAATCCACCCCATCCCTTCATAAGACCTTAGGGCTTGACACTGAGGGTACGTTTACACTACCCGCCAGATCGGCAGGTAGTGATCGATCTATCGGGGATCGATCTGCCACATCTAGTGTAGACACGATAAAATCGATCCCAGATCGCTCTGCCGTCGACTCCGGAACTCCACCGCGGCGAGAGGCGGAAGCGGAGTCGATTGGGGAGCGGCAGTGGTCAACTCACCGCCGTCCTCGCAGCCAGGTAAGTCCACCTAAGATGCGCCGACTTCAGCTACACTATTCGCTGAAGTTGTGTATCCTAGGTCGACACTCCCCACCCCGCCCCAGTGTAGACCTAGCCTGAGAGGGGCTGAACCCCCCAGCTCCCATTTAAATGACTGGAGTTGGAGGGTGCTGATCATCTTGCAGGTTCAGCTTGTCTCACCGTGGATACAGATCGTGGGGAACACTGCCAGAATGCTAATGTGCACCATGGAAATGCGACTCGTTTCCTCTCCTTCCTCCCGGCCCCTTTCATCTCCGCTGCCTTCTGTCTGCAAGGTGGTGATTACACATCCCAGGTGTGTGTGGCCTCCTATCTTTCAGCCACACAAGAAGAGAACTAACTCCCCCCAGAGCGGTACAGCCTAGAGATGGTCGGTGCAATTATGAAATGCAAATTAGAAGAGGCAAAATGGGACTTTACTCGTATTCCAAGGGGAGGAGGGGGCATCATCGCTCAGGGTGTGACATTACTGCTGTCCAGTCAGAAGACTTCTTTGGTGTCTGGCACTCTAAATCACTGAGCAAATTCCTCTGCTTTGTAGCTGATGGTTATCTTGAGTGACTCCTTTCTCAGCTCCATGTGGGTTAGGTCTCTTCAGCCTCGTCTCCGCCTTATGATGAGTTGAAAGCATTCTCCAAGCTGCTGGCCTGCCACCTGGGTGGGCATGCTGAGATGTGTGCCAAGCCAGCTGCTTGATCTGTCACTGCTTTCCTACAGCTTGCACTAGGGCAGCTTTGTAACAAACATGAAATATATTGAACATCCAATGCCAGTGTCTGACAACCTTCTACCTGATAGTGCTGTGTCAGAAATAATAAACCAGCCGATGCGCCATGCTGTGTCTGGCTCTTCTCCTCACACTCAGTTTTCTATGTTTTATTCATCTGGTGGGTGTTTGTTTGTTCTTTTTCCCCCCCTTCAGTAAATCTGTTTTTGCAAGAGATTTTTTTTTCTTACTAGCATGGCCTTTCTCTGGCTGTTTCTGAGGGGGCTGTCAGCATGTTATTTTTGTTTTATTACTATTTTAACAATTCTTTTTGATCTGTAATAGCCCCTAGGAGTCCCAGTCTTGGACCAGGACCTCAGTGCGCTAGGTGCTGTGCAAACACAGAGCAACCTAAGTTATGTGACAAGGCTGATTGTGGTGGTGGCAGTTCATGCAATGTGGACATCCATCCACTGAGAACTGGACTGCAGCCCACCATGCTCATTGCCTGTAGGTAGGGCCCTACCAAATTCCCGGCTGTGAAAAACACATCACGGACTGAGAAATCTGGTCTCCCCCGTGAAATCTGGCTATTGTAGGGGGGCCACAGTATTGCCACTCTTCTCCGCTGCTGCTGGCAACAGTGCTGCCTTCAGAGCTGGGTTCCTGCCCAGCAGCCGCCACTGTCCGGCCACCCAGCTCTGAAGGCAGTGCCAAAGTAAGGGTGGCAGTACTGCTTTGCTCCCTATAATAGCCTTTCAACCCCCACCCAACCCTCTTTTGGGTCAGGACTCCCATGGTTACAACACTGTGAAATTTAAGATTTAAATATCTCAAACCGTAAAATTCAAGATTTTTTTTGCAGACGCTGTGACCGTGACATTTACCAAAATGGACTGTGGATTTGATAGGGGCCTACATATAGTCCAGCAAAAAGCTGCCACGTGGCTGTAGCTTTCAGTCGCTACTGTCCTGCAGGCTGTGAGCTGGGCTGACAGATTTGCACCCCCTTGGTGGGGGTAGGAAAAAGGGGTTTAAGAAGGGAGAACTTCAGCGCTCTTAAACTGCAGGAAGCCCACCTGAAGCTGTTGTGAAGTCAGATGATCCAGGTGCTGGTGTAAAGATGCCAGTTGCGGAGTGCAGCAGCCCTGGGGGAGTTCATGGAGCACTCAGATTGCTTGCGGGGAGGACGGCAGTGGGGCTCGCAGTGTGGGGAGGAGGGAATTGCTGAGAACATGCTAGTTGGAGATGGAATCTGGCCCGTCGCTGAGGGAACTGTTGCCACTTCAGAAGTGATCCGTGCAACTCCCCTTCCCGTCCCTCAACAGCAGAACCACAGGGCTGAGGAACTCCGGTCTGGTGTATTTCCAGACCCTCCTACTGCTTGGGGCTCTGCTACTCCTAACACAGACCCTGCACTCATGGCTGGACGCCACTGGCACCGTGGAGGAGAACAGGCTTAGAAGGGGGCCTTGCGGGGAGTTAGTAACAAGGCTCCTTAGCAGTCTACTCTGGGTCCCTGCAGACTCCTGGTCGGAGGTGAAGGTTGATTGTGAGCCTACCTGGCAGCCCTTCCAGTCCAGCTGCTACCGGCTGGTTGGCGAGAAGAAGAGCTGGCAAGACGCGAAGAAGATCTGCTTGCGCGGTGGTGGGGACCTGGTGAGCATCCACACGCTCTCCGAGCTGGAGTTTGTCACCAAACAGGTCAAGCAAGGTAGGGTTAAAGCAGATCTTCACTCTGTCCCCCTGGGGACACGCTAGGGACTCGGGTCAGAGCTGCGGATAGGTTCTTTTGGAATGTGCGTGGCAGGGGGAGCCCATATCTCCACTGGCACGGTACCTGCAGATATGCTGCGCATACATGTTCATATTGACCTTTACATGTTTGCATCCACATGGGATATCTACCAAAGGTACTTCTAGAGCCCCCATGACTAGCTCAGCCCCTCACACTCTAATGCATTCACCCCAGTGAGGCAGGGCAGAGCCAATCTTCCCATTGTACAGATGGAGAACTGAGGCCCACAGAGGCTAAGTGACTTCTCCAAGGTCACACAGGGAGGCCGTGGCCGGAGCAGGGATTTAAACCTGCATTTGCTGAGTGTTGTAACTACTGGACAGTCTTTCCTCTCTGTAATATACCTTGCACCAGGAGTGGTTCCAGTGAGGCTACTAGTGGAGGAAGGTACTACTCGAAGTGAGTAGAGGTATCATGAACTGGTCCATAATAGGCTCTGTTCCTGGCTCTAATGCTGGCTTGTTGTGTGGCTGTGGATAAGTCCCTCCCACCACCTCAGTTTTCCCATCTGTGAAATGGGGTTGGGAATACTTCTCTGACTCCGGGATTATGAAGGTAGTTTAATTCAGTCTGTGAATGAGGTTGAGATCTGTAGATGGAAAGTGCTATAGAAAGTATCATCCCCTGACGTCTTATGAATCTATCAGAGACAGTACAAGAAGCACTTAACATGTATTAAGTGCATCATTTATCTGCTGGGGCAGACACTGACATTTCGTACATTAATTTCAATAAGGAATAAAAAGGAATGGCCCCATTCTCTTTGAGTCGATACTGACTCAATGCCCCAGGAGGAAGGTGGCCCCCTGTGCTTCTGGTGATGGCATTGTTTCCATGAGATGTAAAACTGAGGCCCAGGACCACTAGTGGTTATTAAAGATCTCCTGGCACTCTTTTAAGAATAGAGATTGCCCTGACTGATTCCAAATTGGGTACCTGCTTAGGGAAAGCTGCCCCCAACAGTTTCAGTTAGATACAGTTTTAGTCCACACATCTTTGTCCTAAATTTGCTCTATAATAATGCTCCTGTGCGCTGTTAAATAGCCGCCACGTTCCATCCAAGAGGTGGCTGCTTTTCACGGAGTGCAGTGATACTATAACCTACCTCGGAGAAGCATTTGTAAAGCACTTCCAGACCGTTCCCCACAAGAACAGACATGCAGCATATTTATTCATTATTAGCCAAGGCAAGGCGTGTACTTTTGAAAGTACTTTTCTTGTCGAGTACAAATGGAGTCCTGTGTTCCCAACCCAAGTCAATGTATCTACTCTAAGGATGAGTTTAATGCAGAGTTTTGAATCACCGTTGGCATGTCTGAATGTCCTGTTGCAGCCAAGTAATGCAGGCTATGTCTCCCCCACAAATAAAGGCGTGATTGCTGCACAGGCAGGCATACTGGTGTTAGCTTTAATCTAGCTGGCATGGGTTACAATAGCAGAGGAGACTTGGAAGTACGCACAAAGGGGCCGACATGAAGGTTGTATGGGCAGCCTTAATTCTGTCATGGCTTAACTTTTGAGTGTTTGACTTCGCTACCCTAATGTTCTTTGAATGAATTTGTCTTGCATGTAATATTGTTATCGTTGGCTTGGATTTTCAAAGGAGCCTAAAAGAACTTTGGCTCTGGAAACTGGGCACTTAACTCCCTTGGATGTCTCAGAAATTCTGACCATTATTGTTTATCTGTAACCCCTAAGAATCCCAGTTGAGGATCAGAGCCCCATGGCGCTAGAAGCTGTACAAACAGCTAACAAGGAAGCCAGTCCCTGTCCCAGGCAGCTCACAGCCAATGTGGCTTGTAACTTGTGAGAAGCTCATCTCATCCATGAATGCTCAAAGAGGGCAGACTTTTCTCTTTGTACCAAAGTGCTACTGTGCTTCAGTAGGGTGAGAATCGCCCCAGACACCAGAGCTGGACTCTGACCTGCTCTTCCTCTTTCTGCTTGGCAGATGTTGAGGAGCTCTGGATTGGCCTGAACGACCTCAAGCTGCAGATGAATTTTGAGTGGTCAGATGGGACGCCGGTGAGGTTCACGTACTGGCACCCCTTTGAGCCCAACAACTTTCGAGACAGCCTGGAGGACTGTGTGACCATCTGGGGACCGGTGAGGACTGATCGTGGAGGAGGAGCGGGACAGGATGTGGGACCTTTCCTACCCAATTTGCAGGGGTGGATTGGAGTAATTGGAGCTTGGCAGAATTCAATCTATACATATTTTAAATCTCAACAGAGCTCGATGTTTATTTTTAAGTATTTTTACAGCTGCGGGAAATTTACTTGGGGGTCAGACAATAATTATTTAATGACTGTAGAGGTTGAGATTCAAGAAGTTAAGCTTTGTAACCATCAAAACACAAATTGTCAACCTCGCATGTCAGAGTGTACATTGTAAATATCCTTACATCAAACCCTAGTAAGTTTCCAAGCAGCGTTTTTCTTACTTTGCCTATCTGTAAATTTCAGTTACTAATTGATAGAAATAGTTTTTGGTTGGTTTGTGTGCGCTTGGTGAAATCAGCGTTTACTGATATTTACTGGTCAAAATCTAATCCCGCCGAGCCTAGATAGATGGGTATGAGCTCTGTGCCGACAGCGCCGGAGACTGGAGCTCTCTCTGTCCATTGTAAGAGTGTGGCACAGACAGCAGTGTGCCACCAGTGTCCCCTAAACCTGACCACGAGGGTGGTCTCCGTGACCGACCCATTCCTTGCCTTTTCCTGCAGAGGCTGCTGACAAGGGGGCCCTTTCCGGTGGTGATTGTAATGCGTGGGCAGCTGACCCACTGAGAACCGGACCGAGTGCCATCAAACTCCTATCACACGGGCCACACAACAGGAGCCACTGCCCTCCTAAGCTGGATTTGAACCAACCAGAGATTCTCTGCAAGATCAGACCCTGTACTGGGGACAGATAAAGGGAAGGGGGGATCCACAATGATGGGGTAACGTAGAGCAGCACGGGATGGAAGCACAGGGTCGGTGGACTTACCCAAGCTTGCCACTGAAAATATCCCGTCTGTGGTCCTTTGAGAGCTGCATTTGCTGTGATCCACCCTTTGCCTGACCTGCTCTTTGCCATCCTCTCCAGGAAGGGAGGTGGAACGACAGCCCGTGTAACCAGACGCTGCCCTCCATCTGTAAGAAGCCTGGCCGGGTGAGCCAGCGGGGAGAGGAGGAGGAGGAGGACCATGGCTGCAGGAAGGTGAGTGGGCCTCTGCCAGCCCAAGCTCCACTGACCACGGCTGACACCTGAGTCCCCCAGCATTGCCTCCCCCTCTCCCCCCACGAATATTCCTCCCTAGGGGGGTGCACACCCACTGTTTGAAAATCGCTGCTTTAGTGCGATTTATTTCCACTTTTAGAGACTACATTACTGTAACAGGCGCATGACATTTACCCACAGTGACTCTGTAGATAGGATGTAACTTCAATTCATGGGGCCCCTGTGGCGTGGAGCCCCAGGCAATTGCCCTGTTTGCTACCCCCTCATGCTGGCCTAGGGGTAGGGAAGGTGTTTGCTGCCAGAGGAAGGAATCCCATGTGGTACTGGAATCACCAAGCCAAGGAGCTGTTGCTTGCTTCAGGCAGGCAGGCTCAGATCGGAGCAGGCATCCTGTTTGCCTGTGTCATCCCAGAGGACCCCTGGGCTCGGGCTGTGGGGGCGTATTTGAGCCGTCCTTTGCAATGGCAATGCACCCATACTTTGGAGGAATGGTATCTCCATTTTTTATGACCAGGGAGGGACTTAAGAAACCCAAATGGGCCAGTGAAACACTGGGTCTCTCCCTTCGACCCCCGTGACCTTGGGATGCAAAAGCTAAATTCCTTGGACAAAGCTTCCTTCCTAGTCATCCCACTGCTGTGCTGTGGGATCTGTAGGCACAGCAGTGGGGCCATGGCGTCTCGGCTCGTTGCCCATGAGCCCTCGAGCCAGCAGCTCGCCTCAGTGGCGGAAGGTGCAGCCTCTAGGCGGACTTCACGAGTGAGGTGTGCCAGCTGACAGCTACCTCCTGAGCTCTTTTAGCCCAGCCGCTGGTGTGGGGCTCCGCTTTGCATGGAGCTTTGCTGCAAACAGCTTGACTTCCTGTCTGACTGCAGGGGAAGGGTGTCGGAAAGCTGTAACTCTGACGTGTCTCGGATGGGTCCAGCCCCAGGGACTGTCACCTGGCTGGCGGGTGGGACCAATTACTGGAATTACAGAAGGGGGCTCTGAAGGAGAAGGTTAAAGCTGAACAAGGAGGAGTGAAGAATTGAAGAACCCCCCACCCCTGCCCTTCCCTGCTCCGCGCTCCTAGATCTGGGGATAGCATGCTGAAGGCCTGTGGGGAGGTGGCTCCTGACAGCTGTGTTCTGTCCAGCTGCATAGTGTCCAGACGTGCATCCGCCCTTGCATCAGACCAGCTGTGCAATGCCGAGTCTCCAGTCCAGCTGCGGGCTGGCCCAGGTCTGGTGGTACGCGGCCGTGCTGCTGATGTCTGCTGCGGAGGGGGCTAGCGGGGCTGCTTGCTGGCAGTCTTATCAGGGTGGGTGGAGCTCTGAAATACCAGGCCCACTGCTCCCACCGAGTGGGATGAGGTGACATGACTAGATCCTGGATAGGGAGGAGAAGAGTGCCTCCTGCGAAAGACTGAGCACTCTCCGCTCCCATCCACAAATAGGGGGGAGCAGGTTTGAGTCCAGCTGGATAAATCCCATCTCCCGTCTGTTCCCTGGTAGTGTGGTTAATGCGAGGCTGCGCCCTCTGTTATTTTAGGGTGTGTGGGCCATAGGCAGGCTTCAATTAGCCCTGTCAAAGCAAGTGACCGGCAAACCAATTGCAGTAAGACGTGCACCCCCGCCCTCATCCTGAAGTTGGCCTGCGTTTCAAACAAAACGATTGGTCGTCCCCTCCCCAACCCTGGCTCCATTCACAGAAAGGCTGTTCCTCTGCTGAGGCATCTTGCCCAGCTTGGCAGCCCAAGAGGATTGGAAAGCCAGGAGGACTGGGTTTCAAGCTAGGAAAAAGCAGCCACGCTGGGCAACTGGAAGGTGCCTTCATACGCTGCGAAGGAGCCCCGATGGTATAAATAGACCTGGATGTGTCAAAAGGAGAGGTGAAAAGAGGTGTCCCATCCCTGCCCCGTGATGGGATGGAGAGCGGGGGAGGAGGGACAGCACACGTGGGACCAGCCGCAAAAGGAATGGGATGAGGTTCCAGTGGTTACGGTTACTCCGGAGCTCAGGGGCTTGGGGGCACCATTAATGGGGGTCCTGTCCTAAGTGACCCCCTCCTTCTGGGAAGAAACTGCACTGCCTCCTTCCCTGATGCTCTCCTGCAGCACTCACTGCCCCGCCCTGGCGGAGGCCTGATTTTCAAACGGGCTCTCAGCTCCTGATTCTGCACCAGTGGCCAGGTGCAGAACGGTGGCCAGGTTTTCAGAACAGAAGCACCTCGCTCTGCTCAGATGGCTAACGCGGGCTCCATGCGTTGGGTGCACACTTGGAAATCTGGCCCCACTCTTCATTTGTCCTCCATTGACACCCTGGTGCTGGGAGCTTCCTCTGGTGCTGCATTCGCAGTGGATGTGTCAGGCTGCTGCATTTGTCCTAGGATATTGTACCACCGTTGCCCTTGGGGGGGGGGGCAGTGTTGCCTAGTGGATAGTGCACTGGTCTGGGCTTTGGGAGACCAGAGGTCTGTTCCTGGCTCTGCCACTGACCTGGTGGGTGACTTTGGGTGTGCCTCAGTTTCTCCACCCGTAATATGGGGATAATGTTATTGACTTCCTTTATAAAGGGCTTTGAGATCTACAGGTGAAAAGTGCTAGATAAGAGCTAGGTATAATTATCTCCCACTCTCTCTTTCGGCACTAAGGCTGCTAACAGTAACTTGGGTCTCCGTACCAGCTGGCTGTGGACATCCGCCAGATCCTGTAGCATTTCCGCTAGCTTCCGCTCATCCAGTTCTAGGCCCTTTAAGGGTTAATGTTTGTAAATGGGTGTAAATCCTCATTTGTTGGGGGTTTGCAGAAAGGATGGGGCTTGACTCATGCTGGCACGTGAGAGCTGTCCCGTTCCAGTTCCGGTGCATGGCATAGATGGGGTCGTGCCATGCAGACATTTGCTCCTGCTAGAGTATGAGACGTGGCCACATCACACCCAGCCTCCCCTGCATCAAGGACTAATGAGCTGCCAGATCCCTCTGTTGAAGCAGTGGAAGCTCCATGGCTGGAGACGTTTTAACGCTGAGCTGTGCAGAGCTCTTGAAACGGATGCAGGGAACGCTCCTGCGCTGGCCAGGGGGGTGGCCCAGATGAGGCCTGGTAGGGCTGCGAGTTCCATGCCTCCTGATCAGCTGGTTGGCTGGCACGGAAAGATGCTCTAGCGCTGTTGGAGGCTGACTTCAGAGCAGCCCCTCCAGTTGAGGCATTGCCTGGGCTCTGAGCCCTGCGGGGGGGCACGGCTCAGGATGGCTCGACGGGCCGGAATCTGGTATTGATATCTGCAGGTTCGGGCTCCTTCCTGCTTGCCCATAATCGTGTTTGATCAGTGTGCGTCGAGGCTGCTGCAGCTTGGGGGGGCGGGGAAGGGTTGCAAATGGGCTGATGAAACCGCCGCTTAATATAAAAAATCCTGCACGGAGGATTAAAAGCAGTTTCCAGGGCAGCATTTGTTCTAGAGCAATTAGCCGCCTCGGGCCTTCTTCACGCTGCTGCAGCAGCTGCCTCCCCTGTGTCTTTCCAGTCGCTTTCCTCTCTTCCCTCCATCCCACGCGCCTTGGCAGGCCATGCGGCACAGCGGGAACTCCCAGAGTCTGCCAGACATCAGGAGTGACACACTAATCCCTCCAGCATGGCCGGGGGGAAGGAGCTGGCCCCTTGACGCACTGAGGTCCTGGTGAGATTAGGGAGGCAGCAGATGAGAAGCGTCCCTCCCTGGAGTTGAGGCTTTAGCAAGTCAGGCTGCTGGCTTGCAAGCGGACAGAAGGGGTGTGGTGCATGGGGGGAGGGGAATTGCATTGCAGTGCTGCCAGATTCCTTCAGCCAGAATTGGAAACTGAAGCGTCTTAGCCGTGGGGTCATTTTGCCTGTGGCCGGCAGGTCCCTCGTTCTGCAGGGTGGCTCTCTGGCCAATGGCGTTGCAGGGAGCCCGCACTGCCCACAGACCGAGCAGGGCAGCCCAGGGTCAGAGCCGGAGGTGAGCTGCCCGGCACTGAAGGGGTCATGCCCAGGTTGAATGTTTTTTCCCAGACCCCTTGTTTTGTCCATACGTCCTCACCCTGTTACTGGGGTGCTGCTGCCTGATGCAGGGTCCCCGACCTGATCTCTCTGTTTTTTGTGTTCTGGTCTCTTTGCACAAGGGCCTGCCCTGAGTGACTCTCCATGTGAGAACCCGTTGTCCCCACACGAGACCTCGACGCTGCCCTGCACCCCAGAGAAGCTTCCTCCTGCCTGCCCTCTTTGTCAGTGCTTGTGTTTAATACATAAGTTCTCCCTGGGCTCTGTTCTTGGCTCTGCCGTGGCCATGCTGTGTAGCCGTGGCCAAGTTACTCTCTGCCTCAGTTTCTCCATCTTGTAAAATGAGGACGGTACTCCCCTGATGCCCCTGAAGGCTGTAAAGCTCCTTCCATTACTGTTTGTAAGTACTTGGGCAGAAGAGGCTAGAATGGGTCACAGGTGGTTGTTTGTGAGTTTCACCCAAGTCTTGAAAACCCCCAGATGATAAGCCTTATGCAAATGACATTAAGGCACTGGTGATCTGAAATCGCTGTAGTATCCTTCATCCTAAAGGAACCCAAACCACATTTCTCTGGGGATCTCTTCTCCCACCCCTGACTGCAGATGCCTCTCATCAGCTGTTTTAACATCTCACAGTAATGCTACACAACAGCTTAGGAGAGGAAGTGACGAAGATCCAGCCTCCAGGTAAACTGGCAAAGGAGAATGTCATTATCTAGGTTGGTGAGAACACCAGTGTTAATATCCTTTCCTTACGGGGGGGAAAAGCAGCATTTGATCTTCAGTGACCAGCTGTACTCAGGACCTCGGTTTTTCAGCTAATCTGAAAAAAGGTGCCCCTGAGGGTAGGATCCCTTGGTGCCAGACTGGAGCATTGGGTTCAGCCCTGACTCAGAGAACGCCACGTAGTGGATCACCCCGACCAGTTCTTGTAATACCAGAGAGATTTCCCGTCACAGCCCAGCCGGCCTAAGCATGCCTAGTGATGAGATCAGCAGAGTTACAACCCGCCTCTGGTTGCAAACCTTCATGCTGTCCCTGGATTGCCAAGGGATAAAACTGCCAGAAAATTAAATGAGATCCTGAGACTGCAGATTATAGTGAAGAAAAATCCATTCCCTTCCTCCCGCACCCCCCAGCTGTTTGATTTCCTTATTGCAGATGACAATGTCCTGCTGATAATTGACCTGCTACCCTGTACCTCTCTGTAACTTCGTTCCAGCCTGAGCTATGAAATCTGTTTCACACAAACTCACTCCGCCATGCACACACGCTGCCCACAGCGAGAGAAACAAGAGCGTCTTGCTGTGCTTGGTTGCTGTCTGGGTACTTAAAGCCAGCGCTGCATAGCCTGACTCAGAGGAGAAAAGCACAGCCGGTTACCAGAGAAATACCAAATGGGAGCTCACCATGAGTGAAGGCTGCTTGTGAGTAACTCGGAGGCCAGCTGAATTCATGCCCAGCTGGCAGGTCTCTCGGGGATCCAGCCAGTGAATTCCACTCGTTCCCTCCATCAGAGTCTGTTAATTCACCTCGTGAAGCATCCCGCGCTCTGGCAGAGCTGAGGGCGAGGGGCAGCCTCCTCTGGATGTGGCAGGTATAGGCAGAATGGGGGGGGGCATGGGAGGGCGTTACCCCCTCAAGCCTCAGGCAGGCATCCTGAGTGTGCACTGTAAGGGGTTCTCCCAGAGGCAGGGAGTCAGAATTTTGTTTATAAACAGAGTCATTAACAGGTGATTAAGGTAAGAAAGCGCTGATAGGAGGTTCCCTAAAGTTAAATGGTCTGTTCCGAGCTTGGTGAACTGCGAAAAGTGAGTAGCCTAAATGACAGAAATTGTAGATTTTTTTCTATAGTTGTTTCAATCGTTGAAGAGGTGGTAAGGAAGTTACTAATACCTTTCTTTGAGAAGAGAACTGGTTTTTTAGACAAAGGAAATGCAGTAGATTGAATCTACCTGGATGTCAGTAAGGCATTTGGTACAGTTCCACATGGGAAATTATTAGCTGAATTTGCGAAGATGGGGATGAATATTTGAGAACTGAAAGATGGATAAGGAACTGGTTGAAGGGGAGACGACAACAGGTCAGACTGAAAGGTGAACTGTCAGGCTGGAGGGAAGTTACTAGTGGAGTTCCTCAGGGATTGGTCTTGGGACTAACCTCCTTTAACATTTTTATTACTGACCTTGGCACAAAAAGTGGGAGTGTACTCATAACATTTGCAGATGACACAAAATTGGGAGGTATTACCAATACACAGGAAGACCAGAAGACTATACAAGATGTGGATGACCTCGTACACTGGAGTAATAGAAATGGGAAAGATATATAATAGTACTAAGTGCAAGGTCATGCATTTAGGGACTAACAGCAAGCGTTTTTACTATAAGCTGGGGATTTATCAGTTGTAAGTGACAGAGGAGGAGAAAGAATTGGGGGTATTGGTTGGTCATAAGACGACTGTGAGCCACCGATGTAATGCAGCTATGAAAAAGGCTAATGCAGTCCTAGGATGTATCAGGTGAGGTATTTCCAATAGAGACAGGGAAGTATTAGTACCGTTATACAAGGCACTGGTGAGACTGCGTCTGGAGTATTATATGCAATTCTGGTCTCCCATGTTTAAGAAAGATCAATTAAAACTGGAACTGGTGCAGAAAAGGGTTACTAGGATGATCTGGGGAATGGAAAATCTACCTTCTGAGAAGAGACTCAGAGCTTGGCTTGTTTACTCTAACCAATAGAAGGCCCTGGGGAGATCTGATTACTCTGTATAAATACATCGGAGGGATAAATACTAGGGAGGGAGAGGAGTTATTTAAGTTAAGCATCAGTGTGGACCCCAGAACAAATACATATAAACTGGCCATCAACAAGTTTAGGCTTGAAATTAGGTGAAGGTTTCTAACCATTAGAGGAGTGAAGTTCTGGAGCATCCTCCCAAGGATAACTGGCTTCAAGACTGAGCTTGATAAGTTTATGGAGGGGATGGTGTGACAGGATTGCCTACAATGGCATCTGATGCATCTGAAGAAGTGGGTATTCACCCACGAAAGCTCATGCTCCAAAACGTCTGTTAGTCTATAAGGTGCCACAGGATTCTTTGCTGCTTTTACAGATCCAGACTAACACGGCTACCCTCTGATACTTGATACAATGGCATGTGGCCCATCGGCAACTGCCTGTAGCAAAATCCCCAACAGCTGGAGACAGGGCACTAGATGGGGAGGGCTCTGAGTTACTACAGAGAATTCTTTCCCAGGTGTCTGCCTGGTGGATCTTACCCACATGTTCAGGTCTATCTGATCATGATATTTGGGGTCAGGAAAGAATTCTTTCCTGGGTCAGATTGGCAGTGACCATGTGGGTTTTTCACCTTCTGCACCATGGAGCAGAATAGACATTACAATTTTAAACCTAACCAGTGTCCCTTACGTGACTCGCCACAAGATGTCCAAATGTGTTAGTATTAGAGCTGAATGGGTCTAAAGTTTGTTTATTTTGTTCTTGACATAGGAATTAGATAGAATGCTCCCGCTGGATATTTCTAAATTATTATCTACAAAAACACTAGTTTTCAGTTGCCTAAATAGCCCCTGGAACCATGGTTAAAATTGCCCCCCCCCAGTCTGAAACGGCGCCCCTGTGGGCAGGCACGGGATTTGTCCACCCCCGCCCATGCGTGGCCACACTCTCAAATATAGAAGTCAAACGACGCCTGTGGTGGCAGGGAGGTGGAAGGAGGAAGGAAGAAGTGTCTGAGAGGCTGTTTTTGCCAGCAGTGTGGTGTTGAGGGGGATTTGGCCACAAGTATCGCCTCAGGGGCATTGGGGACACTGCAGACTTCGTCCACTCACTCGGGGCCCCCTAGTACTCTCCATGTGTCTGCCCTCGCAGCCCCCCAGTGCTGTCCTTACAGCCTCCCCTCCAGTGTCCCCCATACTTCTGCCCTGACGCTCTCACAACCCCCCACCCGATACCCTTCTGTGGGGCTTGCCCGGGAGTGCACTTCCCTGGCAGTCATGCACTGTGAGCGGGACCCGTATCTCTGTCCCTGTGTCACAGAGACAGAAAGCACTGGCTTGCTCAGGGGGTGACAGAACTGATGGTGGAACCCAGGCGTCCTGCCCTTCAGCCCAATACGCCCACCCCAGAACCCTCTTTCCTTCTTCCAAATTCCTTCTAAACCAGATCCAGACACTCACGTCTCCTGAGCCAGCAGCTACACAATGGGGGAGGCCGCCCCCTCTCCTCCCCAGCCTGTCCTGCCCCAGCTCTTTGAGGTTGGTCTGTAGGACCAGCCCATTGACTTCTGCAGGGCAGCCAGCAGCAGCGCTGCTTTGTCCTATAAAGAAAATGTGCTGTTTTTCACAAGTGGAAACCCCATCTGCTCAAGCTATCGGACACGTTTCTCCCAGGCCGCCCTGCCAGGTCAGCCAACGAGCTGCTCCATACCCCTCACCCCCCCCCCCCCCACTGATTGGTGTAAAATCCACAAGCAAGTCAGGTACTTGGGCGCCATAAGAGCTGGGTGATGGGCAGCGGAGAGAGATATTGGGGGCTGGGTTAGAAGGGGACTGGGGCCGGGGAGAAGGAGACTTGGGTCATGGTTCTGGGAGGGAGGATGGAAGCACACAGAAAGTGGGGGACCGGAAGCACTAGGGAATGGAGAATGGTGCTGGAGGGGAGGCCAGGAGTAGTGGGATAGGGTGAGCAGGCCGGAGGGTCCCAGTTGATCATCCCAGCTGAGAAGGGTGCACAGAAGTGCAAGGTAGGACCACCAGGGAGGGAGCCCAGAGCAGCTGGGCTGCAGGCAGGTGGTGTTCCTAGCTCCCAGTGACGAAACATCTTTCCCCCCACCTGCAGCCCACCCTGCCATGCCGGTGCTGGGGTCCACCAGTGCCCATCCCCCCTGAGCTGCAGCACCCCCGGCTTAGCCTCCAGTGCTAGGTCTCCGCTGAATGCTGCCGTGAAGAATTCTCATTGCTCCCAGCTGGGGCCTCTTCCGAGAAGAGCCTGCCCGTCAGGCCAGACTGTGCAGTGGTTTTGTAATGCAGACAGATGTGGACGAGGGATTGGACTGGGGCTGCCAAGCCCCTGCTCAGCAATAATTTGACCCAGGTCTCCATGGGTGAGAGAGGCTGGTGTATTAACCTGCTGTGTCCCAGAGCCCTTTGAGAGCCAGTGTCGGAGGAGTGCAGCTTGCAATTCCCCTGGCATGTCCCCAGGGCTAGGGGGAAGGTTCTGAGGGTGACCCATGTGCTGCTCCAAAGGGTGCCGTTCTCCCTTCCTTCAGCTTTCGTTTAAATGCTGTTTCTTTTGATGTTGGGAAGGGGCAGGGAACTGCCCCCATCTCCCCCTTCTGTCTTGCTGATTTCCATGCAGGCGGATCTGGAAGGTGGTAATAGTTTGTAACCCACAACTATAGGCCAGCCTGGGGTTAGAACCCACCGAGAAGATGTGAGTTCAACTCCTGGTGTCAGAGCCAGAGTCTCCCGTTGCTTACACCAGGATAAAGCAGCGGTACTCCATGACCGTTAATGGAGATATATTGGTATCAAATCGGGGTAAGGTGACAACAAGGCTCAGTCTCACGCTCTCCACGCTGAAAGTGAGAGGCGGGTGCAGGAGCCCACAGCAAGCAGTGTTCCCTGGTGGGGATTGGGAGCCAGGATTCCTGGGTTCTGTTTGTACTCCTGCCTCCCCTGGGCTTCAGTTACCCCACTGGTAAGCTGAGGCTGACGATCCCAACCCACCTTTGCCGGGAGGCCCTCGGCTGAAAGGCTCCAGCGTCACTGCAGCTCTGCTCCTTACAAACAAAATCAACTGAGCTGGAGTGAAACGATAACACCGGTGGTGGTGGCTCAGAAGCCATGCACGAGGAGGCACCAGGCCCCCTCTCTGTGTGACTCCAGTGCTCCCAGCTGCTCTTCCTTCTTTCTGTCTCGTCTCTCGATTGTGGGCTCTCCCGGGGCAGGGATCACACTCTTCTCGTTTGCCAGCCAGGGACCCCCAGCGCGCTCTAGGGTCCTTGAGAAATAATCGCCATGTTTCTTGGCGATCAGAGCTTCATTCTGTAGCATGAGCCTCTGCCTTCTGAGACTTTCCCTCACCTCCCGGTCCTTCTTTGCATGTTGTCTCTTCAGTCTGTGACTGTCTGTGGCAGGAGCTCCTCTGCTATAGGTGCCAACTCCATGGGTGCTCCAGGGCTCAAGCACCCGCCAACCACAGCTTTTCGGCAGGGACGCTGATCAGCTGGCTGGCAGGAGGCGCTCAGGGCAGGCAGCAAGCGGTGGGTGTGTGGGGGGCAGAGCAGGGGTGGGAAGAGGTGGAGATAGGGTGGGGCCTCGGAAGGGGCGGAGCCTTGGGGAAGGGTTGGAGTGGGGTTAAGGCCTTTGGGGGGAGCACCCACCTGGAAAAATAAAATTTGGTACCTGTGCCCTCTGCATAACTCGGGGAAAGGCACCTGTCATGCCACTGTGCAACTAGAATCCTCTGCATATTTGGCTGGATAATTATCTGGTTGCTGTGGGGGACTTTCTGCCCCAGGTTTTGCCTCTGCATCAGGCTGTGGCTGGAAGTCCACCAAGAAAAGAGAGGTGGAGTTTGCATAAGGCCGTTGCCCTGTCGCATGCTGCATTACAGCAGGAGCATGCTCAGAACGGGCAGTCCTTGATGCAAAGGTTTCCAGGCACTTTCAGGCAAGTGTTCTGAGTAAAGCAATCTCAGAATCATAGAATATCAGGGTTGGAAGGGACCTCAGGAGGTTCTAGTCCAACCCCCTGCTCAAAGCAGGACCAATTCCCAACGAAATCATCCCAGCCCAGCCAATGGGAACCAGGAACTTGGGAGTTGACATCCTGGACCAGACGCTAATGCCCTCGGTGAGCCTTGGGAAGGGCCCTCCCTCCTGGTCGTTATCTCAGTTTCCCCATCTGCAAAATATAGATGATAATTCTTACCTATCTTGCAGGGGGGTTGTGGAGCTAGGTACTGATAAGGGAACATGCCCTCCAGCCTGTTGACATCCCTCCTTGGCATATTGGATGTAGCCGCGCTTCTGGTTGTGAGGATGCATTAGCTGGGTTTGCCTCTCACTTTCGTAATGCGTAAAGCTAGTGTGCGACTCTGGGTCCTGCCCGGCGCCCGGCTTTTTGCTGCCACCTACGGGAGCTGTCGCGGTCGGGCTGGCGGCGCTGAAGTTGGTGGGAGGTGGGTTGTAGCGGTGTGCGTAGCTAGCGAAGGTGGAGACAATGGGCTTTTGCGCCCTGGAGTGGAGTGCTGGGACTTGGGGTGGCTATAGGGAGTGGGGTGCGGGCCCCATGGCGTTGATGAACAGCTTAGCCTGACATGACCACACATGATTTGTTAGCTTCCCCAGGGTGCGGGAAAGTGGCAGTGTGACCCAGGCCTGAGCAAGGCCAATTTCTCCAGCCGAGTCCCTCCTTCATTCTCCCCAACCCTGGCCTCAGACTGGGCAAGGAAAACCCTCCTGGCTTTTTCTTTTGTTCAGAGTGTTTCCTTTCACTCTTCCTCCCTTTCTCTGCAGCGATCAAGCCTCCTTCCTCCCACCCCATGCAGCCGTGGCTGCCGGTGCCTTTGCCAAGCGTTTTTGGAGCTCTCTACACAGTCTCTCCTGCCGTCTGCTCTGGCGGAGAATAGACCCTGTTGTGTCCCCAACTCAAGAGAGGCTCCAGCATCAGCAAACCAGGGCTATTAAAGCGGACTGCGGTGGGACTTGGCTTTCCCGCATAAGGAGGGGATTGTATTCCCCTCCCTGAACCTCCACTTGGGGGTGGGATGTTGGCAACACAGATTTTTCTGTTACTTTGAAGCTGCTTCAATGTTTTTGCTGCAATCTTGTTAGATCTCACCAGATAAACAGGGTCAAGCCGGGTTAGCCTGTGGATGGGAGACCTCCCAAGAAAAACCCAGGAAGTGATGGTGGTGAGTCAGGTCATGGCGCTCTTCCCTATGAAGCCATGCTGAGCCCAGTGCCCCAGAAGTTGCAGGGGGCCCTTTGCTGCTAGGTTTTGGATGAGACACAACACTAAGTAACTCTATTTAGTTTGCATAGGGATTGCCAGACTGGATGAAACCCAGTGTCTATCGTAGGCCAGTCTCCTGCCTCTAAGTGTGGCCAGCATCAGCTGCTTTCAGAGGAGGATGCAAGGAACCCCCTAGTGGACTCTCATTCAATAACGCGTCTGTGGCAGAAGCTCTTTCTGGCCATCAGTGGTTTCTTGTGGCCTGAAGCAAGAGGGTTTATATCCCCAGCAGATTGTTTTATCCTAGCTAGTGGAACTGCAGAGGTGGTTCTTATTCATGTGCATGTCTGATCCCTTTTCGGAATCCTGCCAGGCTCCTGGCCTCAGTAACATCTTGTAGCAGCGAGTTCCACTGGACAATTATGCATTGTGGGTAAAGGGAAAGCACATCTGCTCAGATGGTACTAAAGTCTGCAAGATGTCTTACCATCATTGTCTTCTCTTTCCCCAGGGCTGGAAATGGCACAGCCCCTCCTGCTATTGGCTAGGAGAAGACCGTGTGACCTACAGCGATGCACGGAAGATGTGTATTGACTTCGGGGCCACCCTCGTCACCATCACCAACAGGTGGGTGCGCTCTGGCGATTAGCTCTGCTGCCATGAGCGTTCGGCTTCCATTCCCTCCGGGACACGCCCATAACCCTAGCTGAGGTCTCTGGAGTCCCATCCCGTACCCCCCGGCTTGGTGCTGAATATTTCATTAGCAGAGAAGGCCTGTGTTCTGAAGAAGGGATGGGGAGGGAGTACCCTGGTTTCTATTTCTAGCTCTGCCATTGAGTGGCTGGCTGTGCAGGCTTGAAGCAAGTCACATCCCATTTTCCCCCATCTATGTAATGGGATAACGGTATTTACCACAGGATACTCCTGGGGAAATTCTGTGCTACTGTGTATGTGCATAATTAATGAGCCCTGCAGATTTCTAATTTTTTTGCGCACAAAAAAAGGTTCTGCAGAAATGTTGCTGCAGTTCTGCCTTTTGTCACGAGAGGGCGCTGTGGTGATAGAACAAAGCTGCAGCTCCGGGCCAGCGAGGGAAGAGAGAGAGCTGCCTTCTTCTCAGAGTTTATCGAGACAGGGGCTATGAGGAGACAGACAGCATGGGGTGCTGTGGGGTGGTCAGACAGGGGCAAGGGCTGAATGGGAATGGAACCAGTGCCATAGGTGAGAGGGAGGTACAGAGACACATGGGGACAGGGGAGTGGCTGAGTCGGGGCACAGAGACACATGGGGGCAGGGGGAGGGGAGACAAGGGAGTGGCTGAGTGGGGGCACAGGGGCAGTTGAGACTGACTGAATGGGAGAGGCTAGGGGTCAGCGAGGGTCTGCATGGGGGAAGCTCCCTAACAATCTCTTCCCACCCCCCCCAAAAAACCTGTTCCATACCTTTCCCACCCATACCCAACAACCCTCCAAGTTCACACCCAGGTTCCTTCCCAACAATTTACTTCCTTCTCCCTCAGCTTCTCGGTTACCCCTGACTCCCCAAAGCCTTTGCACTGCTTCTCAAGGGGGGGGGAAATACATTTCTGTATTGTAATTTAAATGAATTGTTACTCAGAGTTCTGTATTAATAGGCCTAGTAAGGAATCTATTTGTCAAAAAAACATTTCCTGAATTGTTTTTTGTTGTCTGTATTGTTAGACATACTTGCTGAGAGGTATTTTGAAATAAATGACCAAAAAGAATTGAAACTGGTGTGATTATATTGTGTTATTTTGACAAATAAAATATGCAGAATTTTAAAATATTGTGCGCAGAATTTTTAATGTTTTGGTGCAGAATTCCCCCAGGAGTAACAAGCGGCCGAGTTAATTAGCAGGAGACACAGCAGGAAGCGTCTGAGACTACTGCTTGTGTGACAGCTTCTGGGGATTGAACTGGGGTTCCCAAATGCTAAAAGTCTGAGTCTCTACTGCTTGAGTCAAAGCGCCAGGTCCTAGGGCTGAGGGCGGGAATAGGCCTGTGTCTCAGGGCCGGAGCCACAGAGGAGGAAGATTAACCGCAGAGCATCTCACTGCTCTCCCGTGTCAGGTTTGAGCAGGCGTACGTCAGCAGCCTCATCTATGGCTGGGACAGGGAGTATTTCTGGACGGCGCTGCAGGACATCAACGAGACGGGCGCTTTCCGTTGGCTGAGCGGCGACGAGGTCATGTACACCCACTGGAACCGCGACCAGCCCGGTAATGGCACAGAAGCCAGCTGTGCGGGTGGGGTTGGGTGTTTGTTCCCTCCCCCAATTTCCCATCATTCTCCTCCCCCGCAAGACACATGGCAGCCTGTGTTCCCTGAGCATTGCCGAGGCAAGGAGCGCAGGGCCAGACGCCGATGGCCAGAGGAGCAGTGGCCAGCTAATGGCGGCAGCTCTTTCTACCTCCGTATCTTCCTGGATGTGAAGGGAGTAGACCCCAAGCAGGGAGGGGAGCCATCTGGAGCAGCGCACGGTGGGGATAACAAAGAGCCGTGAGAGGGAACTGGACAAAGGAAAACGCCACCACAGTCCAATCTCTTGGGCTGTGGGGCCAGCTCCCATGGCAGTCCCAGTATGGGAACCAGTCAGCAGGAGACACTGGGGCGCATCCTGTAGGGGATGCTCCTGCCTGCCCCTGGCAGCTCTGGTCCATTTCAACTTCCTGTGGGCCTAGTGGCCCTGAAGGGGAGGGGATCGGTCCCACTCATTCCCCACCCATTCTACCCTCTGAAGGGTGGCA
This sequence comes from Gopherus flavomarginatus, assembly GCF_025201925.1. Lineage (NCBI taxonomy): Eukaryota > Metazoa > Chordata > Testudines > Testudinidae > Gopherus > Gopherus flavomarginatus. The sequence goes on from NC_066641.1 coordinate 6,056,637, forward strand.
CCGCTAGCTATGCCTCCCCTGCTTCTGGATGCCCCAGGGCAGCAGTGGGGTCTGTACTCATGCAGTGTACTTGGTGCCCACCCGGTGGCAGCGGGAGGGGCCAGCGAAGATATCCCTAGGCGGGGGCCTGTTACATCAGGGGCAGGTGGCTGGGTTCCACACTCTGCTATCTAGGCTCAAACCTTGTCCCCCTCTCTGCCCCCTTTCCACGAGTGTTCCAGGTTACAACAAAGGCGGCTGCGTCGCCCTGGCCACGGGGAGCTCCATAGGGCTATGGGAGGTGAAGAACTGCAGCACGTTCAAGGCCAAATACATCTGCAGGCAGAACCTGGGCACCCCGGTGAACCCCGAGTTACCAGCCCCATACCCGACACCCAGCCTCACTGGCTCATGCCCCCAGGGATGGAGCTCGGACCCTAAGCTCCGACATTGCTACAAGGTAAGAAGCAGGGCCAGCTTTAGGCCGATTCCCCAGAATCGGGCCCTGCGCCTAAGAGGGCCCCGCACCTAGCCAAAGCGGCAAGTCCCACGGCCCCGCTCCCCCGGCCGGAGCGCGGGCAGACAGCTCTAAGCATGCGGCCCCGCTTCCCCGGCCAGAACGCTGCAAGCCCTGCGGCCCCCTCCCCCGCCCGGAGTGCGGCAATCCAAAGTGCTGCCGAAGACTTGGAGCGCCGCCCGGTGAGTACAAGCCCCACGAGTCGGGCCCTGCACTTGCTAAAGCCAGCCCTGGTAAGAAGCCAGAGTGTCCCAGGGAAGACAGCAGGGTTCTCTGGGTTTGTCTACACTGTATACTAAATCCAGGCCCTGGTTCAGGTTTGAATCCAAGCCCCACTTCCATCCACATGGAAATCAGTCTGACTCCAGTTAGTGAACACTCAGGATCTGGGTCCTAGCACACTGCTAGTGGGTGGGTTGGAGACCAAGCCCAGTCATTTTGCAGTGTAGATGCAGCTCAGGCTGCAGATCCAAGTCAGAAACTCTGTGTAGTGCGGTGTGGACGCGTTAGCATGGCTGTGAGACCTGGGTCCAGCAAGTGTAAGCCCCGGTTTGCAGTTCAGCGTGGACGCTCAAGCACAGGGCTGGAAACACTGAAAGTCCGGGTCCCACAGACCCAGGCTTAGCGTGTGGTGTACACACATGTTCTGTGTCCTTGGGGTGGCTACATCCCACCCCAAAGCTGCCAGCCTAGGATTGCCAACTTTCTAATTGCTGACAACCAGAACCCCCCCCTTCCCCGCATTCTGTCTGTCCCCCCCGAGTCCCCACCCCTTGTCTCCCTCTTCCCCCAAGGCCCTGCCCCTGCTTGCTCCAGTCTCCCCTCCCCCTTCTTTCTAGCTAGATCCTCTCCACGCTTCCCTTCCGTCATGCCTACGGTAACTGGACTTCTGGTGTCCGGTCAGTACCTCTGCCCAGACATTGCCAGGTCCTCTTTTCGACTGGACTGTTCAGTCAAAAACCGGACACCTGGCAACCCTGTGCCAACCATGACCACAGACACCACTGCAGGGAAACCGGGCGACCTGCAGAGCCCTCACCGGTGCCCTTGCGAGGCTGCTGAGACAGCAGTGGTTGTAAAGAGCGAGGGAAGGGAGTGAGTGTGCACCCAGGGAAGCCATACTGAGTCTGTCACACACACGCCCTCCCCAGGCAGGATGCCTTCAAGCCACAGCCCTGCCCTGGAGGCGGGGTGCGGAGGCCCAGCAGCCTGGCAGAAGCTCCTGGAGGTTTGCATGGGCGGGGCAGACAGTGTATCTCCTGCTGCTCAGCCCAGTTCCAAGGTGAGCATCCCTCCCCCCGTGCGCCCCTCCAGCCCTCCTGGCTGGCTAGAGGGCGGGACAGAGTTGTGCACCTGCTCTCCCCAAATGCCTTGAGGAGCCAGTGCTGCTAGAGGTGCTGGACTTCCCCAGTCCGTGGATATCTGGAGCCCAAGCACCGGCAGTGTAGCTGGCTCCTGGGCAGGGAGTGGTGGAGAAGGCTCCTTGGGCCTTGGCCTTAGTGTGTGAGGAGCTGCACAGCAGCTAGGGGCTGGAGGCAGGGGGTAATTAAATCACTCTGGGTCTGTCTCTGTGCTGCTGTCATTGTGGAGGATGGAAAGCAGGCTGCCTGTCCGAGCCAGTTTGTCATCCGCAGGACTGGATGCTGCAGGCTGGGAGGCAGAGGAGCTGGCCGAGAGGCTTTCCTAACTCTAGGTGTTTGGGATGGCAGCTCTGGAGAGCCTCCACCCCTCTCCCTTGCTCACTGCACTCTCGGCTGGAGCATTAAGCTTCTGTAACTTGCTAAATTCTGCTGCTCTTGGTCCGTGTTGCACAGGCCAGCCGGTGCTACAGGACAGGCCCTGTGCGTCACCAGGCTGTGAATGGCACCTGTGGGCATTTGAGGCTCTTTAAAGCACAGTGTGGAGCCCCCATCGGAGAGCTGGCCCCAACTGTCCATGGATCTTTCCCACCTTTGGGAAACTTAGCCATGGAGTGGGGAGTAGTGGCAGTGCCTGGTCTGCAAAAGGTGAGAATCCACCGTGACCAGACAGGCCTCGGCCACCCAGCCAGATGCACCGGGGGTCGGGCTGGAGCAGACTCAGCATCTCATCATGTGTAAAATGCCCCAGGTGAGGGGGTGGCAGCTTGGAAGCAGCAGAAGGGAATCGTGGGGCGCTCTGGGCAGGGAGCAGAGCAGTGAGTCTGCCCCTCTCGCCCATGCCAGGTGTTTAACTATGACAAGCTGCAGGACAAAAAGACCTGGATTCTGGCCCAGCTGTTCTGCCGTGACCTGGGGGCGCAGCTGCTCAGCCTGGGCAGCTACGAGGAGGAGCATTTTGTGGCCAACACCCTGAACAAGATCTTCGGGTGAGGAGTCGGTTGTAAAGGGGGCGTGGGCGTGTGCACGGATGTCGGTGCCTGTGCAAGTGCACATACACTCCTGCACCCATGTGAGGGTGACTGTGTGTACAAGAGTCTGCATGTATTTGTGTACATAGATGTGTATGTGTCTGTGTGCATGATTGGCCGTGTGTATACGTGCGACTTTGTAGGCAAAGCATGTACGCTGACCTGAGTGTGAGCAGGTACGTATTGTGTGTGTAAATGTGTGTACATAGTACAAGAGGCTGAAAAGACTGGAACTTTTGACTTTGGGGAGGCAACAAGGACCTGACACGTGTATGAAATACTGAATAGGCTCAAGTGCCCAGAGCCCATGGTGATGGACACCTCTGTACTAATATAAATTGGCAAGTAGATAGGTGAGAAACGTGTAGCTATTTACCCTTCCTTGTCGGAACAAGGAGCTGCTCCCTGAAATTATAGGGAGCAAGCCGTAAAATGAGGAAACACTTTTTATCCATAAGGGATGATTGGCATGTGGAACTCATTGGCACAATACCTCTTTGAGGCCAAGACCTTGGCAGGACTCCAGGCATTTACATTGATAATGAGAACACCCAGAGGTACAGAGTAAAGATTGAAACCAAGAAGTGTAAAGTTTTCTGTTACAGGGCATAAGCCAATGAGAAAGTGCATCTCTAAATAATTACCCAAGGAACCCTCCCCTGTGGCAGGGAGTGGGGAGCTCTGGGCCATAACTCAAAGCGACAGAATTACTAAACCCCCATGAGCAGGTTATTCCATAATTCTCTACTGGGGGTTCCTGTGCCTTCCGTTGAAGCATCTCGGACAGGTACTTGGACTAGCTGGGCCGTTGGTCCAATCCTGTGTGGCATTTTGTATGTCCTGTGTCTGTGTGTATCCATGCACGTGTGCATACATGTATGTTTTGCTGGTGCCTACGCAGGGTGTACGCTGTAGGCAAAGCATGCACACACCAGTGCCTGAAGTGGGTGTGCACGTGATTTTTTTTCACTGGTATTCCTGGGAATGGGGATAAAATCGTGTTTGCAGATGCATTGTGGGATGTACCACTTGCTCTTTGCCCTTCGCACTGCGGAGCATCCGGGGGCATTAGAACTGGCCCTGGGCATTCTTCCTAATGGCTCCCCCTCCAGCTCCATGCTAAAGGAAGGAGACAGGAAGTGTTTCCCCTTCCCACAGTTCACCAGCTCCGTGTGGTTTCTTCCAGTGAATCAGAACCGGAGATCCATGAGCAGCACTGGTTCTGGATCGGCTTGAACCGGCGGGATCCTGGAGCAGAGAGGAGCTGGAGGTGGAGCGACGGCCTCGGGGTGAGTGCAGATGCGCTTTGCACAGGAACAGGTGCCAGGTCAGCAATGCCATGAGCTGAGAGGCAAGCAGAGCGGCCACCTGCTCTGCGAGTGTGGCAAACCGGCATCCAAAGACCTCAAAGTGCTGGACACACTGACTGCAAACCATCAACGTAGATAGATAGAGAGGAGCCACTTCACCTGTTGCTGAAATGCAGCCTCCTCTAGGGTGGACAACAGCAGCTGTTCAGCAGTGCTGTGCAGTAGTTCAGGAGAGGAAGCAGCGTCTGCAGGGGTAATTTTAGGGAGGCAGAAGGTGACTGTTACCCATTTGGAATTTGGTCAGGGCACCACAGAACAGATCCGGAGCTGGTGCAAGCAGGTGTTACTCTGTTGACGTTAACGGAGGTTTGCCAATTTGCAGCCCCTGAGGATCTGATCCTCTGACTTGCATAATGAGCTATGAGCTTTTTACTAACCACAAGTGGCCAGCACCTCGTCTTTCCAACTCATAGACTTTAAGGTCAGAAGGGACCATTATGATCATCTAGTCTGACCTCCTGGACAATGCAGGCCACAGAATCTGACCCATCCACTTCTATAACAAACCCCTAACCTATGTCTGAGTTATTGAAGTCCTTAAATTGTGGACATCCCCTTGGGCACTGAAAGCTGTTTTATTGAGACAGGATAATACTGATAAGGCTGCGGAGTTGTCCCCTTGTCTCTTTGACAAAGTCCTTGGGACTCTTCCCTTCCTCCTGGCTAGATAGAGAGCCACCAGAGGCGGACTGGTGTAGTGTCTGAAAGGCATCATGGAGAGGCCACAGAGGCTCAACTTTCCTTTTACCAAATCCAGTGGTTTTCAACCTTTATCATTTGCAGACCTCTAAAAGATTTTGAACGGGGGCACGGACCCCTTTGGAAATCATTGACATAATCTGTGGAACCCCAGGGGTCTGCAGGCCCCAGGTTGAAAACCAGTGGCCTAATCCTTCATGTATGATCCTTCTACAGGACAGTGACTGCAGCATTGGGCTTTGAAAGAGAAAAAGACACAAGTCCCTGCTCCCACCTGATTCTGATTCCATCACAGGACAGCTACTGTGGCCACATATTAGAAAAATGGCTGGATCATTTTTTGACCCATATTAGAGATTGGGATCCCATTCCCCAGTGTTCTGCGTCGTGTGTCCAAAATGGATGGAAAGTACAACTGTCCTGGCCCGGAACTTTTCACAGCCACTTTTGCACAGATGCAAGGTGTAGGGCAGAGGAAATAAGGTTGAGATGGGGCAAACAGTTCTTATGCTGCTACTGGGATTAGCTGGGCACTCTGGGGGTACAGCAATGCACAGCTGGCTAGGTGCATTATGGGAGGGGTTTGCTCGCATCTGAAGCATCAGGCACTGGCTGTGCTCTGAGTCAGAATGCCATAGCGCTATCGACAGATCAACCCTCTGATCTGTTGCACCAGGAGACCAGATGATAAGGGCCATTTGTCCAGTTCCCGTGGGTGTGCAGGCTCTAACTCTGCCCATCTTTCCTGGCTCCCAGTTTTTCTACCACAACTTTGACCGCAGTAACCATGACGATGACGACATCCGTAACTGTGCAGTGCTGGACCTGGCTTCCTTGCAGTGGATGCCAATGCAGTGTGAGTCACAGCTGGACTGGATCTGCAAACTGCCCAAAGGTAACGGGGAGAGGGGCACAGGGCGGGGGCAGAGCAAGCCGGGAGAATGCAGTTTATAAACTCACGAGTGATGTGGAGAAAGTAGATAAGGAAAAGTTATTTACTGATTCCCATAATAGAGGAACTATGGGCCACCAAATGAAATTAATGGGCAGCAGGTTTAAAACAAATAAAAGGAAGTTCTTCTTCACACAGCGCACAGTCAACTTGTGGAACTCCTTGCCTGAGGAGGTTGTGAAGGCTGGGACTATAACAGCGTTTAAAAGAGAACTAGATAAATTCATTGAGGTTAACTCCATTAATGGCTATTAGCCAGGATGGGTAAGGAATGGTGTCCCTAGCCTCTGTTTGTCAGCGGGTAGGGATGGATGGCAGGAGAGAGATCACGTGATCATTGCCTGTTAGGTCCACTCCCTCTGGGGCACCTGGCATTGGCCACTGTCGGTAGACAGGATGCAGGGCTAGATGGACCATTGGTCTGACCCGGTATGGCCATTCTTATGTTCTTATGTTACGTTCATTCCGTCCGCTGATCTCGGAACACTTCACAGACATGGGCGAATTCAGCTTCCCAGCACCCCTGTGCGGTAGGAAAAGAGTCTGACGGGATCACTGACGGGGACTCTCAGGGACTGCTTGTTTGGAGTCTGTCACCAAGGCAGCTAGGGAGTTTTCCCTGCCTGAGATGAAGCCGCCTCTTTCTGGATGTAACCAAGGCTGTGTCAGCGCTGCGAAAATAAGGGTGTTCTTAACTTGGGTTAAAGTAGCAGTGAAGAAGGGGTAACGTAGCAGCTCAGCCTCAAGCTTAGACAGGAGTTAACCCAAGTTGCTGTGTCTTCACTGCTGTTTTAACCCGAGTTAGTTAACCCGAGTCTGTCTGTCTGTCTGTCTGTCTGTCTGTCTCTCTCTCTCTCTCTCTCTCTCACACACACACACACACACACACACACACACACACACACACACACACTCTTTTGCGTGCTTTTGCAGTGTAGACATGCCATGCCTTAAGCCTTCCTGGCCAGAACTGATGTCTTGCTGGGGAGCATGTATAGCTACGTTTGAGGAAGAAATGTTCTGCCTTCAGAATGCACTAGATTGAGGAGAGGGGGAAAAAACCCCAAGCAACCGTCCCAAAACACTGCCCTACCACACACAATGAGAGCAAAGATGAGCGAGAAGAAGGAGCACATGACAGGTGTCAGTCATATCGCTCACAGCACGACCAGGAGGCACTCAGAAACTCCGGGGATGGGATTGGGAAATAACCTGGGTAGAATGGAAGAGCACCAAACTGCAGATGTTTCTGAAAAATTCCTGGAGGGAGGAAATCTCCATCCACCAAGGCTCCCCTGAAAGCTCTACATACACAGATGCACACACTCTTCAAATTACACAGACTGACACCTCTCTCTCCTCCCCCCGCACTCCCCGCAGTACTATCAACACACTGACGGGCTTAAGGAGCGGAATCTAAATATTTTCAGCAAATGCACTTAAGTTTGTTTGCCAAGCGGTTCGGGTTATTTTTATGAGAAAGTAGTTTTGTTTAAATGGGAAAACCAATGACTTCATTCCTCTGATCTGTGCATGACCATGCACAGAGGCAGGCTTGCCGGCAGGCGAGGAGTAATTTTGTGGGAGCATTTTGTTAAAATGTTAACTGTCCATCGCTGTAACCGTTTTTAATCACAGTAAGCCCACATGACAGTTTGGGACAAGAAGTGAAGACAGATCCTTTGTCCATTTGTATGGCTGAAATTTTCAAATTGTAAAGGAGTTTTGGACCAAATCCCTGGATAGCCATTGAAATAAGGAGGAATTGGTTATGACTCAGTCGTTTATGGTTCCATTGAGTTTCTTGCTTAAAGCAGGGATTCAGTCTGCTGGTTTGTATGAAGAATATAGCATAGACTCCCAAAACTCGCAGCACACAACCAGTGAGGAGAGGTTGAGTTTTCTGAAATATACATCGCACCTCAAAAAAATAACCTGAAAGCATTCCAAAGCGTTCCAAAGTTAGGAATTTCCAGAGTTAAAGTTTCCTGTGCAACCTTAATTCAGCCCTGTTCTGTATATGCATTATGAAACAGTCTTTAACTACATGGTCACATGCTCCGTTTTCCACAGGGCCCCGCCGTATTCAGTGCACAGGATAGTGCTCACTGCATGAGCAGATCTTCAGTATTAATTTTTAACCTGATCATTCAGTGTGTGGCCTCAAGCTTTGTTTAACAGTAATAAACACTGTATCTCTTATCTAGCGTCTTTCACCTACTGAGCTCAGAGTGCTTTATAAAGGAGGTCAGTATTGTTATCCCCATTTTACATATGGGGAAACTGAGGCACAGGGTAGGGCAGTAACTTGCCCAAGGTCACCCAGCCAAAGCAGTGGCAGAGCCAGGAATTGAACCCAGTCTCCTGAGTCCCAGTCCCATCCACTAGGCTACGCTGCCTCCCATCATTTGTTGCACATTGTCCAAACATAGCTCTGAATACAGAGTTGTTAATTTCCGACAGGGCTTTTCTGTGACACACAGCAGCACCGTGTCTGAGTGATTCACAAATGTTACTGAATTTAGTCTCTCAACGTCCCGGGATGTAAGGTGGTTCCCGATGGGGTCCTGAGGGGCACAGAGATACTGAGGCCATTTGTAGCAGGCATGCATATTATTATAGTAGTTGGGGTGTGGTCAGTGTCATTAAAACTATTTCCATTGTAAACCCCCCACCCCTCTGTGTTCACATGCTTGTATCACTCTGAAATGTTCACCTCTGGGGCTGGCACGGTTCAGATTTGGCTTCGGCCTAAAGGTGATTTTTCTTTTTTGAGCCAAATCCCTTCCACTGTTGGAGTTACAGCAGGATGGAAAATAATCCATTTCTCCCATTGTTACTGGAAGAATCTAAGCCCTAGTTTTTTGAGACCTCTCCAGCAAAGGTAACTGAAGCTTGAAGTGTACCATGAGCTTAGTTGCCCTGAAGGGCTAATGTCTGAGCTTGCTAGGGAAGTTTGGGGCAAACGGAAGCTTACAGATAAATGAGATTTAAGCAATTACAAAACGTTTCTAAGCTTGATGATTATTATTTTTGTGATGTTTATAGAAGATGCATTTTGTGTGTGTGTGTGTGTGTGTGTGTGTGTGTGTAATGGATGCCTGGAGTGTGTGTGTCGGGGTGTGTGTGCATGTATAGATAGATTAGAAAACCTGTTCTCAATATATGCGTGCACAGGCACACAACTCCTCTGCCTTTAAGGCTGAATTGTTATTGCAGGTTCCTGGTGCTGTTGTAAATCACCAGAGTGGCGCTTGAGTGGTTTATTTATACACATCTGCAGAACCCCTAGAGAGCAGAAGGGACGGTCTTGCTTGATGCACTTTTATCTCTTCGATCTTCCCAATGCTTCGTGCCCCTTCAGACCGAATAGGCTTCTGAGGACGCTGCTGCTGGAGCAAAAACTGAAACCGTGGGTTGATTTGCAGGGAGCTGGCTGGCTGGGGGGACTGAGTCTGGCACTCGGAGTCTTTCATGTTTGGAGTCTGGCTTGCGCTCCAGGGCAGGTTGGCACTGCCCCCAAAGTCATTACCAGCAGCCTGAGAGCTCCTCAGTGGCCTGTCTTCAAAGTGTCCGGAGCCTCGGTCCAGTTGCTAAATTGATCAAATCTCCAATAGACACCAAGGGACAAACTTTCCAAAGAGCTCAGTTCGCTCTTAGGCACCCAGATAAGGGCTGGATTTTTTCCCCCAAGTCGTCAAACCCCAGCACCGCTCCCCAGCCCCCCATGGTGAGATTTAGGGCCAGATTTTTCATAAGGCCTCATCGCGCTGGGGGCCGTGCAATTGGGAAAAGCTGGTCACAGCTGAGTGTGCTGATTGCTTTTGAATTCTGGCCTGTGTGATTCTCGGTTAGGGTTGCAGGCCAGTAGGTGTGTGAAGCTGCTGCTGCTATTGTCCATGCAACGCTTGCCCTGTAGATTCACAGGGGGGCATCCCTCCCTAGGGACGTCTGTCCTGCACCTTTTCACCAGCTCCAAATTCATGAAATAAAAATTCCCCTTCTCCCTCCCATCACCGCAGACCCCCTGCAGGTGCCAACAGCTGCTGCACTGCTCTGATAGCCCTGTGATTAGAGGTCATTATCCATACACATCCCGCCCCCCTCAGGTCCTGGACAGCAGAGTGCGAGAATGTCAGCAGTCTCCAGTAGCAGGTGATCCATAATTCAGAAGCGGCACGAAAGCCAGAGGAAGCTGCTGCCAGCCAAAACCACTTGGCTTGGGAAGTTACTTTTATTTAATTGAAATCAGTCTGAGTGGATTCTTCAGACGTGGCGCAGGCCTGAACGTAAAGGGGGAAAGCATCTTCCTTGCAGAAATCTGAGCTGCTGAGGCCCACAGGCAGGAGCTGAGCTGAATTCAGGAGCATCGCTCATCCCTCCCTCATCCCCTTTCTCCTCTGTGTTTGAACAGGTGCTGACGTGAAGGAGCCAGAGATACCCACCCAAGGTGTGTTACTGAATCATCTGGAGGTTTCCGTGTGCATTGGAGTCTCTGCGCATCCCCTGCTGTCTGCCTCCCCTGATGACCATGCCTGCATCCCGAGGGCATGTGTTTGTTGGGGGGGGAGGAGCGAAGGATAGCTCAGAGGTTTGAGCATTGACCTGCTAAACCCAGGGTTGTGAGTTCAATCCTTGAGGGGGGCTCTTAGGGATCTGGGGCAAAAATCTGTCTGGGGATTGGTCCTGCTTTCAGCAGCGGGTTGGACTAGATGACCTCCTGAGGTCCCTTCCAACCCTGATGGTCTATGATTCTATGATCTCGTGGGATGTGCATGTGTCTGGGAAGAGTCTGCCTCTTGTGAGCATCTCCCCTGTTTGCATCCACCTTGCATGACTGACTGCCTGTCCAACGAAGTATCTGTCTCCCCTGTGTGGACGTGTCTGTCCTTCCATGGTGCCTCCCACCCAACAACGTTAATGATCAAAGCTTCATAAACCTCATTGGAGCTCGGTCAGTATCGCTGGCCCTGTTTTACAGAGGGGGAAACTGAGGCACACGGCAGTGGCATGACTTGCCCAGCATCACACAAGGACCCAGGAGTCCTGGCTCCCAAACCTGCATTCCAGCCACAAGATTAGTTGTTCTCCAAACTGTATGTGAAGTTTTGCAAATGCTGTTTAATGAAACAAGCAGGCTGTGGGTGAAATGGACGGATGTCTCAGCAAAGAGAGTTGGATGTCTGATGGACAAAATTCACCCATCGTATGAGGAGGCGCAACCCCAGAGGAGTCACTAGAGTTCTCCCAGGAGAGAATTTGTTCTGTTTGGCATCAGGGTCTCAGCAATGGCAGGGAAGAGGGGCTCAGGGCCATAACCCAAAGCGACAGTTACTAAACCAAACAGGCAGCTGTTCTTGAGGCCCGGGATGCAGTTGGCCCCAGGGGTTACTGGGCTGCAAAGCTAGAATGCTAGTTTGGAAAGAGGCTGAATATTTGGGTGTGTCTCTGGAGGGGCCATTGTGCAGTCCTGAGGTGCCCAGTGCCCAGAGCGAGGGCTGGTGCCGTCCTTCCCACACTGGCCAGGCTCCCCACTGGGGCACAGCTGTGCTGTTGTGTAACGAGGACAACACAGAGCCCATCCTTCTGTCTGCAGGCGAACTCCCGTGGTGTGCTGCTCCCCCACCCCATATACTGACCCGTCCCTAAGGGTTTGCTCAACCTTGGCTTGGATGTCGCTACTGTTCAGTAAGGGCCAGGAGCCGCGCAGTGCCAGAAGGGGGGATGGCGCTGGTGGATAAATGCCCTCAGCCACAAATATGCATTGATCCTGTTGGAGAGCAACCCAGGGCACCCTCAGGCTCGTTCTGGGCCCAGGAGCGTGGGAGCCGTGGCCTTAACCACCCACCTCATGAGTCCGCGCTGGAAGTGTAAGGGAGGAGCCAAAATGCGAGGCATTTGCCTTCCACCTAGCCCATGCATGACCTGATCCCCATGCAGCATGGCTTGCTTAGAGCTCTCTGCCCCAGAACCCCGGCGGTGTGGTCGGGGTAGAAGAGCCGTGCAGAATCAGCGGAGCAGGGAGGCAAGGTGGGAGGGCTGGGATAGCAGGGCAGGACTAAAGTGCATTGGCAGAACTGTGCTGTTGGGGGCCCCGAGTCTAGAGCAGCAGAGAGCGCTTCAGGTCAGGAGTAAGGGCAATTGGCAGAACTGAAAAGGCAGTGGTGAAGACAAGACTGCCATGACACGGGGTGTGTAGCTCCGGCTTGAGGGCCAACAGCAGAGCTGGGAGAGGAGGGCCAGGCAGGGACTAGTGCAGGATGCCGGAGATCAGGACTGAGAGGCCTGAACAGGGATGCAGGGAGATCCCAGAGCTGGAACAGCGGGAGGGGCTGCAGATCAGGTGTGAGGGGCACTGGTAGAGCTGCATAGGGAAAGCTCACACAGTGTGGGCTCCACTCTTCATTGGCACGGTCAGTTTCTTACGGTACTAAAACTTCTCCAGCTTGCCAAAGGGAGAACCCCTTGCTTGTTGCATTCCAGCACCTGTGGCAAGAGTGACAGATGCAAAGGAAGCTGTACAGAGGGCTGCTGATGGGCCTATTACTGTAAGAACAGATTCTCTCCTCGCTCCGTCCCTGCCTTGCCCGGCTGAGCCCGCGTCACAATGTACAGCCTCGTCTTGTCTCTGCTTCTGTGTCCACAGGCAGCAAAGAGTGGGTGAAATATCAGGATGCAGAATACAAATTCTCTGAGCATCACTCAACCTGGGTGCAGGCTCAGCGGATCTGCATGTGGTTTCAAGCTGAGTTGGTGTCTGTTCATAACCAAGCTGAGCTGGATTTTTTGGGCCAGAGCCTGAAGAAGGTAGGAGAATGTAACCAAGTGTGGGGCATCCGTGGGCCATTGTCGGACACCTGCGTGTCACTGAGCGCTGGTTTTCGGCAGGAAGCAGGTCTGCACAGTTGTGGAAAATGCTCCCTTCCCATCATTAAAGCCAGAGCATGGTCGCAAGGGTGTAATTTCACCGGGCATCAGCCAACGCCAGCAGAGTTACTGGATTTACCCCAGTATAACTGATTCTGGCCTGGCCTTAGGGGTGTGGTGCATTGCACTGGCTGCTGCATGAAGCCACTGACTGGCACCAGCGAAAGCATCTCATTGGTTCCCCCCAAGCTGCTGCATGAAGAGAAGGGAGGAGGAGGAGGGTGGGTGAGTACCGAGCATCTTCCCCTTGTGAGAAAGGCACCGCAGGGTCTGGGAGGGAAGGGGAGGCTGCACACAGCTCATCGCCCAGCCAGCCCGCAATAGCCACAGGGCACCTGTGCTGGTTTCCAGGCCCTGGGAAATCCTGGAGAAACTGCTGACCGCAGCCCAGACCGAGGACCGGGCTTAGGTGGCTCCTGTAGGTCCCGACGGAGAAGGCATTAGCTGAATGAGGCCCTGCTGGATTTGCTCTTCTCAGCTCTGCCTGTGACCCTGACATGTCCTGTGTTTTGTTTCCCCAGTTCTCCAGGGGCCAGGAGCAGCACTGGTGGATCGGGTTGCATACCTATGAAAACGATGGGCGATTCAAGTGAGTCAAGTCTCCCCCCGCCTTCCCCATGCATCCTCTCACCTTCCTTCATGCCTCCTCCCCGTAATGAGGATTGTGCAAATCCAACCGGGAACCCCACATTAAATTCCAACTGTGGGGGGGACACTGGGGCAGGACTCCGGACTCCCCAGCTCATCCCAGCTGGAAATGCCTTAGCTGGGGGGGCAACATTCTGCCCTTGGATAGACACCTGCCCCCTGCTGACATCAGTGAGAATTGCATGTGAGTCTGAGAGAGCAGAAAGGAGTCTCATTGCTCACTCCCGGAAGAGTGGTCTGGAAATCTTGCCGCCCCCCCCCCCCCCCAAAGACTGAGCGCGGAGCCTCTCCAGCCTAGAGAGCAAGTGGCCAACGCTGAAAAGCCAGCTCCAGTCATGCCGAGCACAAGTCATGAGGAAAGCAGGCCCGGCTACCTCCCCCTCTGCTGGGTCGGAGCGCCGTTGCTCTGCTCCCATCAGCACCTCCAGGCAGGCTGCAACACACCCTCGAGCAGCTGCTGCTGCAAGTTTCATTCCAGCAAGTGCAGTGCCATTCCCCGGGTGGGCCGTCGGCAGTGGGCATCAAACTTGTGTCTTAAAGCACGAGCCTCTGCTGCTGCACTAACCAGCCAGCCCCCGTTGGCTAAGCCTGTGGCAGGCTCGTGGAGCTCTGCATGAGATTAAAGCACTGTTAGAAGAGGGCCAGCGTGACGTGCTGAGCGGCTGTGGGCTGCACTCAGTTGATGGGGTATAAGCCTTCTGCCCCAGGAGTGAGAATTCACCCAGGTGTAGTCTGTGGTGCTATGCATGGGCCTTCATGGTGTAAACACAGTCTCCACCCCATTCCCCTTTCCCACTCTCCTTTCGCCGGACACATCTTGTCTAACATTAGTCTGGGAGCTCCCCTGGTCAGGCGGTCTGCAATGATGGGTGCCTGGCCTGGGAGTGGAATAGGAGCTCAGCCCCATGCTTGTGCAGGTCTGCCTGTGCCACCAGCAGAGGGCAGTAGTGATACCTGCACAGACGGCTCCCTCCTGGCCCCATGTCCCCTGAAGTCGGTGACCAGGCTCCCCTGGGCTTGGATGGGAGCAGAATTACTCCTCAGCTGTTCCACCACACTGGCTGCTTTGAAGCCCACCCTCTTGATTATAAGCGGCCCATGGCGGGTGAGTGCACCCAGCTGAATGGGCAGCAGCAGGGGGCGCAGGGAGAGCTGCCCGGCAAGGAGCCTGCGCTGCAGGAATCACCACTTCTCAGACCCGGCTCCGAGTGCGAGAGTCTGCCTGCCTACTCGATAGCCTCGTCTCCCACCCCCTACCACATGCAGCTGCTGACACTTCCCGCCCTCGCCTTCTGCAGGTGGTCTGACGGCTCCCTCCTGAACTTCATCTCCTGGGCGCCGGGCAAGCCGCGGCCAATCAGCAAGGAGAAGAAGTGCGTGTACGTGACGGCCAGCAGAGGTGAGAGGTTTGTACGTGTTAGGCGAATGGCCGTGCTACTGGAGCAGCGATCTCAAAGCATCGTCAGTGACCCCTCTGGGAGCCCCTCCGGCCAGGTGGCTCAGTACCATGAGCCCCGATTCGCTGATGGGGGAGCTAAGGCATGGAGGGAGGGGGAACCAACATTTTCGTAAGTGTCTCTGATGTTGGGTGCCTCTGTTTTTGGGAGCCCAGCCTGGAGACACCTTGGGCCTGTTCTCAGAGGTGCTGAGCACCCACAAGTGAAGTCAATGGGAGCTGCAGGTGCTGGGTACCTCTGGACTCAGCCCCGGGGGGAATCTTGCGGGGGGTGGGGAGGAGCATTGGCTCTAAGTGGCTTGCCCAGCAAGTGACTGGCAGAGCTGGGAATCAAGTCCTGACTAATCCAGCCAGTATCCCATGTACCCACCATGGACTGTGCAGGTGAGTCCTACATGACAGACCCCCCTACGCACCCGTCCCCTCTGCACACGCCCAGCACACATGTCCCACACTGAGGTTAATATTCGAGGTAGCTGGTATATGGGAGTCTCCAAGGTCATTGCAATAGCAAAGCCCCTTCCAGTCGAGGGAGTTAGTTCCACCGGCTGCCTGGAGCATGTAGAGGGAAGTCGCATGCTCTCTCCTTTTCCCTGAAGAGGACTGGGGGGACCAGAAGTGTCTAACTGCTCTGCCGTATATCTGCAAACGGAGTAACACCACTGCTGTGAAGCCCTCTCTGCCACCACTGCCCACTCCCGTTCCTGGCGGCTGCGCACGGGGCTGGGTCCCGTTCATCAACAAGGTATTTCAGGAGGCCTGCAGATGCAACGACCGTCTGTCTTGTCTGTACCACCCCCCACCCCATGTGCGTCTGCTTACATTTCTGCGTATTCTTGTGCAAAGTGCCCACCTGTGGCTCTGATCTCCCAGGAGGGGTTTAGGACCCTCTAGGGCAGTGGTGGGCAAACTATGGCCTGCGGGCTGAATCTGGCCCATGGGATTGCCTCTGTACCACTGGGGAGGGGGGGGGCAGAGAGCTCCGTGCGCTGCTCTTGCACGTTCCCTGCCAATGGGAGCTTCGGGGGAGGTACCCACAGGCAAGGGCAGCACGCAGAGCCCTCTGCGCGCACACCCCCACTCCCCCAGGGGCCGCAGGGACATGGTGCTGGCTGCTTCCCGGAATGGTGCGGGGCCGGGGCCAGGTCCAGGGCAGGCAGGGAGCCTGCCCTGGCCCCGGTGCATGCCACTGCCGCTCTGGAGCCACTCAGGGTAAGTGGTGCCGGGCCAGAGCCTGAACCCCACCCCCCTGCCAGACCCCTCCTGCACCCCAACCCCCTGCCATACCCTGCACCCCTCCTGCACCTCAACTCCCTGCCCTGAGCCCCCTGCCAGCACCCCAACCTCCTGCCCTGAGCCCTCTGCACCCCTCCTCCACCCCAACTCCTTGCCCTGAGCCCCTTCCTGCACATGCACCCCCTCCCACACCCCACAGAGTCTGCTCGCACCCCAAGCCCCTGCCAAACCCTGCACTTCTCCTCCGCCCCAACTCCCTGCCCTGAGCCCCTTCCTGCACATGCACCCCCTCCCACATCCCGCAGAGTCTGCCCGCACCCCAAGCCCCTTCCAAACCCTGCACTCCTCCTCCACCCCAACTCCCTGCCCTTAGCCCCTTCCTGCACATGCACCCCCTCCCACACCCCGCAGCCTCAGCCCGCACCCCAAGCCCGTTCCAAACCCTGCACTCCTCCTGCACCCCAACTCCTTGCCCTGAGCCCCCTGCCTGCACCCCTGCCCCGAACCACCTTTCGCACTCCACAACCCTCCCTGTCCTGAGCCCCTTCCCACACTGTGCACCCCCTCCTGCACCCCAACCCTGTTCCCTGAGTCCCTTCCTGCACACTGCACCCTGCACCCTGCACCCCCTCGCACCCAAACCCCCTGCCTCAGCCGCAGCCCTGCATTCATGGCCCTGCATGCAATTTCCCGACCCAGATGTGGCCCTCTTTGCCAACCCCAGTCTAGGGGCAGCATTGCTGGGGCTCTCCACGATCTGGCTGTGGGGCTGAGGAAAGTGAAATGCTACATTGGGTGCGTGGACAGGAGAAAGGATTGTGCATGTATGTAGGAGAGAGGATTGTGCATGTGTGTAGGGAAGTGGGGAGGATACAAGGTGTGTTGGTGGCAGAGGGGGTCTGGGGCCAGTCGGGGAAGGGAGGGGGTTAAGGTGGGGAATAGGTGCGTCTATGTGCGGGTTTGTAAGTGGTGTACTAGTGGAGATCATTCTTGTTCTGTTTGTACAGCACCTAGCACCCTGGGCTCTAGTCCGTAACTGGGTGCTGCAGTCATACAACTAGTGATTCAGACAAGTTCCCAGGAGCACCAGGAAGGGGAGTAGGCAGGGAGGCGGGTGGGTATGTTGCTCACTGGGTTGGGGAAATGCCCCCTGAACGTCTCTCTCGTCTGCCCTCGGGCCTTGCCCAGTGTTTCAGCATCAAGGGCTATGACAAGGCCGAGCAGGTGAAGTGGCAGGAAGCGAAGCAAGCGTGTGAGAGCCAGGGCGCCGTGCTGGCCACCATCTCCAACCACCTAGAGCAAGGTAGGGCATCCCCCTGGGGCCTCTTCTGCCAGGGCTGGGCAGTTTCAGGCCAGGACCTCAAGGGCTGCCTGCGAGGAGCTTGGGCTAACAGCTGGGCTGTGACCCCAAGACCGGCCAGGTGCGGAACCTGCAGACGGAGGGGTCAGGAGGATGCGCTTTCGGCAGTGCCCCGTGACTCCGCCATTGATCAGCTGGTTCCCTGCTTCCCCTTTTTTTTCATCTTCCAGCTTTTATAACCTCCGTCCTTCCCAATGTGACCTTTGACCTTTGGATCGGCCTCCACGACACCAAGCAGGAGTTCCAGTGGGTGGAATCAGAACCTCTCCGATACGTCAACTGGGCCCCAGGGGAGCCCTCTGGGTACGGCACCTCCACAGCGAACAACAAACCGGTGAGCGATTCCCTGGGCCCCTTTCTCTCTGGACTAGCCCAGCCCGTTGCTTTCAGCCTGGCTGCCTGGGCGTGGGTGGAACGTAGGAATTCCCAGATCGGAGCCCAGCAGGGGCCAGCTTCAGAGGGAGGAGCAAGACCCCTGCAGATAATCCACCCCCAGGCAGGTCTCCTCCTGATCCCTAATAGTTAAAAATTTGCTGAAGCCCTGAGGTTTATCTTCTGGGCACTGGCCAATAGGAGGACTCAGTCCTGGCAGCTCTGCTTGGCTAAACAATGGCTAAGAGAGGAGACGTGAGCATTGGCATAGCTCTGAGGGATGCAAACCCTCTGGCCGGGAGAGGAGCCATAGACAGCAGCCGGGCGCAGGTGAGTACCTAGGAGTCTGGGGTGAACAATGAGCAAAGAGAAACCTGGGTGGGACCCTGGGAAATGGGTCCTGATGGCGGAAGCGTCGGGCTGTGGAAACGTCTCCCAAGGGGCTGGGGAGGGAGCCCTGCCTCATGGGAGGACTGGACAGAGCTGGGGAGAATACGCTGGAGGGATCAGCCTGCATTGGCGGTGGGGTGGGGCGGGGCAGTGTCTTTCTCTAGCTATCCCGTCTCTCCCCGTGCTGCCGCCAGGGCAGTTAACGGGGTCTGAAGGTCCGGGAGATAGATAGGAGCAGTGTGCATGGTAGCACTCTACGGGCTGGATCCCTTGCTGCATTCGGCGCCCCAGAGGAGGGGGTGGGGTTTATGGTGCCAGTCCGGAGGCTGGCAGCAGCCTGGTTTGGCTCTCAGCACCACTTAGTGCATCCTCAGGTGGCTGCTGCACCAGGAAAGGAGCAGAGACTTGGCAGTGCTCTGGCCTCGCTGGGTGCGGGCACCATGGGGCTGGCCTCACTCAAGGACTCTGCAGCCAGCCAGCTCGCTCCACCTGCTTTGGCTGCCATAACGGTGCCAGGCAGCCAGAATGTGGGGTCCTTTCTGCTCCCAGGGATGGTTTCAGGGGATGGGCTCAGGATGCGGAGCAGGGCAGGGCTTGCAGAGGCAGCGCTGACCTCGCTGGCTTGTGTTTTGCAGACTAACTGCGTGCTGGTTTGGCATGGCTCCCCTCCCCACTTCACGGGCCGCTGGGACGACAGGAACTGCCTGGAAGAGAAACACGGCTACATCTGCCAGCGGAGCATAGGTAGGGGAGAGGGGCCGACAGCACCGGGTGTGTGCAGGTGCCTTGCCCATGGCACCTACTGCAGAGAAGGCAGGGCAGGTGCAGGTCAGAAACGAGCTCCGTAACCATAGCCCCAGTGACCTGGCATCACGACTCCCTACAAGCTGCCCTTGTTGGGTCACTGGCTGCAGCTGGGCTTTGCTCCTGCCAGATCAGCCCTGCGCCTGGCTGTCAGCATCCAGCTTTTCTGGGCAGCGTGCGCTGTGCCTGGGTTCTCTGGTACCAGTCACACTTGTGGGGCCGATGGTCCAAAATCTCCTGTAATGCGAGCTGGGGAACGGATCGGTGTGGGAAGCCTGTGTGCCACCCAGGTGCCAGGCTGTCCATGTGCTGGCACATCTGTCCAGCCAAGAGTGTCGCACAATACACTGCAAAGAAACGCAACCGCCGTTCCTAGAATGCCCCACCCCGGGGTATCTCAGCAGCCACGCCAGAGCGCTGAGTCGGAGCCCCAATACCGGCTCCAACATGCACCCCCTGGTGCTTTGAGATCCTGAGCCAGGGCTATGGGGCTGGGCACAGCTCCAACACTGTGCCAGGCCCAGCTAAATCCATCTGGTGCAGTGCTGCACCGCTCAGCATCAAAGCGCCCCACGTCCTTCCGCCACGTCTCAGCAACCTGCCCTTCTCCTTAACATGATTCTGTCCCCCGCGGGCTGCATCTGCAGCTCACTCGGCTCCAATGGCCCACGTCTCGCGCTGCGTGTGGGCAGCACCCTGGGGCCCGGATTGTCATGGGGGCGTTTTCACATGGCCCCGTTCCTGCCCGCTCCTGCGCTGGGATGAGACACCCTGTGGCAGTGCTGAGGGGCATTGCTCCTCTGCAAAGAGAGACTCTGGATGGAGATCTGAGCGTGTCTCTTTCCTCCCCCAGACCCAGCTCTGAGCTCATCCCGGACCAGCTCCCTCCCCTCCCCCAGCTCCCCGCTCTCCTACCTCAACAGCACCTACCGCATCCTGCAGAAACCCCTGAAGTGGCAGGAGGCCCTGCTGCTGTGTGAGACCCGCAACGCCACACTGGCCAGCGTGCTAGATCCCTACACCCAGGCGTACCTCACCCAGGCCATCAGCAGCTTGCGGGCCCCGCTCTGGATCGGCCTGGCTAATGAGGAGGTAGGAGGGAGGGGCTTGTCCCCTTGGGAGTGGAGGGGCGGGGTTGTGGTCTGAGCTGCCCCTGAGCTTTCCCCTTTGTTGGTGGTTTTCAGGGAGGCCGGAGCTATTCGTGGTTCACAGAAGAGAGCTTTTCCTATGTCAACTGGCAGGACGGGGAGCCTCGGCAGGTCACGGGCTGCTCCTACGTGGATGTGGATGGGACGTGGCGGACGGCCGGTTGTGACACCAAATTGCAAGGGGCTATCTGCAAGGTCAACACAGGTGTGTGCGCCGGTCTCCCGGGAGCAGAGGAGATGCAGGAGGGAGACAGGGGAAGAAGGACATCGGGCCCTCCTGGTGCTGCTCCTCTGGGCAGCTGCAGACCCCATGGCTGGGCTGGTTGCAGGCCGAGCAGCAAGAATCCATCCAGGGAGTACACGCTGTGCTCTGCAGTGCTTCCTAGGGATCCCGCAGAGCTGGCTGGGCAGGAAGGTGTTCCAGACATGGCCTGAGCCTTCTCTTTAACATCCCCCTGCTCCTCCCCCCCGCCCATCCATGTAAGTCAGGGCACAGACGAGACTAAACTCTAGTGTTGGTGGGTCATCAGCAATGCTCCTGCTTGCACCGTTTCCTTGGACAGAGCTGTTTGCTCTCCCTTTCACTCCCCCTTGGGGTGCGCTCTCCTGATTCAGCCACAGCTGTTTGACGACACCCCAGATTAGCTGATTGAGGGGAGGGCGGAGAGCACCGAGCAGGCGAGGGCCTCGGACGGGGCAGAGCGGAGGTGGGAAGAGACGGAGCGAGGGTGGGGCCTTGGTGGCGGGAAGAGGCAGAGAGTTGGCGGGGCTGAGAGGGGGTGGAGAACCTCAGGGGAAAAGAAAAGCTCCTTACCCATTCTTCGGCTCCTTTGCAGGGTCCCCCCCGTCACACAAGTGGAGTTACAGTGGGAGCTGCCCCAAGTCGGTGGAGGATTCCTCCTGGATCCCCTTCAGGAATCACTGCTACACTTTCCACATGGAGGTCACTCTGGGGCAGAAGGACGCCATGAAGAGATGCCAGAAAGGTACAAACGAGGTTCGAGTGCAGCAAGCCCGAGCGTGCGAGCCTAGGAATGCAAGATGGTTATGACCCATTAGATCATGAGCTTCCCCTACTGCCTGGGCAGGATTGTTCCCTGTAACGTGCCTGCCGGTGAATTGGCCAGTTCATTTCAAATACCCCAAGCAGTGCAGCTTCCACCCCTTCCCATGCAGAGCTGGTTCCACGGACTCCAGCGCTTGCCGTCCCTCACGGCCAGTATAAATTAACCTTCATCCCCTGTTCTCCTGGCCCGATGCCCTTGTGTATCTCTCTCCTGGTGCTTCCCCACTTCAGTCACTCTCAGGCCGAATCTCCCTGTGTGTTCGGCATGTGATCAACTGAGCCTTTCAATAATCACTTCTTCTCGCAGGGCTGTGGGGCAGATCCTCAGTGGGTGTAAATTGTCAGAGCTCTGACCTCCGTGGAATGTTTCGGGCATTTTGCACCAGCTGAGGCTCTGCGTGCTCGCGCTGATTGTCCGTGGAACCATTGCTGGGCGCTGGAGCTACTTAAATAAAGGCCCCTTCCTGTGAGGTCTCAGCAAAGCAAGCAGGTGCACCGCTGGGAGCAAGACCCAGCACCCGCAGGCTGCGCCTCCCTTCCTCTGAGCGGCCAGCCCCGTAACATTCCTGGCTGATGTGCCTTTTCCCCCGCAGCTGGTGGCACGGTGCTGTCCATCCAGGATGAGATGGAAAACGTGTTCGTTTGGGAGCATCTCCAAGCCTATGAGAGTCAGTCCAAGGGTGCCTGGTTAGGGATGACGTTTAACCCCAAAGGTAAAAGAATCATGTTGCAAGGGGAGTGATTTGTCTGGCTCCAGCATTTTTAGAAATTGGAGAGGTTGGAGCAGCGCTTCTGACTTCACTGCAGATCACTGGTGTCAGGAGACAGCATGGCCCCATGGGTGGAGCACTGGACTAGGAGTCGGAGAGCTTGGGGTGGTTCCCAGCTCTTTCATTATTTGCCTCAGTTTTCCTGTCTGCACAAGTGGGGATAATGGCACTGTCCCTCCTGTGCTGAGGTGCTTGGACATCTACAAAGGGGAATTGCCAGATCTGGGCTCAGTGTTACTGTGGCGAGTGAGCGCTTAGGGATTGCACGTATCAAGGAGCCCAGGCATGTGGAAGCCAGGCACTCTCTAGTGGGAGCTGTTACCCATTTCTCTGGGGGAAGATGTGTCTTGTGCATGCAATGGCCTGCATAGCTCTAGGCACTTTGGAGTACAAGGGTTTGCTGTGTCAGTCCCGGAGAAGCGAGACAAAGGAGTGGCTGGAAGTTTGCAGCCCCAGTCCGGTCTCCCAAGGGAGAGCTTGACCTGGGACAGTGTCTTCAACCTGCCTGGTTCACCTCCAGGGTTGATCTAAGGGGACCTCCAGGCCACGCTGGACATGATGCTGGGATTCAGCACAGTTTTCCAGGACTGGTCAAAGGGCAGTCCATGTTGCTCTGCAGTGCAGCTTAAAGCCACCCATGTCTTGGGAGACGACCAGTCCCTGCATTCAGCGTGGCCAGGCCACTCAGCTCATCCTGCTGGAGCCTATAGACTCTGCCGGCTGCTGCTCAGATCAGAATAGAGCACTGGATGCTAGGAACTGTAGCATCGACAGTCTGCTCTGTCAACTGAGTGCAGCAGCTGCTGACACTAGATCAGGGGTCGGCAACCTTTCAGAAGTGGTGTGCCAAGTCTTTATTCATTCACTCTAATTTAAGGTTTTGCGTACCAGTAATACATTTTAAGGTTCTTAGAAGGTCTCTTTCTATAAGTCTGTAATATATAACTAAACAATTGTTGTACGTAAAGTAAATAAGAGTTTTAAAATGTTTAAGAAGCTTCATTTAAAATTAAATAAAATGCAGAGTCCCCGGACCAGTGGCCAGGACCCGGGCAGAGTGAGTGCCACTGAAAATCAGCTCGTGTGCTGCCTTTGGCACCCGTGCCATAGGTTGCTTACCCCTGCACTAGATAGGTGTCCTGCCAAGGTACTAGCCCCACTGCTCTCAGCTGGGCAAGGCTCCAGCTCCCCTTGCAGCCCTGTGTAATGATCTCTTCCCTTCTAGGAGGCACCTTGGTTTGGCACGACAACACAGCCATGAACTACTCCAACTGGGGCCAGCACGACACTGGGCCCAGCATGCTCAGCCAGAACAGCTGCTACTGGATCCAGAGCAGTAACGGGGTGTGGCACCTGGGCTCCTGCTCTAATGTCACCATGGGGGTCATTTGTAAGATCCCCCGAGGTAAGAGGGCCCAGTGAGCCAGTTGACTTGGCTTGGTGGCTTTCACTGCAAACTATGAAAGAGTCTGAGAACAAAAGAACCTCCTGCCGGTGCAGAGTAAATCGGTCTGGGGCTCAGGTGCTGTCGAGGTGTCAGGGATTGATTTTCTGCCTCTGGGGACCTGGCCTCAGATCCTAGTTAGAGGAGTTTGAGCGGGGCAAGGTACTTCAGAGCACCTCGTCCTCAACACGCAGAGTGCTCAGCGCAGAGCCTAGGGTTGGAATTGCCGGGGCTGTGGAGTAGGATTGAGGGGTGTGGGTGGAGCTGGGTGGGGAGCCCAGGGTGGACTAGCCGTGGGTTATGGAGTAGGATTGAGGGGTGTGGGTGGAGCTGGGCGGGGAGCCCAGGGTGGACTAGCCGGGGGCTGCAGAGTAAAATTGAGGAGTGTGGGTGGAGCTGGGCGGGGAGCCCAGGGTGGACTAGCTGGGGGCTATGGAGTAGGATTGAGGGGTGTGGGTGGAGCTGGGCGGGGAGCCCAGGGTAGACAAGCCGGGAGCTGCGGAGTAGGACTGAGGGGCGTTGGTGGAGCTGGGAAGGGAGCCCAGGGTGGACTAGCCGAGGAGCCCAGGGTTGGACTAGCCGGGAGCTGCAGAGTAGGATTGAGGGGTGTCGGGGGAGCTTGGTGGAGAGTCCAGGGTTGGAATAGCAGCGTGGGGAGTCTGCTCATGCCAGCGCTGGCACTGGGCCAAGGAGTCTTCAGCATTGTGGGCTTCAGGTGAAAGCACTTCCCTCCCTGCAAGATTGTCACCCACAGGCCAACGCCTCTCTAGGAGGGCCAGTCTGCTACCTGGTGGGGACGTTGTGGAGAAGCTCATGGGAGACCGAGGCAGGACCGAGCTAGTCAGTGTTTCTCAACCCTGCAGTCTGAGGCTGTTGCTGCATGTCCCTGTGGCAGGGCACGGGATATGTTTGGGGCAGTACCAGTATTTGGGACTTGGTAAAAACAAGTAGCAGGGACTTAACAGGTACAAACATGCCCAGGGAGTGCCAGATTATCATGCGGGAGTGGGGCCACCAGCGATTCAACGAGTGCAGGGCAGGCTCAGGGACCTGGTAGGTGAGGAAACTCGGCGGGTGAGGAAACTCGGGGGGGCTCCAGTGACTCAGCCAGTGCAGGGCAGGCTTGGCAGGCGCCAGAGTCTCGGTGGGTGGGGGCAGGCTCAAGGGGCGCCAGCGATTCAGTGGGTGCGGGATAGGTTCGGTGGGGTCAGATCGAGTGCCAGTCTGGGAAGAGAGCTAAGGGAATGCGTAGACTGGGCACATATTCTGTATTGCAGCAGCCATTTGCCCCAGCTGTAGCAGGCAGGGCTGGGCGTCGGGAGGAATACACCATTCCCCACTGGCAGTAATGGATCTGGACGGAAAGACACTCTGGCAGGCTACTTATCTGTCTCTCTTTTCATTCCCCTTGCAGTTGAGGAGAGCAGCTTCTCCCGCTCAGGTGAGTGGCACAGCAGCGTCACAGATCAACATGCGCACAAGGCCTTGTTCCTATCCAGCCCCAGCTCCAGGGGTCGTACGGGACAAAGGGAGTACCAGGGCCTGGCAGCCTGGCTCCTATTAATACCAGCAGGAGTGCCCATTTTTGCCACCTGAGGCTGTGCCCATATCTTGGCAGGCTGGCCAGGGTCACCTTTGGATTAAGAGCTTTCCCTGTGAATTCCCAAGGGCAGGGGCCACACTTGATTTCTGTGGCTGGAGACTGTGTGAACACACTGCTCCCTTGCTCCGATCATCCCCCCCGCCCCCAGACAGCATCAGCTGCTGGGATCCAGAGCGTCCATGCGCTAGGGGTTGGCAGTGAGGAGTATGGCGTGCTGAGTGGCATCAGGCAGGATAGACTACAACCATGGAAAAGGACACCCCCCAGGCCTCCTGGGAACCAGCTTGGCTTTGGGGGCCTCGCTGCCAACCTCTGAGCCGCGGGAGCTGTCTGTGTTGCAGTGACCTGCCCTACCCCTAACTCGTGTGTCTGGGAAAGTCCAGGGGCTGAAGCACAGGACACCTGGGTCCTATGCCCTGTTCTGCCACTGACCTGGCTGTGGTGACCTGGGGCAAGCCCGTTTCGCTTGCTGTGCTTCAGCTTCCCTTCAGTTCGGTGGAGGCGGTGACCGGGATTGGGCCTCTTGCGGTGGATTTCACATGCTTTTTCCCCTCTCTCTCAGCTGTGCCGGACAACACAACCGCCATTGCCGTGGTCGTCCTCTCAGCACTAGCGCTGTGCGCCTTGATCGCCCTCGCTGTCTACCTGTACAAGCGCCGGCAGAGCTCCGAGCGGGGCGCCTTCGAGAGCGCCCGCTACAGCCGCACCACCTCCAACCCCAGCGAATCTGCCGAGAAGAACATTCTGGTGTCTGACATGGAGATGAACGAACAGCAAGACTAATGGAGGGAGCTGGGGGTAGGGGGAGGGACTGAGAGCACCAGGCACACTATCTCCACACCAAATACACAAGGTCAGCAAAGCACAACAGCAGAATCACTGCAGCTGGGACAGGGAAGAAGAGCCAAAAGGGGTCTGGGGTGGAACCAGGAAATCAAACACGGGGCCAGCAGCGTCTCCCTCTCGCATGCTCTGGGAGGCACAAAGCTGCCCCGTCTGCTCCGCAGCACCCATGGGAGTTCAGGGGAAGGCAGTCTCTAGGCTGCAGGGGGAGGGCAGAACATCGCCCAGTTAGGGCCTTTCAGAGACCTCCACAGCAGCCAAGGCACCTGCGACCCTGAGGTACTAATAGCCTCGAGCATTTAGGGCCATTATGTGGCTCTCTGGACTGGCTCCCCACATAGGAGACAGGCTGGTGGCCAGAGAGAACTTCCTTCCAGGTGAGCTATCTCTAAACCCAACCTTTCCCCCCATCCGTGTATCCAGGTGGGAGGGCTCCCCACCCCTCCCCAAGCGTCTGTGTCTGAGCTAGCTCCATCACGCCTCCCTGGGTCACTGCAGCACAGACGCTTTCTCCATCCCTCCCTCAGTTAGCAGAGCATGGCCACGGGGATTGGAGCGTGGTATTGCACTAACTCCCCTGGGATCAGATCAGAGGCCCTCCTTTCCCATCCCCCCAGCAGATACAAGGCATGAGCACTCCCTTCTCTTCTAGCGCTGTGTCTGATCGGGGGCGGGTGGGCTGCAAGGGGATGGTTTTCCATGTAGCCTTCGTTCCTACCCTGTCATTTTTCCTGCGCCTTCTCATCATGTCACAGTGCAATTATATTTATTCCATAGCGTGTCAGAGACGGAATCCCTTGCCCATCCCCACCCCCACTTTTCCGCTCCTGTGGACTCAAACAGAGCCACATCCACCATGTCCGAATGACTTAGAGAACTGGAAGATGAGCTGACCCTCTTTGTCTCATATGCCAACAAGAGGCTGCAATGAGACTTGAGGCACCAAGCGGCTTGGTCGGTGTCGTTCTGATTGCAGATTTCTGCCAGGAAGTTCAGAGTAAGGAATGAAAGGCCCCTGACACTACAAAATGCTCCTGGGCCAGATATGGCCTGGCTACAGAGCTTGCTTACACACAGCAGATGTGTTCATTATACGTTCCTTTAATGCTCTGCCAGAGATGGTTGACATGCATTTAAATCAGGTATTTTACACACACTGCCATGTGGAGGCTGAGCAGCGTAACAGTTTATCGTTCCCATGACTTCACCCCCATTAAATTCTACATTCCTACCTTCCAATATTTAAACTGTCAAATTGTCTTTGAAGTTCAGAACATATCAGTCTAAGTGCCTCTGAATCATACTGTTCTTCTAATTAGACAACCCAAACATGGAACACTTGGCCATCTGGCGGGCTGTTAGTTGGAATCTTCGAGGAGTCCTTCTGCCTCTGCCATGTGCAGAGTTTGCTCTGTTGATTGTTCTTTCTGAGGAACAAACAGTAGATGTCAATGGTTTGGGTTGAACTCTCCACTGTTGGTCTCGGTCTCACATGATCTGGGTGCTGAATTCTTTTTCTTTACGACAGCTAGAGTTGCCCATCCTTTTTCTCCATCCAGTTTGACGTGAGCAGTCACCAGGTTCTAGACCTGGTGGTTCTGTGAGTGGTGTTTGTTCTAAAAGTGTCCATAAGCTCTTTTAGCCTTGTTATCCAATTTGGCTACTCTCTTCATGTGTGGCTATTTTGGAAATATGTTCTTTTCCAAAGCTGGAACAGAAGGTGTGAGTTGTCCTCCCATCAGGAGTGATGCTGGACTGTATCCAGTAGCTGCCGCTGTTGCTGATTTGTGACTCAGACAAGCAATGAATGAATCTTCCTGCTGCAGGACTTTCCTGTCTGCCTGTAAAGCTTTCTCATCTCTCCATTTGCTTGTGAGTAAAATAGGATGCTAGTAATATGATCAAAATCATTATTTCGTTTGGAATGATTTAAATTCTGCTGCAGTGAGTTGTGGTCCATTGTTCATCACTAGTTGTCCTGAAATACCGAAGTGTGCAAAAGTGCATTTCAGTTCCTCCATCACACTGCAACATGTTATGTTTTTCAAGTACATTATTTCTATATATCTGGAAAAATAGTCCCCAGTGACCAGGTAATGATGTCCTCTGAATTCACATAAATCTGCGGCTAGTCTCTTGCCAGATCTGTCTGTAGAGATATTTGTACACTATATGGTTCAGCATTATTTCTGAAGTTAATTTGTACTGGATCGCCTCTCAAAAGTCCAATATCATCAAATCCTCCTCTGAGTTCTTCCACCTTTCTCACTAGGCCTATCATGACTGCCATGCTGCAGTTGAGAAGGTTGTTCATTTTTGATCCTGTGCACTCTGAATGCAAAATGTTTGTAAGTTGTTTCTATGGTGAACTGGCCCATGCAGTTCAGAATACCACCAAGGCTAGTTAGAGCTGTGTCAGGTGAGCTCTGGGAGGTGTGGAAGGTGATTGAGTGTCTCTTCTGACATGACTGTGACATCAGCTTCTGCATCAATTTTAAAGTCAATAGTCTTGCTATGAATATTCAGTTTCACTCTCCAGGCAGGTTCTGTGTCATCACAAGTGGTAGATCGCAGAAACAATGGCTCTTAATTGTCTGTAATATGAGTCACCTCCTGACTGCTTTGGTGCAGCAAATAGCTGGAAAATGTCCATATTTCCTGCATTTATTACATCATGTGCCTCTGGCTGGATATGCATCGTCTCCTGGGATATGACTTTGTCCACACCATGTATATGTAGACTGGAATTTGTCCCTCTGAGCCTGGAAGTTCTTTCTCCTTGCCTCAGGGGCTTTGTGATAATGACTTTTAACACTCAAGTGTCTTTTTACAGTTTCTAAACCAGTAGGTTTTTCAAGGTGATCTGGGTTTTGCTGTCTCACTAGCTCAGAATGCTTTGCTCTTTGTATAGCTGTGGCTAGAGTTAAATCATTCTTCAGTTGTAGCTGCTGTGAAAGGTTGTTAATCTGTTAACCCAGTAGCTAGCCCCTCTCTGATATTTTCATGTTTTGCATTTCCAAATCACAGTTTTCAGCCATTGTATGCATAGCTCTTATAAAGCATTCAACATTTTCCCCTGGTTCTTGAATTCTCTGGTGAAAACAATGCTCTTTCATAAACCACATTTCTCTGAAGTATAAAGTATGCATCAAACATAGCCAGAACCCTTTCATGGTCATCTTTGTCTTCAGTAAAGTCAAGGATTTAAAGATACGATCTGCTTGTTTCCCCATAGCATAAATTAAAGAAGATACCTATATATCAGTTTCCTTGTTGAGCTTGGTAGCAATGTGAAACTTGCAAAATATGGTTTTCAGTCTGTCCATTGTAAAGGTTTGTCAAAGCTGAAGTTCTCTGGGGCACTGAGATCCTGCAACCTTTGTTGCTTTGTCCCTTCTACACCTCTACCCCGGTATAACACAACCCGATATAACACGAATTCAGATATAATGTGGTAAAGCAGTGCTCCGGGGGGGTGGGGCTGCGCACTCCGGTGGATCAAAGTAAGTTCGATATAACGCGATAAGATTTTTTGGCTCCCGAGGACAGCGTTATATTGGGGTAGAGGTGTATTTGAAACCTTTGTTGCTGTTTTCTTTCTGTTTCTATTCTTATTTTACTCCTGTCACCACGTCATGTTCTTCTGTACCAGATATGGACTGGCTGCAGAGTTTGCTTATACATACGAGATGTGTTCATCAGAAGATCCTTTAATGCTCTGCCAGGTATGACAAAGGTTCATTTAAATAAGGTATTTTACACATAGCGCCACCTAGTCGCTGAACTGTATAATACAGTTTAGCATTCCATGACACTCACTGCTCTCCCTCTTCCAGTACCCAGCCACAGAGCTGCCAGACTGATGGTCTCTCTGCTCTCTCTCAATCTGTTCCCCTTCATCCCCAGCACGGACCGTTCCATACCAGCCATTCTGCTGTTAATCTCTGCTGACTTTCAGACCAATCGTGTTTCTTGGGAGAAACAACCCAGAGCGTTTAGTTGGTTTTCTGTTGTGTTTGGAATTGGTTGCCTCACTTGGACTGTGATAAAAGGGGAGTGGGGTTGATTTTGGATGTTTGGGTTTTTTAAAAGGAAATGATAGCTTCTCGCTGTACTGTATTGAATGCGTGCTGAATATATACCTTTTTTCACACAGATGGCCGGGGAGTTTGTGGTTGCCTGTTTCATGTGTTAAGTGTAGCTAGGAAGGAGGGAGGCAATGCATGGCCAATACCCTTCTTTCATGCTTTTGAGCTGTGCAATAAGAGAAGCCTGGGTTTCCTGGGGAAGAAGCCAGGAATGGAGCTCAGCTTTTCCACTCCACCATCTGGCTTCAGTGACGAACGCTTTGCCAGAGTCGGGATACCAGATGACTGGAGACAGCGAGAGACATTCAGCCCTTGAGGGGTGATCTCTGATAGGAATGGGACATGAAGGAGGCCTTCAACACTCTGGAGCGGGACAGCATGCCCCTGCAAGAGACACTTGGTTTTAGCCCTCTGCCTCCGAGGCTTGAATTTTTGTTGTTTTAAAGACAATGGGAAATAGCTAATTTTTGTTACTCTAATGATTATGGCACCTGTATGAATTTTAAAATTTGTTGATTTCACTTAAGCTGGAAATTAAGTGTTTGTAAAACTGTTTTCCTGGGGTTTTTTTTAGTTTTTGTCTTTTTGGTTGGTTTATTTTCGGTGGTGTCTAAAATCTGCCATAATAGTTCACAGTGAGGGGCAACATACAGACAATGGAACTGCCCCATTTCCATTTCTTTGTTGTGGCTTTCTCTCTGTTTATTTCCTGAGGATTTTTTCCAATTCAGAGCTATTTGTTTGTACATATATTGAGGGGGGCCCTCAGCGAACGAATGCACTAGCCTTTGAGCTTTGAAGATCTGGGTGGAAAAACTCGAGGAGGATGAAAATGAATGTGCTGATCTCATTCTAATCCCCAGTGGGCATTTAGCTACATCACACACACAAACCAACACTGTTAGCATTGGCAGCCTCTTCCCCAGGGATCTTCAGAACTCAAATAGCAGGAGGGTTGCTTGGTCTGAATGGAGGTATACTGGCATAGCTGTGGGGGCCCCCGAGCTGGAAAAGAAAGGTGATGCTGGTTGGGGCTGAAGAGCTTGGAGGGGTCCCTGTACTGAAACAGCAGGGGATTACAGCACTTTTTTTAAAAAATGGGGGGGGAGTTAGTTATGTTTCTGATCAATTCTTTTTCTTTCAAGGTGAAATAACAAACTCAGAACTGCACAATCTAGGGGAAATTTCATATGGAAAGATTCATGTCATCAGTTGACAGTGACTGGGATTACCGGAAAAATTCATATACTGTTAAATGGTATTTCCCATCACCGTTAGAATGTGAAGAAATGCATGAAAGGATCCTATCCATTATATGTTTTTCTTCAACTCTCCATGTTTTGTAAGATCCTTCTAGAAACTTGGAAATGAAATTTCCTTTCCCTACCAATTTTTTTCTTTTTCTTTTTTTTTTTTCGCCAAATGCAAGAGTTTGTTTTGTTTTTTGTTTTCCTTGGGTCCCTAATGGTCCCAAGGAGCTGGAGCTCAGATTTAGCCTACCTCTCTGCTTGTGTCTGTCCTCTCTGCTATCACCCAGTTCATGGAGCTGCATTTGTTAATGGCTGCTCTGCAGATGGTCAAGGGACCTTACAGGTTGATTTTTGCTGCCCCTAGAGTGAGGCAGCGGCTCTTTGTTGTTCTCTTTAAATCTCAGCGAGCGGTGCACTTTTTTCAAAGGGGGCATTTATATTTTGCCAGCCAGTTCCACCAGTTTCTGAGGTATGTCAGATTTGGAGCCAGCATTCTGGGGTTTCCTCAATAAGAGTTGGAAGATTCGGGGGCTGGAATTCAGGATGGTTGAATTTGATCATCTGAGCCTAGAATATTTGTATTTTATAACTTGGTTTTCTGGCCCTGATTCATGAACGCAGCCTTTTTCAGGACCAAGCTTAAATATTGCTTCTATGTAAGCATGTGCTTCAAGATTCCAGAGCCAGAAGGAACCATTGTGGTCTTCTAGTCTGACTTGAATAACAGAGGTCATGGAACTTCCCCAAAACAATGCCTAGAACAAATCTTTTAAAAAAACACCCAAACTTGATTTTAAAATTGTTAGTGATAGAGAATCCACCATGACCCTTGGTAAGTTGTTCCAATGCTTAATTACTCTCACTGTTAAAAATGTATGCCTTATTTCCAGTGTGAATTTGTCTAGCTTCCAGCCATTGGATCATGTTATAACTCTCTGCTAGATTGAAGAGCCCATTATTTAATATTTGTTCCCCAAGCAGGTATCTACAGACGGTAATCAAGTCACGCATTAATCTTCTCCTTGTTAAGCTAAATAGGTTGAGCTCCTTAGGTAGCTCTCTCTGAGGCAGGTTTTCTAATCCTTTAATCATTCTTGTGGCTCTTCTCTGCACCCTCTCCAGTTTATCAACGTCCTTCTGGAACTGTGGACCCCAGAACTGGACACAGTGTTCCAGCAGCAATTGCACCAGTGCCAAATACAGAGTTAAAATAAACTCTCTTCCTACACTAGATTCCCCTATTTATACATCCAAGGATTGCATTAGCCCTTTTGGCCACAGCATCACCCTGGGAGCTCCTGTTCAGCTATAATTATCCACAGAGCTGCTGCTTCCCAGGATAGAGTCTCTCATTGTGTAAGTGTGGCCTCCATTCTTTGTTCCTGGATATATACAATTACATTTAGCCAGATTAAAACCCATTATTTGCTAGTGCCCATCTTACCAACCAATACAAATTGCTCTGTATCAGTGACATATCCTGTTCATTATTTACCACTCCCCCAAGTTTTGTGTCATCTGCAAACTTTATCAGTGATGATTTTGTTTTCTTCCAGCTCCTTAATAAAAATGTTAAATTCCACAAGGCCAAGAACCAATCCCTGTGGGGCCATACTAGAAACACACCGATTCAGTGATGATTCCCTGTTCGCAATTCGGTTAGCCAGCTTTTAATCCACTTGATGTGTGCTAGGTTAATTTTATATCTTTCTAGTTTTTTAATCAAAATGCCATGTCTATCACACTTAACATTGGACTGCCTGGATCCAGTTTTGCCTTGCTTTATACCCAGCACGATCCAACTGATCTCAATGAGACTGCACATCAGAGCAGAATTTGGTGCCGTGTGTCCTACTGAAGCTTTCTGCTGCTTTTACTCGTTGATTTAAAAAACAAACAAACACAGAGCTGGAGCTTGAAAGCAGAAAAGCTAAGAGTAGCCGCAGTTGATTTTTTTTTTTTTCTCCAGTGCACTCCTCGTGAGTGGGGGAAAGAGGAGCTGATGTGTTGACGGGAAAGTCACAATGGGCCATGATGTTTAATGATAAACAGCAATGGAAATCTTTCTGAGAAACACTACATTGCAGAGGGGGAAAGGACATTTGAGTCACCCTCACTTTGGAATTTTAAACCTTTCAGGATGACTTGACCTGATTTCAGGTAGATGGCTTATGTCATGGAGGGCTCTCAGTAGCAAGTTCGATGCTGGTTTTAAACAATAAAGTCCAGAATGAGAGATGTTTTTAAATTAAAACTTTCAAAGGCAGAAACTGCTTGTGGTAGCAAAAGGAACATAAGAAATGGTGGAAATAAGATGGAATAAGTATTGTCATTTTTTAAACCTTGAACCAGATAAACCTGCTTTAAAGGAATGGCTAGTTAACTCTATGAGATTATTTTTGTTACCATCTCACTTTGCACCCAAACCTGGTCGAGCCCAAGCTGATCTAGAAAAGGATACTCAGTATCATTATTTTAAATTCCTTTTTAAGTTTCCTACCGACGACTTATCTGTCAGGCAGAAATGCAGGTGGTCTCTCTCAGGCTGACCACTCTGCCACACTTCACCTCACCTCTGCATTCCAGAGTCTGGGTAAAATTTTTGAAAGTGCTTAAGTGACTTAGGAATGTCAAGTCGCTTTTGAAAATGAGACTTTTGAATTTTTTCCGGTAGCTCTGGGTGCATGTTACATTAGTCTAAATTCTGAGTAATTCCACTGATGTCAATGGAATTACTCCAGATTTAAACCATTGTATTTGAAGATCAGAAACTTGCCTTACAAGTCCAGGAAACAGATGTCCTTTCTTGTATGTTTGCTGGAAAGAGAGCAGAGGAAAATCTCACTGTAGAAGAATTAATACTGATCATTCATCATAAATGACAATTCATCTGCAGGTTTCACAGTATTTCTATATGTCCATCACTTTCCAACAGGTAGAGGCAGACATGTTTGAAAATAGTCAACTCTGTAAAGCAGAGGTTCTCAAATTGTGCCCCGCGGACCACCAGTGGTTCACAAGCTCCATTCAGGTGGTCCGCAGATTATTCCTTCTAAGGTGCACACCTGGGCGGCCACACACAAGAGAATGAAGGGCTGCCCACCTAATTAGTGTAGCCGTGCAGGTGTGGCTCCACTAATGAGGTGCCTGGACCCTGGAGAAGATGCACATGTAAGGTGAGGTGGTGGCCTTGGGGGGAATATGGAATAGGTGGGGGGGGGGAAGTGAGGTAAGAAGAGAGGGTAGGAGGAATTTGGGACATGCAGGGCTGCGGCAGCCAGAGAAAGAGGCGACTTTCTCCAGCTCCAGAGCCGCAACTGCTGGGGAGAGAAACCCCTCTCCTTCCACTCCAGCTCGGGGGCTGCCGCAGCGGGAGAGAGAATGAGACACACACCCCTTCTTCCCAGCCCAGCCCAGTGGCTGCCATGGCAGGGGAGAGACTGCTGATATTAAAATGTGAGTTGTGTGCTTTCATTTGTTGAACAAAAAAACTTTTTCTATTATTAAGGTTTTATTTTTTATAGTGCTTTATCCAAATGGCTTTACAATAGTTAGCTAATGGTACAAACAACATTTGGAAAGATCATTAAGTGGTCTGCTGAGACCCTCAGCAATTTTCAAGTGGTTTGCGAAAAAAAAAAGTTTGAGAACTACTGCTGTAAAGATTAGTATGACAGATCAGAAAACACGTATGTAGAGCAGGGAGTTCCTTAAAGAATCCATAACTTCCCTTTCATCCCAAAGCCCCTGTGGCTTCCTGCTGCCACTCTCCTCTGCAGGCAGGAAGGATGCTGCAGGTTTCTCTGCAGTGTGGGAAGAGTCCTCAGTGATTCCTTGTAGCAGAAGTGAAGCAGGGGGCCTTTGAAGAATCTGCCAGATAAGGGATGGCTATGAAGTAAAGAATGAGACTGGAAAAAGGAGACATCAGGGTGGTGGTAGTTGTTTCTTGGGGTTTGTTTGAGATCATAGGTGACATTTTGATACAATCTGTGATTTAAAATAAATGTGGCATGACTTGTGATTTTGTACCTAAATTTTTGTTAAGCAAAGAGATTCTTTTCCCCAAGAATCAGGCAAGCACAGACAATACTGAAGGGGGTTTATTCACGGTACCAGGAAGACTGATAAACGGCTTCAAAGGTGTGGGGTTATAGTGATCAGTTATATACCTTTTATCACTTCATTTGCATTTATCTTGTTCTTACAGAGACAAACATTGTCTCAGAGACAGAGAACGCATTTAACACGACAGTGACAGGACCAGAACATGCACATCAAACTGTTTTGATGACATTCATTATTCATGAATACCTGGTGGGGTGGGGTGGGGTGTTACAAATACCCGAAGGGCTGTGAAGGGAGGGTTTGTTCTGTTCTAAAAGCTGAGTTACTGGGCGGATATTTGACCACAGAAGTTTATCAAGTGTTTACAGTTGTCAGTGTCCTTGAGCTTCTAAAGCATTCCTGCTTGATCTGTGGGTTCTGTCTTAGTCGTTAACTAAATTTTAACTCTTGCCTGACAGTTTGTTATGACAAACTCAGTACCCCAAGGTAGAGGATTCAAATCACTCTCTAGCAACAGCAGCTCATCAAGGAATGGGGGTTTATCAGCACTGTCTAGATCACTCTTTGCGTTGCGCCCAGCTCCTAGGGAAAAAATGATGTTCCTGAGCACTCAGAAACGTATCTG
Organism: Gopherus flavomarginatus; assembly: GCF_025201925.1. Lineage (NCBI taxonomy): Eukaryota > Metazoa > Chordata > Testudines > Testudinidae > Gopherus > Gopherus flavomarginatus. The sequence continues at coordinate 6,092,638 of NC_066641.1, forward strand.
ACGGAACAATATATTTGACGATTTTCAGAGTGGATACAGCATTTCTGGAGAAAAATGGGTACATCCATCTGTGTGCAGGGAGGGGGAACATACTACTGTGCATTTGCCCAGGTAGTCAGTCTCTGCAAACAGCTGAAAACAGCTTTTCGTGGCAAAATGGCCATTCAAAAGGAGAACAAAAAATGATTCCACTTTGTAGTGGGGTGGTTACCTGCTTCTGCCCTTTGGGGTAGAAAACAGCCCAGGAGAGGGCTGTGGCTGGGGCAAGAAGCCTGGGCTGATTAGGGAAAGTAGGCTCAGCTGTTGCCAAGCCCCAGTCGGCCCCTATAAGAAGCAATGAGCCAGAAGCCCAGGCAGTCTCCCTCTGCCTGTAGAGGGAGAAGGGTCTGGCTGCAAGGTGCTAAGTAAGGAACCTAGATTGGAGCAGGGCTGGGGAAAGGTCTAGGGAGCTGGGGAGCTCTGGCCTAGGAACGCCCCAGGCTGCAGGCCTGGTAATGCCTGTTAGGTACTGGGTTGCAGGGGACAGCCCATAGGTAGGCAGAGGCAGCAGGTTGAAACCCCATTTGCCTATGATGAGCGGTGTACACTGCAGTCTGCCCCAGTGAGTGGGGGCTAGATGGGGACTGGCCAGTGGGGATACTGGGTGGGGGTTCCCCTGGGAGGGGGAGACCCTGAGACTGAGGGAGTTCTGCAAGGGGGGGCAGCAACCCAGTGAAGGGGCACTGGGTCTTGGGAGGGACACAGGGACCAGAGTGAGGTAAGGCAGATTACTGGCCTGCAGTGGGTGCTCCTAGCTGGAAAATGAGCTAATTCCCTAAGATGACCAGCAGGAGGCGCTGCAGGGTGAGTCCACACCCTTACACACTCACATTGCCAAATAAATAAATACATTTTAAAAAACCCACTGGTTTTGCCAGCCTATTACTGGTAGCTCTGGTTTCTGTAGTATTTTTAAAGTGCCATATGGATTGCAATTACTGCACATTGTTTAAAAAATAAAAAAGTAACAGTTAGTGGCAATTTTCATTTCACCCAGTGGTGAAAACCACTCCTCTGAATAGAACTGGTTTGTACAAAACAAGTAACCTCAAGATCTTTGTTTCCAATTCCCAGAATCCAGCCACAAGTCTGGACTCGGAAGATGCTACTTGAGCAGGATAATGGAGGAACACAATGCTCAGTGGATATGGTGAATGCTTAATAAGTGATTTTACTCATAGACAATGACAATTCTACTAAGTACTCTTCACTCAGACCACAAGCTATATGATGTTATGTGACTAATAGCCACTTAAACAACTATTAAGTTCACATTGTGTAGCTAAGTTCTTGCTCTGATAACCATGCTAATTGATACAGTGGTATTATAATCTGTTAATATAATATATTTTGAGTTGATATCCAAGCTCCAGGCCACCTTGTTTATCACTACACGATCCAGAACTGGTATTTCTAAAAGCTACACTAGAAAGTTACCTTTTGCTGACAGTGGGTGTCAGCAGGGACAGCTGAACTGCCACCGAACGTGGTTTAGATGGTAGTATAGCTAACGACAAGCCATACCGTGCACAGATTTAGCTGCGCCCAGTGTCCGCAGTAGTCCATTTGGTAATGTAGACAAGCTGTACAGGGATTGCAGCTCAGCACCTCTGGTCAGATTCTGAACTCTCAGTTACACCACTGTAAAACTAGACTTTAAGCAGAAAGGAGGAGTGAGTTGGGGTAAATGTTTTTCCTTCTAGCTTTCTTCTTAATCACCTTAGTAATTAGTGTATGTGACTCTAAAGAAGCTAAACTGCTTTATCCCAGCTGAGGATCTTGCCCAGTTCCCAATCCTGCTAATATTCACACATGTGGGTAACTTTACTCACCTGCAGTTCAACTGACTAATTTACATGAATGGGACTACTGACATGCAAAAGCTTCCACAAAATTGGGCCCTTATTATGAATTTTTTACTTTAACAGGTTTTTATTTTTTCTAAAGGAAAAATTCATCTATTAATGTAATTATTGATTTATTGGATTTTCAGAGCCTCCAACAAGTTGATGTTCCAGTAGTCAGAGATGAAATGCCCAAGGGGAGCTTAGAATTTCAAAATCCAGGGGATGGGCAAAAGCTTTCCCATCCTGGTAATGTCTTAGGGACTGCCATAAAATTCTTCACACCTCAATCCTCTCCTGCAGTAAAACCCACGAGATGGGTCTCTATGGGAGAAAATCTCAATGAGGATTCCTTCCTGGAGTTCTTCTGTTGTTCTGTCTCGGGCTGGAAGTTGCCTCATGGAATGAGCTGCGGGGCCAATCCCCAGAAAGTGGGCCTCTGCTCCACCTCTGTCCCCTCTTAACTGCACCCCGCAGTTCCCAGCACTGTACTTCTAATGGAGCAGCCTCAGCCCCATCACCTACAGCTCACAGGACCTGCCAGGGGTTATTGAGGCTTCATCAAAAAGATAATACAGCCCATATGTCTTCTGTTTTCTGCCTAAGGTCTGTGGGGCCAGAGCAGGGGGAAGGCAGTGTAATTGTCTGCTCCTTCTCCTTGCGTAGGCCCCAGACCAACAGAATAGCCTCCATGGGTCCCAAAGAAGTGGGGTGCTCCATGGAGCCACATGCACTATGTGGGCAGGAGAAGACCCCTCCATCAAAGAGAAATTAGTCATTTACAGATCTGATCATTGCCTGAAAGGAAAGCTACAGCAAATCTGTATTGATCAGTTCAAAGTTGTGTGAAATCCTGAGTGCTCCAGGCTGATTACACAGCATCTCACTCTGTGAAGCATTCAGTCTCCATCCCACCTCATGTTCCACTATTCAGGAAATGCTGCAAAATGCCATTTATTACCAACATAGCAATACACCAAATGGATAGATAAGTGTTCTAGTTGCTGTCTGTGGAGATAACTACTGGTTCAATGTCTTACTACATGTCTTTTCCTCTGGTTCAAGTCAGAATAGGGACTTTTGCCTTCCCTCATCCTTCTCCCCACAGGTGCTAGAACAATTCGTATAATGGGGGTGTTGAGCCATATAACCAAACTGTAAACCCAGTATATAATGGAAACCACTCCAAGCCAGGGGGTGTGGCAGCACCCTTAGTTCCAGCAGCTATTCGCTTCCCCACAAAAAGAAAAGAACTTGTGTATTTCTTGTTCTTTAAAAATTAGTGTACACTGATCTTAAAGGGTGAATAAAATTATTTTACTGAAAGTTTGTCCCACTCAAGCTGGAGATGATACACTAATAGGTTTGTCATCACACACAGTAAATCAATAATATACAAGTACACTCTAGAAGATTCCAGTGTAAGCTGTATATATGATGGTTGAACTTTACCGTACAAATCCAAGCTCTAATCAGGAGAAACCTCTGATACACAGAATGAAATATGGGTCCAGAGTACACAATAAAGCAACCACATGCCTTTCTGTAGCTTCTGATTTTTAAAGGTTACAGAAGGCCAGTCAGTAACACACACTGCCTGCTAGTCATCTGTTTTCTGTTATGGTGAGCAATTTTAGGATATAATCAATAGAAACAGCATTTTTTTTCACTACTAGCTGCTTTGTTCCATGTTATTTTAAAGTAATTATCAATTGGTTTTCCACTTCTAAAGACAATAATGGACCCCCTGAAAAGGATTGTGTGACAAGTACAAACTTGTTTTAGTTTGGTGTAAAGCAAGACCAAAAAAAAAAGGATAGAAATCACATGGAGAAGGGTATTCAATATAAAAGCTTCTTTGCCAAATTCCAAATTCATTGGACAATCTGGTAAGCACTCTTCTATCCATTGTTCCCTGACTCTGAATCTGTAAAGTGGAGGAAAAAAAAAAACTACTTAGAATTCCTCTCTTTGTAGAGAGGAATAATATTCAGTGAATTCAGCAACCTAAAAATTATTCTTTTAAATACATACAGCAAAACACAAGCAGGAATAACTAGGTAAACTCTCATTGCTGCTTCTCAGCACTACCAGGAGCTCAGTTTTGCATTGAACGTGCCTAAGCAGCTCCCTCTGAAGTCAAATGGAGTCATGCATGCTTATCTGCGGGCAGAGCTGGGCCCCCAAAGTGCAAAATAGGCACATTGCTTGAGACTGCCTTGGGACTTACACAGTTTGAATTATAGTGGGAAAACATGGTCTTGTGGCAAGAGAAAAGGATGTATTATTCCCAAATGTTTCACAGGAAGTCTGTGGTGCCTTGGGGAGGTCATTTACCCTCTGTGCCTCAGTTTCCTTATCTGTACAATAGGGATGCTAATCCATATTTCACAAGAGTGCTGCAAAACCTCATTTGTTAATATTTGTAAAACATGTTGAGATCATTGGGTTGACACTGTTAAAGAAGGGCGAAGTATTGTTTTCCTAAATGGCCTTTATTATTACTTCTCAGAAGTACAACTGCAGCAAGGGTGGTTTCCTAACGATCAGGTGACTGGCAAACCCACCGATTCTGAGATATTAGTCCACTTTATTATATTAGTAGTGCTTGGCTGAATATTCTGAGCCCACTATTTATGTATAGGGAAAAGGGCTGTTTCATTGTGGGAAGGAGTGCTAAAAAACCAAATTCTGGTTTAATATCATTGGAGTTAGCCTAGTATAAATTATACTTTGGTCCTTGTTTATAATTTTTGTAAAAACTATGGCACATTCCAAAAATAAATATAGAAACTGTTCCTGTTTACTGGTATTTGAATGGTTCATTTGAATTCAGGCTTCAGCAGAGAGAGGCTCCACAGCTGAGCTGCTTATGAGGCAGTAACCACAGGTAACACCCGCTGAGCAAGTTACGTATGTATAGACAAGCATAATTGTTTTCCTTTCCTGGAGCTTAAGCCAGATCAATAGTAATGTAGTGTGCGCTCTTTGGGCTGCACCAGCAAATGACAAAATTAAAGCCTCTCCGTGGGTTGTCGTTCTGCAAGAAAACAAACCTACTGCAGGATGCCTGCTAAAATGTTCAATAGCATTACAACTGGCACTTGCTTTTTAAAACTCAGGTTCAGGTATCCAAAAGACGAATGTATTTGTTCAGAATACACAAGCTACTGACCCATACAACAAGGGTTTAAAACTGACCTTTTAAATGTCTACATGGTGCTAATGGGGGACAGCAAGTGACCACCTAGATTAGGTTCGCTTGTTGGGCATAGTGGGGAGAGTGGTCCATTAGAAAGCTGCTAAATAATAAGTGAGAATTGATGTCTATTTGCAATGATTTAGTCAACTGGAGACACAATGTAGTCTCATGGTCAAAGCAAAGGATTGTGAAATACGGAATCATTTTAAAAACAGGAGAATACCTATAAGACTACATGGAAAAATATAAGGTTAAGCTTCTCTGTGCTCTGACATGCCCCACTATTAACTGTGACTCTACAAGGGAAGGAGGTGCTCAGCATGGAAAGGGTTTAAGATTAATCACAGGCTGCTTTATCCCAGACAAAATGTAAATGGGGATCTCTCAGGTGGAGCTGGCAGGGGAAGCTGAGATATTTGTTCATATTATACTGTCACAGTTTGACAATTAGGAAAATATGCTCCTCTGGGTTGACGCTACATAAGCAATGAGCTGCTGGACTAGCAGCATAGGTGAGATGAGGAAAAATGTGGAAGTCTAGTGGCAAGACAGAAAGGATTGGAAAACACTGAGCATTGAGCCATCCATCTTCAAGATTCATGGTATGGCGCCAATTAATTAAAAGATGACTGTAAGCTTGTACTGTAGCTATTTTATATTCCAAGTACTTATAGATGGACCAGCCTAAATAAGTAGTTAGTATTTCACTATAGTTTAGACTATTACATTCTAAGTACTGGTTCAGTTAATGACGTTTAGGGGCAACAAGTGTGTATGCAAAATGCAGGTTTTGCTTAGAATCAGGAATTTCTGACTGCTGAAGCCAATGCCCCAAGAAGAAAATAGGCTCTAGGTATATTCACTGCAGGGCATGCATAGGGGAAATTGGGTGTAATTAACCTAACTAGAAACTAGGTGTCACTATAGTATGACACGATAAAACTGAAACAGTGCTGCTTTGGCAAAAATCCCAAGAGATTGAATCAAGTTTGCTAGCGTCTAACCTGACGCCTACTAAAAGAGAGTGGCTGTGAGCACACGTGCCATACACTATAGGTACAAGACCTGGAGTCTGCCTATGAGTGGAATAACAAGCTGGGCAGTTGATATTCTTCCCAGATGTTACTAGTTTTACATCCTCATTTATATCATATTTTTCTCTGTAGCTGATGTGTCTGAAATGGATTCAGAGTAATGACCCTTATCCACTAACAGTACAGTTATGTTTGGGGAGAAGAGAGGATGTTTTCATATATCACAATTATAACTTTGATAAACTGGCACTGCAAGCTCATGGATAAATTTGCTGGTTGTTCTAACATTAGTAAAACATGTATTTAAAATATTTATTCTTGTTTGTTACCTTCTGGTTTTTCTTTAGTGATACCACTGTAAACAAGGAATCAAAACAGGTGAAAGTAGAAATGGCTTTAGCCACAAGATGGCAATGGCATGTCTTAGGGGAATGTTAACATTATAAGGATTAACAAATCATTTGCCATAAAGTTTTTTCTCCACTTTATTTCTGTTTCACTCTGCTTCTGAGATGGAGACAAAAGTCCTCCCTGTTGACAGAGGCATAAGGCTCCCTATACTGTAGTGTAACTTGGCAAGAATTTGCCCTCAGAACTGATGGGTTAATCTCTTCCTGTATGAGAAAGTAACCATTAGCCAGACAACTGCTCTAAATCTAAAGCTTGCTTTGTTTAAATGCTCTTTGCAGCTCACAGCTGTAGGACAGAAAAGTCTTTGTGATATATGATATTATATAACATGGAGGTCAACCCCAAGGATGAAGCTAGAAACTTTACAGGAAAGAGGTTTTAAAACCAAACTGCAAAGCACAATTGAAAACTGAGGGCTTGTCTACATGGTAGGGTAATGCACTCTACAGAGTGTGATTTCTGAAGCACAGTGATGCATTGCGTTGTAACTGGTCCATGTTGACCGGGGTAGTCAATTATTTTTTGTCAAAATCCAACTTGCTTGGTCAAGGTATAGTCAAGGTCCAGACTTCAGAGAAACATTTTTCACACCTCAATAACAATCAGGATGATAAGTAAATAATAGATTTTGCGGTCTGTTCTAAAGCATCTGGCAGTCTGAATTTGGCCCTGTCATAACCTTAGTCCCAGATTTGGACCTTAGCGTCCAAAATATGGGGGTTAGCATGAAAACCTCCAAGCTTAGTTACCAGCTTGGACCTGGTACCTGCTGCCACCACCCAAAAAATTAGAGTGTTTTGGGGCACTCTGGTCCCCCTGAAAAACCTTCCCTGGGGACCCCAAGACCCAAATCCCTTGAGTCTCACAACCAAGGGAAATAATCCTTTTTCCCTTCCCCCCTCCAAGTGCTCCTGGAGAGATACACAGACACAAGCTCTGTGAATCCAAACAGAGTGACTCCCCCTCTCCGTTCCCAGTCCTGGAAACCAAAAGCACTTTCCTATTCCTCCAGAGGGAATGCAAAATCAGGCTAGCAAATCCAACACACAGATCTCCCCCTGAGTTCTTCCTCCCACCAATTCCCTGGTGAGTACAGACTCAATTTCCCTGAAATTTCCCAGTAAAGAAAACTTCAACAGGTCTTAAAAGAAAGCTTTATATAAAAAAGAAAGGAAAAATACATACAAATGGTCTCTCTGTATTAAGGTGACAAAAATACAGGGTCGATTGCTTAAAAGAATATTGAATAAACAGCCTTATTCAAAAAGAATACAAATCAAAGCACTCCAGCACTTATATTCATGCAAATACCAAAGAAAAGAAACCATATAACTTTACTATCTGATCTCTTTGTCCTTACACTTAGAAACAGAAGACTAGAAAGCAGAAACTACTTCTCCAAAGCTCAGAGAAAGCAGGCAGACAGACAAAAGACTCAGACACAAACTTCCCTCCACCCAGAGTTGAAAAAATCCGGTTTTCTGATTGGTCCTCTGGTCAGGTGCTTCAGGTGAAAGAGACATTAACCCTTAGCTATCTGTTTATGACACGCCCCCCAAATTGCAGACAGTGGGGAAGCTCACTGGCGGCGATTTCCTTCTAGAACTTTAAAATAAACAGATTACTACAACACATGCACCTTTACATATACTACTAAGTATATAACTAACAGACTTCTACATTTTAAGAACACTTTTTAACTACTGAATTCTGGGAAACTCTCACGGGAGAGTGCATCAGCAACTTTATTAGAAGCTCCTGTGATGTGTTGAATTTCAAAATCAAAATCTTGGAGAGCTAAACTGCAACGAAGAAGTTTCTTGTTGTTCCCCTTGGCAGTATGAAGCCACTTTAGTGCAGCATGGTCAGTTTGTAGTTGGAACCGCCGTCCCCAAACATATGGGCGTAGCTTTTCCAGGGCGTACACAATGGCATAGCATTCCTTTTCACTGACTGACCAGTGACTTTCCCTCTCAGACAGTTTCTTACTGAGAAACACGACAGGATGGAAGTTGTGATCTGTTGCTTCCTGCATGAGCACTGCTCCTATACCACGCTCAGATGCATCTGTGGTTACTAGGTATGGCTTGTCAAAGTCCGGGGCCCTGAGCACAGGGTCAGACATGAGAATTGCCTTAAGTTGGGTAAAGACCTTTTGACACTCATCAGTCCACTTAACGGCATTTGGCTGGGTCTTTTTGGTCAGGTCGGTCAATGGGGCAGCGATTTGGCTGTAGTGTGGTACAAATCGCCTGTAGTATCCGGCCAAGCCTAAGAAGGATTGGACCTGCTTCTTGGACCGTGGGACAGGCCACTTTTGGATAGCATCCACCTTGGCCTGTAGGGGGTTTATGGTTCCTCGACCCACCTGGTGCCCCAGGTAAGTCACTCTGTTTTGGCCTATTTGACACTTTTTGGCCTTAACAGTTAGTCCTGCCTGCCTGATGCGCTCAAAGACCTTTTCCAGGTGTAGTAGGTGTTCGGGCCAGGAGTCTGAAAAAATGGCCACATCATCGAGGTAGGCAACTGCAAATTCTCCCAGTCCAGCTAGTAGACCATTTACCAGCCTCTGGAAGGTGGCGGGTGCATTTCGAAGGCCGAAAGGAAGGACATTGAATTCATACACCCCCGCATGGGTGACGAATGCTGACCTCTCCTTGGCAGGTTTATCTAGCGGTACTTGCCAGTACCCCTTGGTTAAGTCTATTGTAGAGATGAACTGGGCACGTCCCAACTTCTCCAATAGCTCATCGGTACGTGGCATTGGATAGTTGTCCGGACGAGTTACAGCATTTAGCTTACGGTAGTCCACGCAAAAGCATATTTCCCCATCTGGTTTGGGTACCAGAACCACTGGAGATGCCCATGCACTGGTAGATGGGTGGATTATACCCATCTGTAGCATGTTCTGGATCTCCCGTTCTATAGCAGCTTGGGCATGAGGAGAAACCCGGTAGGGTGGGGTTCTGATTGGGTGAGCATTACCTGTATCAATGGAGTGGTATGCCCGTTCAGTCCGTCCTGGGGTGGCTGAGAACAATGGGGCGAAGCTAGTGCACAGCTCCTTGATTTGTCGCCGCTGCAGACGTTTCAGGGTGGTTGAGAGGTTCACCTCTTCCACGCCACCGTCTTTTTTCCCGTCGTAGTAGACACCGTCAGGCCACTCAGCATCATCTCCCTGGACTGTTAACTGACAAACCTGTAAGTCTCTGGAATAGAAAGGCTTGAGAGAATTAACATGGTACACTTTAGGCTTTAGTGAGGAATTGGGAAATGCTATGAGGTAGTTTAGAGCTCCCAGGCGCTCTTGGACCGTGAATGGCCCTTCCCATGATGCTTCCATCTTATGGGCCTGTTGCGCCTTCAAGACCATAACCTGGTCTCCTACCTTGAAGGAACGTTCTCTGGCATGTCTGTCATACCAGGCCTTTTGCTCTTCTTGAGCATCCTTTAGGTTCTCTCTAGCAAGGGCTAAAGAGTGTCGGAGGGTGCTTTGTAGGTTGCTTACAAAGTCCAGAATGTTAGTTCCTGGAGAAGGCGTAAATCCCTCCCATTGCTGCTTCACCAACTGTAATGGCCCCTTAACCTCGTGACCATACATAAGTTCAAATGGTGAAAACCCTAAACTGGGATGTGGTACAGCCCTGTAGGCAAACAGCAACTGCTGCAACACTAGGTCCCAATTATTGGAGAATTCGTTGATGAATTTTCGTATCATGGCCCCCAAAGTTCCATTGAACCTTTCCATCAGGCCATTGGTTTGATGGTGGTACGGGGTGGCAACCAAGTGATTCACCCCATGAGTTTCCCACAGTTTTTCCATGGTCCCTGCCAGGAAATTAGACCCTGAATCTGTAAGGATGTCGGAGGGCCAACCTACCCTGGCAAAGATGTCTGTTAGGGCCAGGCACACAGTGTTAGCCCTGGTGTTGCCTAGAGCGACTGCTTCTGGCCATCGGGGAGCAAAGTCCACTAAAGTCAGTACGTACTGCTTTCCTCTGGGTGTCTTTTTTGGGAAAGGACCCAGAATATTCACAGCTACTCGCTGAAATGGGACCTCAATTATGGGGAGTGGCTGGAGAGGGGCCTTGACCTGGTCTTGAGGCTTTCCCACTCTTTGGCATACCTCACAAGACCGGACATACTTGGCAACGTCCTTGCCCATCCCCTCCCAGTGGAAGGACTTCCCCAACCGGTCTTTGGTTCTGTTCACCCCAGCATGGCCACTGGGATGATCATGGGCTAAGCTTAAGAGCTTCCCCCGGTACTTAGTTGGAACCACCAACTGTTTTTGCGGCTGCCATTCTTCCCGGTGTCCACCAGAAAGAATTTCCTTGTATAAAAGTCCTTGGTCTATAACAAACCGGGATCGATTAGAAGAGCTGAGAGGCGGTGGGGTGCTCCGTGCCGCCACCCACGCTTTCTGAAGGCTGTCATCTGCTTCCTGCTCAGTCTGGAACTGTTCCCTTGAGGCTGGGGTCACCAGTTCTTCCTCAGACTGTGGACTTGGGCTTGGTCCCTCTGGAAGCGATGTAGGTGATGGGGTTGTTTCCGTTGCTGGTGAACCGCTCTCCGCTGGTGCACCTGAGGGTATTTCAGGCTCTGGCTGAGCCTTTTGGGTATGGCTGTCTGTTGCTTCTGCCAGTTTTGGCTCGCTGGCACCCTCTGGCGTTGAGTTTGAAGCTGGGGTTGCAATTGCTGGTGCTGGTTGCTGTTCCAGTTCCGGGCCTGGGACTGGAGGTGCTATGGCTGTTTCAGTGGTTGGCATGGAATCTGGATCCACTACCTCTGTCTGGGTCTCTGGTAACACAGACGGGGCCTCTGTGGACGGCTCAGGAACAGGAATGGGTCTGGAAGCTTGCCTGGTTTGGCTACGTGTAACCATTCCCACTCTCTTGGCCCGCCTCACCTGGTTGGCCAAGTCTTCCCCCAGTAGCATGGGGATAGGATAATTGTCATAGACTGCAAAAGTCCACATTCCTGACCAGCCTTTGTACTGGACAGGCAGTTGAGCTGTAGGCAAGTCTACAGCTTGTGACATGAAGGGGTAAATTGTAACTTTGGCCTTTGGGTTGATGAATTTGGGGTCGACGAAGGATTGGTGGATAGCTGACACTTGTGCCCCCGTGTCTCTCCACGCAGTAACCTTCTTTCCGCCCACTCTCAAATTTTCCCTTCGCTCCAAAGGTATTTGAGAGGCATCCGGGCCTGGGGATCTTTGGTGTGATGGTGGTGTAATGAATTGCACTCGCATGGTGTTCTTTGGACAGTTGGCCTTGATATGTCCCAGTTCATTACACTTAAAGCATCTTCCATCTGATGGGTCACTGGGCCGAGGTGAGTTACTGGAGACTGGTGAGGTGGAAGAGTAGGGTGTCTGTGGCTTTACTTGGGTGGTATGTGGGGTCTTTGGCTGTCCTCGGTTGTAGGGTTTATGGTCTGTGTGCCCCCTGGGGTAATCGTTCCCCTTGACAGTAGCTTTCTTGCTTTCTGCCAGTTCCATCCATTTGGCTCCAATCTCCCCCGCCTCAGCGAGATCTTTGGGTTTTCCATCTTGTATGTACCGTGTGATGTCTTCAGGAACACCATCCAAGAACTGCTCCATTTGTATGAGGAGGTGCAGTTCTTCCAAGGTTTGAACGTTGTTTCCTGTTATCCAGGCCTCATAGTTTTTTGCAATGTAGTAGGCGTGTTTGGGAAATGACACCTCTGGTTTCCACTTTTGGGTTCTGAAGCGCCGACGGGCATGATCTGGGGTTATCCCCATTCTGTATCTGGCCTTGGTTTGAAAAAGTTTATAGTCATTCATTTGCTGCTTAGGCATTTCAGCTGCCACCTCTGCTAAAGGTCCACTGAGCTGTGACCTCAATTCTACCATGTACTGGTCTTCGGGGATGTTGTACCCAAGAAAGGCTCTTTCAAAATTTTCCAAGAAGGCCTCGATGTCATCCCTTGCCTTGTAGGTGGGAAATTTCCTGTGCTGTGGAGCAATAATTGGCGCTGGGTTGTTAGGGTTGGCTGGCACATGCAGCCCAGCTTTTGCCAAGTCCAGTTCATGTTTTCTCTGTTTTTCCCTCTCTTCATTCTCTTTTTGTTGTTTTTCCATTTCTTTTTGTTGTTTTTCCATTTCTCGGCGGTGGGCCGCCTCTTCTTCTTCTTGCTTCCTTCTGTGGGCCAACTCATCTTCTGCTTGTTTCCTTCGGTAGGCCACCTCTTCTTCTTCTAGTTTTCTTTTGTGTGCTGCCTGTTTGATTTGTTCTTCTCTTTCTTTCATCTCCATCTCTTTTTGTTTTATTTCCAGTTGTCGCCTGTGTTCAGCTTCTTTGATTTGCTCTTCGGCCTCAATTTTTGCCTTAGAAGTCATGATTCCTGTTTTCTTGGGTTGGGGTGCCCTCCGGTGTTTATCTTCTGCACTGCAGGCTCTGTTGCCTCGTAGAGTCTGCCTAGCAACAATGCTTTTTTCCCTTTCTCTCTCTAGCTAATGTTCAATGAAAGGAAACCAGAAAAACCACTTTATTTGCATGCATATAGTGCTGGTACTTGCCTCCTAATGGGAGGGCTATTGCATGACAAAAGACCCTTAACAGTCTGGTAATGGCTTCTTGCTTAACATGCAAGCCACAAACTGCCAGAGAGAGCAGAAAAAAAAATTCTCTCTGGTTCCCTTTTAAAACCAAACTGTTTCTCTCTGCTAAAAAGCCCCTAGCAGAGAAAAGAAAAATAAAATATTTCCACTGGCTTCTGGATTCTGTCTATATCCCAACCGCTGCTACACCATGTCATAACCTTAGTCCCAGATTTGGACCTTAGCGTCCAAAATATGGGGGTTAGCATGAAAACCTCCAAGCTTAGTTACCAGCTTGGACCTGGTACCTGCCATAGTCCGCCTAGTCACTACCTGTGATCTAGACCCTTCTAGTGGAATGCTGTTTGAAACAGAAC